>NC_055695.1:23464239-23789739 GCF_017639745.1 Melanotaenia boesemani | reverse complement strand
TCCTGACTCACCACATGTTAAAGGAATTCAGCAGTGCATTGTGGGATATGACACCAGTAACCCCCACAACTAAGTTTCCAAATTACTAACACATACACTCTCCAACCTGTCTGCCACTTCAGCTTTGGAAAAATGACAAATGTTGATGTAGCAGAAAAGAAAAGAATGAAAAAATAATCATTAACATATGATTTTATTGTTTGTATTTATGTTCTGTTACTTTCTTTATTTAATCAATTATGCACATATTATATGTCAATTAAATAAGAAAAAATAAGACAATCAGCTATTTTTATATTGTTCTTTTTTCAATATTGCACATAACAAATGTCACTAATGGATGGATGGATTTTTTTTAACTAAGCTGTTTATCTTATCTAAGCTTTAATTCTTGCCTTTTGCTAAACGGAGACAGTCTAAGCTATTGTGGTGGAAAACACAGATAGGGGAGAAAAAGAATTCTTCTGCAAATGTTGGTAATTCACTTTCTCTTCTCTTCTCTTCTCTTCTCTTCTCTTCTCTTCTCTTCTCTTCTCTTCTCTTCTCTTCCCAGATTACATGTTATTAGTAATCAAACCTAGAGGTTATGGGCTGTAACTATCTGCTGCTCAGCTGAAAATTGGGTTAAGGAGATTAGGAGAGACGAAAGATAAGGAGTTGGATTTTTTTTTTCCTCAGATTAGGGGACAGAAAATCACTATTGCCATTATTAAATATATTTGTGTTGAGAAAGTTCCTGCTCAGCAGCGTGTTGTTTGAAAAACCAAACATGATTCAACGTCGGGAGAGTTATTAGAAGTCATCTGGAACAAACTATGACAATCAACATTTTCTGACTGCTGATAGAAGGATTATCATTATAACAATCCTCATAATTATGGTAAAAAATGTGTGGAAAATGTGAGTTTTTTTTTTTTTTTTAACACGCCATAAACATCCAGACAGCCACAATACTGTTTGTTCATTAATGGGGCCCCGTTTAATAGCTGTTATAGCCAGTTTCCTTCTCTCACCGTGGGGCCTGGAGCTGTGTTGGGTTGGGAGCAAACAGCAGAGCTGATGGACATCTGTCAGCCAGCCTGCTGAATGAGGAACAATCCTGTTAAACTGGCAAAAACAGAGAGAGGTATGAAGAAAGGAGAGAATAAAAACTACTCTGATCCGATCGCTGTAAAGAATTTCTTTTAAATTAGATGACAAGGGGAAAAAAAAGTGACTGAGGAATGAGGCCAACACAACACATACAGATCTGCCCATTCTGAAAAGACTCAGGCTTTGCCCCACCATCTCTGACATCCAAAGCCTGAGTCCCCATGGGCCCAGAGGGACTATTTGGTGCCACAACAGGCCTACGGAAAGGCTAAGCCACAGGTGGTGTCCGGCAGCTGCTACAGCTTTGTATACACAAACACACATTGTCAAGACTGATGCACATTGCCTGAACATACTCTTATACACCAGCCAGCAAACTGCTCTTATGCAATTATGTGTTGCAAATGCCAACATAATTGACAAACATGTTGATAGAATCCTATACAAATGCGTGACAGCAGCACCGACATATATAAGACTTACATGATAATACTCAGACTAGTAATATAGAGTATCTTGTAGATACTCTATATATTTGCATCTGGTCTGCACGCACTAGCAGAAAGTCTTCCTGTTGCTCAAAGTCAAAGAAAAAGAATACTTTAATGACACAATGAAAAAAAACATGCAAAGACATGCACGCACTCATAAAAACTGGATCAACTGTTTGCCTTGGACAACTACAGTTGAACATAAAATAATAAAGAAAAACAGCACCTCTTTCTCACAAAGAAAAGAAAAAGTGTGCCACACTGTATACTCATGTGCAGCCACTCTTACGCCCACACAGATTCCTGGGAGGAAACTCCAAAGCTGCTGTCCATCTTTCAGCTGTAATGGTATCACACACCCCGAGAAGGGAAAACCCACAACTTTAAAGTTTTATTGGCTGGAACTTACTGTGTTGTAACAGTCTTCAGCTCCAACATGTCTTTTCCTGTCGCAAGCTTACTTTTGATCAAAAGACAAACTCTTAATTGGCTGAATTTTCTCGCAATTTATTGGTGAAATACCAAAACAGAAGATTTTAGCTCAGATTTAAAAAGAGGAGTACAAAACACGCAGTATATAGATAGTGTAGCTCTGTCTGAGATGCTGAATGATTTAATTTGATATTCCTTTTTTTTTGCCAGTGGTTAAGTAAGCCACAACACCAAACTTGATTTATGCTGGATTCCAGGGCAATGAGGCAACAAATTAAAACAGGCATTAGTGGTGAATTTGAGCTCTTGTAGGGAGTAACAAGACACATGACTGACAGAATCGTTATGCAAACCCTCCCACAATTGTCCCTTTCATTGGTCCCAGGGCACAGACTTGTTGCCTTCCAAAAGTGTGACTCAAGGAGATGGAGAGAACCAGGTGGGTGGGATTTATTATAAAAAAAAACAACAAAAAAACAAAAAAAACTCACAGACAGCAAACTTACCTTCATAAAAAAGTAAGATATTACCAGTGTCATGTGGCTTGGCTATAAACTGAACCCACACTTGTGTGATGTTCATCATTTGCAAATTAGTCTGGAATTCAATCTTTGTGTCGTACCTCTTGCGGTAAAATATAATTGTGTGTGCATTAACTCCATCAGCAGATTGTCCTGTTCACACGCAGGGGCGTGCAAGAGCATCTGATGATGGTGAAAGGGGCAAAACAACAGAGCAGGACCCCAAGGGGCTGACGGCTGGGTTTTTGTGCTGCAGGTGAAATCTGGGGTTTGTGATGTTTGTGCAGATTAAGATGGATAAAGTGAATGAAAAGTGAAATCAGTCTTTGGATAGAGTCCCCCCCATCACTCCATAACCTAGTCTCTTGAGATGACACATTTCATGGTTGTTGTAAAGACAGGACACTGCCCTCAATTTCCTGTAAGAGAGGCCCTTACAGGGTAGGCAGGAAGACGAAGGGTGAACGAAGAGAAAAGATGGCCTAAACTGCTTGCATAACCTTGAAAGGGAATCTGTTATTTATGGGGTGTCTACAGGAAGATTAACAGCCTTTTTTCTGTTTTTCTCCTCTTTGTTTTGGTTATCCAGAGAGGGTGATGATGGATTCAGAGTATGTGAATGTTGTCAGAGATTTTTGCTCTGCAAGTAAGCAATACATGAATGCACTCTAATGTTTGATCAGTAGATTCAGTAATGCTGATGCATGAAAGTAAGGTGGGTGGTTATTTGTCAATACTACAGGCTCTGTCTTGCCCCTCTATGTTCAGGCATTAAACTGTATATCTCTCATCACAAATGTGCTAGAGGCAAAGTGTGCGAAGAGGCTTCGTGGGAGCCTGTCTGAAATGATTGCGGTGCTCCTCTAACGTTTGTATTTGGTTTTCTGGAGTCATAAGGAAGAGTGGGGGATGGGCTGAGGGGCCTGCTCTAAAATCTGACAAATTGCTGAAAATTGCCTTCACACAGTCATTCCTGTTTGGACACACTTGGCACATCTGGTTGTGATCTGGCAACAAAAGTGCCGTGGCGGAGGGCTCAGCTCTCAGAGTGGTGCCACATATTATCCCCACTCTTCTCCACCTCCTCCTCTCTTCTTTTTTTTTTTTTTTTTTTTTTTTTTTTTTTTTTTTTTTTAGCCTGTCTTGTCCAGCATTGTTGCAAACAGAATGATTGTCTGGCTGCTGTCTGGTGCTGGGCAATTTTACTCTATCAAGCAGGGATTTATACTACATGTATAAAGTCCCTCTTGATGACATGAAAAACTTTATTAAATCAGACTCTTAATGCTGGACTCGACCGGAGGGGACAGAGAGAGAGAGATAGAAAAGAAAGTAGAGAGAAGAGGGAGGGGAGAGAGAGGGACAGAAAGGGTGTGGGGAGTGCGGGTGGGGACTTAAAACATTATACAGAAAACCATGTAATCCATACTACTTACAACATATATAGCTAAGATCATCCTAGCCAGTAGGTCATTACACAACTAGTTGATAATAGTAACAATAATAATAATCACAATAATAGTAATAATAATAATAGTAGTAGTAATAATAATAATAATAAGAACAGAAATAATAAAAAAAAAAAAATGATAATAGATATAAGTGAAACTGCTGTATTCAAGAACACGCGCAGAGAAACCTGTGTGGATATGCTGGAGAACTCGGCCACATGGCGACGCAAAGACTGTGTGGAGACATTCAGGAAGGAGTGACCATGCAGAGTGATCATGCAGATGCCACCTCACTTGAACAGAGGCCAGAGTCAGGCCAGCGGTCCCGAGACCCAGGCCACCAGCCCCCCCGTAGGCTACAGATCCCGACCGGTCCACAGAGACGACCACTCTCCCGCCCAGGAAGGCAGCAGCAGGAGACCCCAGCAGGAGCCGCCCCGCGGACACAGGGCACCGGCCCCGGCAGGCCGAGGCCAGCAGTCCCCGACCCCCCCGGGCACCGGCCGCCCGGGACAGACGGGGCAGAGGGCCCGGGCCCAGGAGCGCAGGGACACCCCCCACCCCCACAGGCCAAGGGCCAGCACGCCACCCGGGGGGACCCGGCCCGCCTCCTCCTCTCTTCTGGTTTGGCCTGCAAACCTACTGATGATCATCAACCCCCACCTTCTCTCTGTCTCAGTGGAGCACAAGGAGCTGGTGGTGCTGTACCGGGATGCTTGGCTGTTGTCCCACCAGAACATTCCTGAGCAGCTCATAGACTTTAAAGGTGTCAGTGGGATGTAATTGAGGCGTCTGCCAAGATGAATGCAGCACTGTGATTCTGCAAGCAGCACTTTTAGAGGGGAAAACGGTTCACAATCTGGCAAAAACAAACAAAAATAAATAATAGGGATCAATTATCTATGCACATTGTAGCACACACATCTTCATATGCATGATGATAAGTAGTTCATTGGTGTAGTGTTACTTCAGAGAACCTCTAAGACATATAAATATTCAACTCATTGTTTTACTGTACTGATCTCAGTACTCTGAATAACATCTGCCAGGATGACTGCATGTTTTCCAGGTTAGAACATCTCCTCTGAGAAATACATGATATGAATAAGAAGTACGCTGCTCCTCCGACTCAAACCACCCTGACAAACGATGCCAAACAAAACATACATACAAAATTGTCGTACAATAAATGACACCTTATTATGATCTTTGATTTCTTTGTGTAAGCACAGCAATGGGATGATTTTTTTCCTCTCAATACAAACTTTAGGAATATTCAGAATTCTTATTCCTTTGACATATGTGTCAAATAATCATTCACTGGATTGAGAAGTAGAGGAGAGGTCATGGGTAAATACTTGCAGTATTGTCATCCTGCAGCTGTGTAGCTGAAGAGGAAAAGTGAGTGCACAGCTGCAGACTGAGGCCTCAGCTTCTCAAATTGCTCCTGCCTCAGTTTCCTGCTTTTTCTTACCGACCAAGCCAAACCAGGCACATATTAGACCTACCCCCACCTTAATAATCTATGATGTCATCTCTGCATCACTTTTTTTCTACTTTTACTTTAATCCCTGCTTCATGGTGCTGAATATTAACAGGTGTTGGAGCAAAGGAGGACAAAAAGAAGTGAAACCTTTTCTCTATTTTTCTTTCTGATCCTGCCACTCTCTGTGTTAGTCTTTCTACAGCTATCACCACATCTGCTTCAGTTTTGACTTCCCTTGGTTTGTTTGTCCATCTGTATTTAACCCCCCCACCCCCTCTCCTTCCTCCTCTCTGTCAGTCGAGGGAGGTTGAGGAATGATCATTCAGGCTTTGATGCTGCTGGCCCCTACCCTGGCTTTCCACAGCACATGAGCCCAAGCAATTACAAAAGCGCTTCTAGCTGCTCGCTATTACTCTGCAATGCTCTGTCTGATGCAGAAGGAGGAAGAGGAGAACAAAGGCAAGTGGAAATGAAGAGTAGAGGAGTGGAGAGGTTGAGGAGGAAAAGGAAGAAGAAGGGGAGAAAACAAAGGACGATGAATGAGAAAATTGGGTGAAGCTTCAAGCATCACAAACTACATGTTTAGTTGCAGCCAAAAATTCACTTTGACAGAATAACATTAGGACAATTAATTATAGGACTGAGAGATTCCTCACTCTTCCACTGACAGGAGACAGTGTAAAGTCTCATAGATGTCTGGATGCTGCAGCACACATGTGGTAGACAGGAAGTACTCAGGGCATAAGGCGGGGTGGAGGATGGGGCTGGACAGATGATGACCCCTTTATTCCTAACAATCGTTAGACAAGACTCAAAAGGAAGTCAGAAATCACTGCATCATATGGTCCATACTTCCCATCTCCCCAGAAAAGGATTTGTGCCCTTGAAAAAAAAAAAAAAAAAGAAAAAACTATTCAGTCTAAAGCTGGTTAAAGATTTCCATTCAATGTACATAATGGTGGGTCTGTCTTTGCACCATTACAAATAAATTATGTGGCTCATCTGTTTGGCAAGGGTCAATTATGCTCTGCACTGACCGAGTGGTGGCATCTGCCAAGAATAATACACAGAGACACAGCGACAGCAGAGGATAAACAAGCACTGCTTTGTATTATAGCTACATTTTGTTTAAAAAATTAGACAGTGGGTTGTTTATTTGAAGCAGCTACATAAGAAACTAACATACTACGTTTTGGACTATTGGTAAATCTCTGAGTTCCTCAGCATTTTTAACTCAATTAGGCCTCAGACGAGGCCTCATTAGGTTATTAGACACAGGTCCTCTAGCTGTACACAGAATTACATCTAAGTGTAATGACGATGCCTTCAGTTATTGTAATCCTGCTTTCTGTAATGAGCTGCTGCAAACTGAACTTGAAGCTTGTGAGAATGTTGGGTAAAGGCTGAGATTTTAGTTGAGTTCTGCATTTTACTTCTAGTTCTACTACCACAGTTATTAAAAAAAAAGAGAACAGAATGTGATGACTGACAGAATCATGTCTGTTTTTAATGAAGTGCTGCCCAAAGACCTGAAGATAACAAGCATCCAAAATTGATTCTCAGCCATGTCTCTAGAGCCAGAGATTTTCTGAATCTTTTTATATAATATTTTGAACTGTAGCTTTATTGAATATTCAAATATATTTAGCAATTTTATGTGTAAGAGTATTATTTCCCATAGTTAAAAGATCATGATTTCCAGATCTTGAATCTTCTGACCATCTTTACTTTTGAGAGACTCTGAGTCTCTAAAATGCTCTTTTGTTGGCAGTTAATCTCATTACATGATATATTTTCTCTAACTGATTCTTTTGTGACCCTTTATAGATGTTTTTTTTTGTTGTTTTTTATGGTTTTTTTAGATATGTTGTTATCTAGTTCAAAATTAACTGATATTTGTTATTAAATTGATCTTTGTAACTTATAATAAATAATGCTAATATAATTATTAATAAAAAATAATCATTTATAACATCTTTCTTTGCTCTGTTTTTTTATTTGAATTGTATTTTTTACTCTTTTGCTTATCCCATTACTTCTATCTATTGTCTTTGATTGTGGTTAAGTTTGAATTTTCATGTGATGAAAGATACAAAATAAACTAAATAACCGTGTTTGTATTTTTTTTAGCAGCTTAGTGGTTTATGGAAAGCTACTGTAGCAGCACATTAAATATTTGATCATTCAAATTATGTCAATGAATTTGTGTTTGCTGTGCAAATTTTTTGGTGTAGAAGTTGCCCTTTTGAATGACACCAAACTCAAAATTTACGAGTTCATCCTACTACTTTCTGCCTCTGCTTGACTTATTACACATTATAACAAGTTAGAGCTACAAAGCCATCATGAAACTGTGGCTGACCAACGTCTTTTACTGAAGCCAAGTTTGTACCATGATGGTTTCTGGCTAAAGGAATGAGGAATTATTCTGTTTGCAAAAATACCACAAAAGTTTAATTTTATCAATTGAGATCTGCCAAATATGGCAAATCTAATTGAATCATATTCCCTAAATGACTATGTGTTTATGCAGTGTTAGAAGCAAAGTGTGTGGCCAAAAGCTTAATCCCATTAAAGTTTCCAAAGCAACTCCAAAAGAACACACACCTTTGAAACAATAGAAAAGCTGTTCTAAGGACTGCATATTACCCAGCCTCGCCAAACAGGCCAGTTCTATGCCGCTCCACCTCACACCTGCTGTGTGCTGTGAGATGTGGCAACAACTGGAGATATGCAAAGTGTGTATGTGTGTATGTTTGGGAGAGAGAAGCACAACTGGGCATGCAAACTCTTGTATGAATAAATGTGTTAGCGTGTGCATGGACATATAAGAATGCAATCAATGCTCATGGCACAAGGCATGGCCTCAGCTCAATTTAACCCTCCACTGAATGCCACTATGACGCCAGCCAGACTTTGTGTGGCCGCATGCCTCCACTGAAGAAGTTATGGAAAAAATTTGTGGACCAGTAAGTCTTGGGGATTACATGGCTCCTCTTGGCTCTGGCCTCAATAATGCCTCAAATCCAATGTTGCCATGTCACTGCAATTTGGGGATTGCATCTTTAGAAAAAAAAAAAAAACAACAACTTGAAAAGCAAATCTTGATTGATCACGTTGTTTTCATGACGTGATTGGCCAGTGAGATCCTTGGTGGGGCTGTTCATGAGCTTTTGTGTATGTATGCCTGAAAAAGAGTTGGCATGTGTGTGCACAGAAAAGAGAGGAGAAGCATGAGAGAGGGGATTACATGTAGAAATAGCAATGGATCAAGTCAAACACAACATTGGCTTGATTTTTTAATTGCCTCTCAACTACAATGAATGGCCACTGCAGCTGTCTGCGTGAACAGCTGCTAGCCAAAAAAGATTGGACAGAGATGGCTCTGGGAGGGAGGAGAGAACAGTGCAGAAAGAGTCATATGCAGACAATGAGGTATTTTGCAATTTCACAACTTTAAAAAATGCATGCAGGATTAAGATTCACTTTTATTGGAAAATTCACATCTGTTTCCAAAGCGCATTTCCCATGGAAGTCATTCTCTGTGCTGTCTGGGCAAAGCAGAAACAGCACTGAGCATGATCGCATGAAGCGAAGTAAAGCAGATAATGTTTTCCTCTTCTTTCAGCTTTGTTAATGTGGAATTTGTGAGTTTACAAGTCGCGATTTACAACTGTGGAAGAACCAGGGGGTCTGCAAGATTTGATGGAGCCGTCTGTATGGATTTCCTGCAGAATATTTGTCAGACTTGAATTAAGTACTGTTGTTTTGCTCGCTCTCTCTCTGTCTGCTTCAGCCTGAGGCCTTGTGGCTGACTGCTCCACATCTATAAATCACTGGGAACTCATGCTTTTATCCTGAAGCGAGCAAGTTGAGTCAGTCTGGCAAATCACATTTACGTCTCCTTGGCCTGTTTGCAGCAGCTAACTGATAACTAAACACACATTACAAGGCAAGACCCCTTTTGTTTGTGAATTCTGCTCATATCATGTTTTAGTGGTGATGCCACATGAAAGAGTTGGATGTAGATTAAGCTGTGGCTCCATTCTGTTATGGTGATTGTTACTAAGCATAAACTGCAATGTCTCAGGTGTTTGAACACCAAAAATAAAGCCAAAGCACATAAAGAATTTGTGTAAATGAAGAGAGTTGTATGGGGTTGTTAGGGATGATAATCAGCTGTATTCATGCTGCAAACATACTCAGCTTACAGCAGGGTCAGTGTTTGGCTGCACTTGTTTATTTCTTTGTGTGTTTGATGGTCTTCAGAGTCTAAGGAAACTTTCCAAGTCTGACATAGGGTTTCAAGCTAATGCTAATCTTTGACTACAGCTATTCCAACTGTAATATCAATATGGGTGTGTTTGCAAGTGTATGTTCTCAAGCACGTGATTGTGCTTCAATCTTTTTTCCATTCAATCCTTTTGCTTTTTTTTTTCTCTTCTCAGAAGTGCCCTACCCAGATATGTAGGAATTAGGCCACATCACTCAGTACCATCCTGCTCTAATCAAAGTGCCGAATAGTGAAACAGACAGCTGTTGTCATGTGCCTTGATTCCAATAGCTATCTGTCCCTGTGGCTGCCCGGGTCCTTAGTTGGCCAGCTGAAGTTGTAGGGGGAGTGAGGGTAGCGCTGTGTGCCATTTCAAACTCCTGTCAGAGAAGTGCCCCAATTCACATAACAGAATTCACTACAAGCATACTCCTCCAAGGTAAGTTCTTTTTCCTCTTTGCTCTCCTCTATTGCACAACTCATAGCATCCTCCGATCTATCTGCACCTGAAGCTGCTAATTAAGACTTGAATATGCAATAATTTTTTTCATTTGAAATGCCTTTCACAGTTCTTGCCTGATAAATCCACTGAAAGTGAGTAAAACAATCATCTTTTGCAGCCTAATGGAGTTTTGATTCAACTTTTTTAACCTAAGAGTTGATTTTGGGTTGAGTCTACAACATGCATGATCCCAAATAACATTACCATGAGCGACTTGTGTATTGTGAATGTCGGAAACATCTGCTGAAACTCAATGAAAATGGCCATATCGATTTCCCACAAACTCTTCCTCACCTTACAAAGCTGCACTTAGTGTATTAATGTAACAGCTCTGAAGCATTTTGTTGCACTGCCTTGAAACAGTTAAAGAAAAGGGAGACCTTCTTGGATAAAAATGGTTAAATTTGCACCTTTCTTGGTTATTGTCTTTCAATCTATTCCTGGTTCAGGACAGTTGTCATTGGAGGAGGGGCTGCACAGCAACAATAGGCTACCAACTGTTGTGGGTTAAGTGAGGGCTTTGACATAAATGTGGTGTAAGCTTCACAAGAATACCCCTACATCAGGCAAAAGATTTGACAAGGCATTTAACAAACCTGAGCTGAATTTTATTGGCGTGACTTCTTTTGCACAAAGTATCCACAGATCTTTCTTTACTCAACTGCAAACTCAACTTCCATGAAAGATGATTTGTGAAATTTCACATTTAGCATCTTTGTAAAGACTGTTAGGTCTTTTTACATAAAGAATATTAACTATATAAAACACAATTTCTGAATAGAATTAAGCATATTTAATGCCTTACCTACATCTATTTTTGAGAGATTTAAGATAAGTGCTGAGTTAATGTGTGTGGAGGCATGTCAGCATTTAGATTTTGGAGAGTGACGAGAGCAGACAAGAGGGAGACAAAGCATGTTCAAACAAAATCATGAATCTAACTGAAGCCAACTTCAAGTGTTTTTTTTTAACTCTTGTTTAAAAAGAGGACAGATCTAGACAGGGAAAAATTAGCAGAAAAATATATAAGAATTCATGGTTGGGGGAGGTTTAACACTAAAAACACCACACATACAAACATGCAGGCAGTGCATGGATCAGAGGTCAAATGGCCCTGAACTCTCTCCCGTTGGGTTGAGGACGTCAGAAGTCCCTCTGTGTGCTACTCTCCATTTATTTTACTCATCATCCCTCATCAGGCTGGGATGACCCTGTGATCCCAGAGCTAGGGTTACCTGTCAGTTGGCTGTCTATTCATGAGCATGGGGCTTTGGGCTGTGTCAACGTTTGTTGTGAGTAAAAGAAGGAAGAAAAAAAAGAGATAGATTTAGTTCTGTGTGGTGAAGGTGTGTTAGAGTTATGCAGATACAATCAGATAAAATTTCAAATTATTCATGAAAATCTTTCCCTCTTTTGAGATCCTGTTTTAGAGCAGTGCAGGTCCTCGGCCAGCACTCTCTCTACACAGATGACATGCATGTGTGAGAATTCCTGTTTACTCTGAAACAAAGGATCCAAAGAAACACAGTAAACAGATGCTTGCATGGATACCTACTGAGGGGCTCCTACAAAAACACTCCAAAAGCCCCCCCAAGTGTGTGCTGTCAGCTATCAATCAGGTTGCCGTAAGTGGGATCCTTGAGTGGAGATGCTATCAGCTCTGCCTCATATACACTCACACCACAGTTTCCTCTTATCTTTGCAGAGATAACAGATCCCCTCTGACAGCAAGCGGCCTCAACCAGGCCCGCTCGCTTTGTACATCTCTGTTTCATTCTCTGTTTCAGCTGCACTATATATACAGATAGAGACCCTAAAAAACAAACAAACAAACAAACAAACAAACTAAACTAACTAAAAAAAAAAAAAAAAAAAGCAGTCAATTTGTTCTGGTTCCTGTGTAAAATTCAATAAGTGTGTCTCTTATGTTGCAGCTGCTTGGTGCTTACAGAGGCTACAGAGGGCGCGTGCTGCTTCTGATTCCAATCTCTGATGTTATCAGCCTCTAGAAAAAACATGATACATGTCTCAGTTGACAAATCTGGATGGGCATGAAATGAAACAAAAGTCATAGGCATGAAGCTTTCTCAATTTCCTGCCCATGTACTTTTATATTATTTTGTAAACATTCATTTCCAAAAAAAAAGCAAACTTGTGTGAGAAATATTGTTTACTGTGTCTGCTAATAGCCAAAGCCAACAGATGGTTCAGGGTTGTGCAATTAAGTGTTTTAAAGGTCAAAAATGTGAATACATGTGCACGCATGTGAGGTTAGAAGTTTTCCAGTTTCATGTAATGCATGGTGGATTTACAATGCTGAGCTGTAGATATGTGAGAGGCATTTTTATTTGGTCTGAGGACAGCGGCTTGTGGAGATGGTCCTGAGCTGGCTGTGTTTTTGGGCTTCCATGAGACCACAGCAAGTTGGGCCTAATAACAAAAACAAGCATCCTGGTGTGGAGCTGGTCCCACAGTGTGAGGACCTTAATGAGGAACATGTGGAGCTGCCCAGACACACTGTCAGAGGAAACCCAATCCCTCCCTCCCTCCTTTTCTCCCCTTCTTCCTCCTCCCTTCCCCCTATTCTCCCATTCTTTCTCCCTCAGTTTCTTTTACTTTGCTCTACATTCTCTTTTTTTTCAAAACAACGTAGCTTTGTTCTGTTTGAAATATCTCTGTTTTCCCAAAACTTGCAGCTACATTTTCATTTTTCTTAAAGAAGCTGCACCTTTAAAATTACATTTCCTTTTATTTTACTAGAACAAGTGTACTACTGTGAGCAGGTTACTTTCTCTGGTTTTTTACCCCATGTACGCCCTTGATGTCCACTCGCTTCTTTCCAACTTGTTTTAGACTTAACAGTGAGTACATATGTGCTGGGGCATGCAATGCAATAGGCTCATAAGAAAAGAAAAGAAGAAAGAGTTCTTTCTCCACCCATCAAGTCTGACAGGCGCTCTCTGAGTTTCTTTCATGTGCTGAATTCATCCTTACCATCCACCTGGATCAATTAACTGTTTGCTTCAGTGGCCATCAGCAGCACAGTGCGGAACCTCAGATCACTTGGTAGACAACAGCTTATTGAGTAAAACCAAAGCTTTGATTTTGTTGCCTTTCATTTTTGTTTTTACATAACACACAACCAGTGTGTAATTATCATTATTACTAAAGCAAAGACTTCATCTTTTATACTATCGAGTAAAACAATTCACTGTTTTCTTTTCCAGGAAATGCCACATCTTGCATTTGAAGACTCACGTTGTAACAGGTGAGAATAAAAATCTGAAGTTCATTTCAAAATGCTGCTAAATAAACCACAGAAACACCATTTTACTCTTACACTCCCACCTTGTGCTAGAAATCTGTGTCCAAGCTATCATGGGGGTATATGATGTGCAACCTGCTGGGGTAGGGAGTTTAAAATACGACCATAAAGCAACAGCCGTAGAACAGATCAGCTAAGCAAGCCTCCAAAATTAGCTGAACAAACAGAGAAAGGTAGATCCCTCTGGGGGGATAAACTTGGCACAGTGGATCCAGTGTGACAGAGGCCCTTCTGGCAGCTCAGAACAATCCCAATGTTCCACTTGGGCTGAGCTGTCTTCATCCCCCTCCTGTCTACTATAAGTATAAACATATATGGGTAGGTTTGTTCAGAATTTTTACTTGCACTGTGTATGTATACATATCAGCCCAACTCCAACGAAGGCCCGTGAAGACCTTTCACCGGACTGACAGGCCACCTGAATTGCACAATTGTACAGCTAGAGAAGTCTACATGTGTACAGAAAAACCAGTGATCCCATAACTGTCTGGGTTCACTCTCATAAAATCAGGAGGAAGGTGCAGAGGGGCCCCCACAACCCAAAAGGTTCAGCTGCAGCAAAACAAAGCTTTAACTTTTAATTAAAAAAAAAAAAAAAAAAACACAAACTTGGATTATTGATTCACTTAATATGAGTATTTAATTCAGTAATCATTTGGTGCATTCAAATTCTTCACTTGTGTGGTAGAAAAACATCAGAGCATGTCTCAGCCAGAAGGCTGAAATCTGGTGAGTCTATGTTCCTTGCAGATGGTCCAGCCTCGCAGCAGCTGTGCAAATGAAAGACAGTGTCGTTGAAGGAGTGAGAGAGATGGAAACTTGGCCACAAAGGGAAAAAGAGTAACATACCAGTTGCTAACTGAAAATGTAATGGAAAATTTAGTAGTGCACTGAGATTTGCAGAGAGAAAAAAATGCAGATTTTTTTTTTTTTTTTTTTTTAGTTTTGGAAGAAATATAAGCAAACAATATATTATTTTTCCTGGGAAAACAAAACTTAAAAAAAAACATGCAACAATAACTGGTGGTTTAACAGTTTTTTTTTTTTTTACTCTCTTACTCTCTCATTCCTTAGTGACAGGATAATTACCACAAAATAAAATAGAATAAAAATTTCTACATAAACTAAAAGAGCTATGCCTGGTCATTTGCACTCACAATTGTCAATCAAAAGCCTATTATTTAAGCACTGAGACCCAAGTGAGAAAACAACAGGTGGCAAAATCCTGCTTGATGCTGAAAACACACAAACATTTGTTCTTTATGGGGGAGGGGGAGCCAAATAGGATATTTAAGCCTGCTGCACACAAAGTCTTCATTCTGGATGTGAAAAAGTACAACTTCTGAATAAATAACACTGATATTAGGTCAGATGTGTGGGATTTGTAAAGAAAACATGCAGTTGTATAACTATTATAACTACCACACTGTGATTCCTTGTTATATTCAGGGCAATCATGATTTCACAACCCGCCCCACTTTTGTTCACTTCTCCACTGTCCTCATCTCCAGTAATTGCCACTACATGTAAATATCAAGTGGTTAGCGAATAATTAGTCTTTCATTGGCCAGCAATCACCTCTGGGCCCCGTCTATACTTTAGACCCCTCCCTCGTAGAGCCGCCCTGAAGACAGGGGCCCCTTTTGAATGACAGCGCTTGGGAAGAAAGACGAATTTTTGTCTGATTTCCCGCAGCCGCAGCGTCAATGAGAAGCAGTCGAGGAACTCCATTCTAACTGAATGGATTGGTATGGGGAGAAGCGGACCTCAAATCACGGCTAAGCGGCAGCTTTGGGACTGTGTCACATTCACGATGGTTTTACTTTCTCTGCTGTTTCGACCAGGTAAGTGGTGCTTTTTAAATCCGTGCTCCCCCACTCCCGTCCTGCATGCAGTGCGTAGCTGTGTCTCGCATTCACCGGAATGGAGTTGGAGATAGAAAAGTTAACTCTTTTTTCCAACCTACTGTTGTGTGCTTTGAAAGTTAACTGTAGATTTTAAGCATATCTTCCCCGAAGTCTGAAATGTTTTTAGAGTTAACATGAAGGGGAAAGTAGCTGTTTTCAAAAGTTTCCCGTCCTCCCCTGGGACAAAGTAACTAATGTCCTGTTGCTTCGGTATCCCAGCCTCCAGCCTGCATTGCAACGCCTGTATCCCTGCTAGCCGAGCTGCGCGAGTGAACGCACTTTACGGACCTCTCTTAGATTAAAATTACCACTTTTGTCACACCACACATCAACGCTAAACAGTGTGCCACTAACCGCTAACAATTATTACGTTTCGACCACATACACGCATGGGTGTAGTTAATCATTTACCAACTTATGTGCACATAACGGCTTAGCTTCCACAGCTAGCATAGCTCACTAGCAACTGGCATTCAGCACCCGCAGTTAACCTTAGGACAAAACCACTGAGTTTTTGCGTGTATTTTCTTTTATTTAAACCAACCATCCACCGCTAATCGGCTACTTGGTAGTTGTAACTTTTCCACCCAGCTTCTGCTGTTGTAGTTGATGCGGGAGCTAAGAGGACCAAGGCATTGCATCTATTCATTATTAACTTTGTTAGCCACCATGCATGGGGGTCCAAGTTTTTGGCCTCTGAACGTGTTAACTGCTCCTTAATCTCAGCCTGAGATCGGGGATCTGCACTAAATTCCGAGATACTTTTGAGATTAGACTGTCAAGCTTTTATTAGTATTAATGTTTTATTTTCCATGTTGTCTTATTTTATGTGACGATAAACATATGTATTCATTTTTTTTATTTTTATTTTTACAAGTTTTGTATTTAGCTGACGATGTGACGAATCTGCAAGAAATCCCGAAACAATTTAGTTTGCAATTTTTTGACTATATGTTTATTAAGAATACCCCCTAAAAAGTTTATATATATATATATATATATATATATATATATATATATATATATATATATATATATATATATATATATATATAAAAGAAAAGAAAAGATAGAACCAGGGTAGGGTTTCTTCTTGTTATTCTTATCTCCTTATATTTTAAATCTTCCAACCACATTTTATTATAATGCAGTTGGCTGGTGCACGTTTCCCTTCTTGCATACATTATATCTATCTATTACTTGCATATATGTATTTTAAATAAGAATTCAGTCATTACAGTATGACATGAAAATATCCGTATAACTGCAAACTGTAAAAACTGAGACTGTTTAAGGCTTAGAATGAATTGAAGTGGTGGAAATGTTTAAGATTCTGTACCAAACTTGTTAAGAATATACTTGTCTGTAGCTAATATTTTGTTATATTATAAATAAAAAGTAATTGAAGTGCTGCTTCTTTTTAGTATTGTATGATCTTTGCTGGAGAAATTGAATAGTGATAGTCTTAACTGATTGGCAAATGAACCCATTTTAACTTGATTGTCATTAACTGAGTACTTTACATCATCTGTAAATGATTATTTCACAAAGTAGGAAAGTTTTTATTACCTGTTTCTATTGACTTATTAAAAAAACTCTAAGTTTTGAAATAAACTGAAAGTTTGAGTTTAGTAGTTTTGTTTCTACTTTTACTCTGTAAAATCCCTGTATAATATCAGATGAATAAAAATATTGGCCTTATATATAAGCCATCAGTATACCTGAACAGTAAATAATTAACACTTGAAAACCCCATATGACGTCCACCACCAAGCACGAGTATTTAGTTCATGTTAGCTTGCACCCTTGAAATAAAAACCAAATACTTTTTCTTTGTCTCTTAATCTAACTGACATGTACTAATCTAAAATATACTGATTTAGATGTGTGGTCATTTAGCTTGTCCACAGCGTCCTCTTCACAACTGTTAGTAGCTGTTAAAGTGGTGGAACGTAAAGACCCTTTAGGGAGATGTGTGGTTGTTGATTGTTGTGCAGACAGTGATTGTCAGTAAGTGTCAATCTGGGCAGACAAGGCTGGAATTCAGAGGATGGATGCATCTAACTTGACCTCTCACACTCCATCTCAGATTCATCCGAGCTTGTGTTTAAGTGCACTGACTGTGAGATGGATTAATCATCTGCTGCTCTCTCACTGCACCAGACTTGTGTGAATGGGAAGAAATACTGTGAAAATATTCACGTGCACTGACTTGAAATCTCCCATGTTTATCTTGTTGTTTTTGTCCAAGCTGTTAGGAGATAAGATGGCACTTTGGAGTAAACAGAAGATTATTCTGTTGCAATATTTAGAGAGCACTTGGTCCCAGTCTTGCAGTAAAAGTGATTTATGTGTTTGGAGATTCTGGCTCATCCTGATCTTAAATGGAAATATTTCTACCTTACAGCAGGAGGTCGTATCCCAGGCAGCACAGACAGAAACATCAAATCCAAAAGTTGCTATAAAATGTAAATAAATATGATGAATATCCACACTTTATTTCTCAAAGTAGTAGTTAAACTTCTTTGTATTTGCTTTTGTAATAAATAACCCATTTGTGGGAAATTACTTGACCTGAATCCCAGAATTCAGGCTGAAAATCACATGCTGGGCTTCTTTGCCCTGCTGCCTTCCAGCTTCCAGTTGGCATCCTGAACAATTGTGACTGATATTCTTCTTGGGATCCTCTTTGAGTTAGCAGCCCCAATACGTTGGCCTTACATTGACATGTATTGTAACGTTATGGATTTCAATGATCTCACCAACAGCCAAACCACATTCAACACCCTCAGGCAATCTAACATTAGTTAGTGAAGCTGTTTCTGTGAGGGCTGCATGAGCAAAATTAGTTTTGACTCATTCTGGAGCACAGTGTGTGATCGGGGTCTTGTGAGCTAACACGTTTGGGTTTTAATGCTCTCCTGATTGTGCTAAACTTGATAGTGGAAAAGTTATTTGCCTCTTCATGCAGCGCTATACATTAATGCTAATATTAATGCTGATGTTGTTAGATATCCATCGCTTTTTAAAGTGGTGGTAATATGTTAGAAAAATGTCATTTTTCTTTTGGCAAATGTTTTCAAAGTGATCGCAACATAATGCTGCAATTCAAATGTTCATGATCATCTTGATCCTTTTTGTTCTCCAGCTCACTGCCAGCAGTGTCGAATCCAGCGCTGCAATGCAGAGTATGTGACTTCTACCTCACCAGCGAGTGGTCTCCAGGAGGATGTGGCTCTAGACGTGGACTACTGCATTGCCCTGAGGGCCTATGCTCTGTGCACCCGGCGACAGGCACGGAGCTGCAGGGGTGACCTGGTCTACCACTCAGCCGTCTTTCGCATTAAGGAGTTATTCTCTCAGCACAACTGCTCCAGCGATGGGCCCACCTCCTCCGCCAAGGTTCCCAGCACGTCTCGACCAGCGGTGTCGGAGCTCTGCGATTACGAGAACCGGGTTCTGGTATCGGGCTCGGGTGGCCAACAGAAAAAGTACGCCCATTGTGGATTATTCGGAGACCCGCACCTACGGACTTTCAGAGATGAGTTTCAGACCTGCAAAGTGGAAGGGGCGTGGCCTCTGATTGATAATCGCTTCCTGTCGGTGCAGGTGACCAATGTACCTGTTGTCCTAGGCTCCAGCGCAACAGCAACAAGCAAGGTAAGGACGAGTGTAACTCTCTACCTCTGAGCTGTTTGCAGCGTCACCTTCCTTTCTCTTATCATTTGCCTTTTAATACATAAATGGGCACAGACACACATGTCCAGATCAGAAACTACCCCTCACATGACAGTAAGTTTGAAACTAACGGCCTACACAAGCAGTCTGCTTTTTCCATGCTAGCTCGCTAGCTCAAGCGCCGCCTTAAAGTATCAAACATGTGAAGTTAATCGTCATTCCATGGTGCCTCTCTAGTCTCCAGCATTCCTCGTGTCTTGGAGCTCCTTCAGATCTGTGAGAGGAAAAGAAAAGAGGAGGGGAGTCCTTCAGTGGTGTTGAATCACAGACATGCTTGAGTGCTTTACCTTTAACACATGGGTGGTCATATGGTAGTGATTAACGCTCACTCGAACATTTTCCTCCACCGCCATGAGCTGGAATGTTTTTTCACCCCTCTGGTCAAATAATTAACTCTCAGCGTTTTGTGTAAATATGGAATAATTTGGAAAAATAAAGGAATAATTGGCCAGCAACAAAGAGTTTTTGATTCTGTTAATTAAGTAGGCTGTTTTTGTGTTTATTTTTTTTGTTTTTGAAACCTTTTTGTACATCTGTTTAGTAGTGAAAGTTGCATATTTAGTCACTGTTTACTTTATCAAGCTGCTTCTTTATTTTCTTCTTTGATTTAACAGTGAAAAGCTGCGTTCTCTTTATAAAGAAACATCACTGATTGTTTTAAACCTGGTTTAAAGATCTGGTTATGCAGCCCACTGAAGATTTGTAGCAAAGGTGTATCCGTGCTAAACACCCACATGCCCACATCCCACTTTTGGAGTTGTTTTCTACTGCCAGACTTCAGACCGGAAATCATCCATCAAATACAGTATTCCCCTTTAAGTATAAACGTAACCACAGGCACTGCTTTGTCAAAATATGGAGGATAAAAAAGGAGGGTAACTCATATTTGTCAAAGCTCTGCTGAAGTGTAAATCAGAATTTATGACTAAATGACAGCAGTATAAGCAGAGTGGTGGAGATTATCATATGTTGTGTTTATGTTTGGCAATGATTTTTTGTTTTGGATTGCAAACGTAGATGATTTTTGGGATCATTTTATTAAACTAATTTAGTTGTGAATAAATTTATTTGATATCTGACAGAAAATAGCATCTACATTTTGTAAAAACACCAGTGTGATTCACCAATATAACTGACCCAACCTGTTAATATTTGTTACTTACTGCCACCTGGTGGCTATAATATGTATTATTTTTAGTTGTTTTTTTTTTTGTTTTTTTTTTTCTTACCTTTTTGACAAAATGCTAGATGTAGGGTAAATCTAACACTTTAAATCTTTTCTTCTAAACTAGTTTTACTTTTTCCCTGTTTCAGATCACCGTAATCTTCAAGTCGTATCATGGATGTACAGATCAGAAGGTGTACCAGGCCACCACGGAAGATCTGCCCCAGGCCTTTCAAGATGGGACTCGGAGCGGTGGCGAGAGCGGCAGCCTGACCGTCGCAGAGCGAGGCGGCTCCGGAGTGGGGCGGCAGGTGAAGATACAGGCCCGTTACATTGGCACCTCCATCATCATCCGACGTGTGGGCAGCTATCTGACCTTTGCCATTCGCATGCCAGAAGACACACTGGACTTTTCTGAGGACAGCGGCGGTCTGCAGCTGTGCTTGCACGGCTGCCCGCGCAACGAGCTCATCAAAGAGCACACGCTGAGCCGCCAGAGCCAGCAGCCCCGCCTTCAAGGCACCAACACGGAGTTGGGTCCACTGCGGCCTCCCCACCAGATCTACACAGTGGAGAGAGCCACGGCCAAGTGTAGAGAGACTCTGCAGGTGGAAGACGTGTACTTTCAGTCCTGTGTGTTTGACTTACTGACGACAGGAGATCCCGAGTTCTCTATGGCGGCCTACGGCGCCCTGGAGGATTTAAAGGCACTGCCACCTAGTAAACTGAAGCAGAATTCTCCAAGGACTCCTCGTGTTTACAACCGAGGAACGTCACAGACGCTGGCTGCAATAGCAGCCAACAGCTCCCTGCTCTCACTCCTACTACTCATGCTGCTGCTGTTGTAAAAAAAAATAATAAATATAAATGATTTTTTTTTTTTTTTTTTATGTGGTGCATGGCCACAGACAGGACATGGAAGCATTACCAGCTTGAGGAAAGAGTGACTTGAGCACAGACATTTTCTATTTGTATTTTTATTTCGAAGGGGGGTGGGAATCTATAATCTTTACTGTTTTTTTTTCTTCTTTTTTTTTATCTTCCATTTGAAGGATTTCACTTTTTGACAGAACAATTTTCCCACGTTGCATCTTCTGTGGATTCGTACATGCATCGCATCATTTAAAAGAAATAAAAAAAACAAACAAAAAAAAACTAAACAAAAACATGTATGCGTTCAATCATGTGCTCAGCTGGCCCGTTCAACATGTCTCCAGCACACAGTTGTGACTAATCCAAAAGAAATTGAACCCAGGGTTGTATATGCCAACCGTGAAGCAGCGAAATGGCATCATTTTTGTAAA
Source organism: Melanotaenia boesemani (assembly GCF_017639745.1). Classification (NCBI taxonomy): domain Eukaryota; kingdom Metazoa; phylum Chordata; class Actinopteri; order Atheriniformes; family Melanotaeniidae; genus Melanotaenia; species Melanotaenia boesemani. Next base: position 23,768,052 of record NC_055695.1, on the reverse strand, counting down.
TATTTTACCGAAAATGTGCACAATCTTTAAACACTCCACTGCGTATGAAGTTGAATATCACTCCATACAGTATCTATGCTTATTTTTTTTTTTTACATTTTATCTAGAGCAAGGTGGCTTCTAGATCCTATATAATCCAGTAATATCAATAGCACTTAATGTTTTTAGCAGCAAGTGTGTTTTTTTTTTTTTCCTTTTTTTAATCATGGTAATTTGTTTAAGCAATTGGAAAATTGAATACACGGGATCCAACAACTGTATGTAAAAACTACCTAGCCTTAAAGAATGATGTCAGTGTGATATTCAGCAGTTTTCAATTTTTGCGAAACACTCCCTCTTCAAGCTGTTTGGCTTCCAGTTTTAAAGGTAAAAAAACACAAATCTTTATATAATAATATATTAAAAAAAGTGTATATATGTGTTTTATATTTTGTACATTTGCCTGTATAGATGTTTTAACTGTAATATGTTTTACATTTGTTGTTTAGCAGGTTATTTTGAGTCATTGTATGAAAAGTAAACTAATATGTGTTGAGCTGAATCTTTACATTTCTGTATTAAAGTGGTGGACACTCCAGACTACAATAATTCCCCCTTCTTTGTTAGTCTTCTTACTGCTTTTCGTATTATAAATGTTTTAAAATATTTTTGTATTTCTAATGAAGTGATTTACTTTTATTTATTTATTCATTTAAAGATGATATCCAAAAAATGTGGATTTTCAAAATGAGCAGTGTTTTACAGAAGCATTGTTTTCACCAGCTGTGTCCTTGCAATGCCGCTTGTATCCTGGTGGTGTCCTCAGTCTACAAGGCCTGACAACCGGTAGCACAAAGACAGCTTTGACAAGCTGGCTGTGTAGCTGTAGGGTTCCACAGTATGTTCTCAGTCCCCTGAGTAAATGTTACTTTTGAGTGCTGAGCTGGCTGCTGGCTTTGCTTTTGTCTGTCCGAGTGTTGCATGGCTCCAAATGGGATTTGTTCAGTGGTTAACACCAGGTTGGAGTCAACAACATTGGCACACAGTGATTATATTTGCACAATATATGAACAATGACAGCCATGATTAGACGGAGGGCTGTGATCAGTTTTAATTTCCATTAAAAATGCAATTAAGAAAGCTTGGGCCCACTCTTTATAAAGACATTAAGAATTAATACTCCATAATCAGCAGATGTGGATGTAATTTATATTTTGGACTGAGTTAAAGGTAACTTATTTTGATATTACTCAGGGTGACAGCATGTTTCATCACACATGCAATAATACTTAATCTCACTTCATCCAAATTCTTTAAAGACATGACAGCGAGCTGCATGATATGGGAGAAAGTCAATGAAATGTCTTCTTTTTTATTCTCTCACATGTGAAGCACATTTCAGACAGTCTAAATAAGGTCTTTCCGGGGTCACTTCATCACCTCACTCTTAATATCAGGAGGAAGTTGGAGGAAGATTGAGAGGGAGTGAGGTTATAGTTAGATGGGAAGGAACTGGGTGATAGAAATAAGCCCATTCACCCAAATACTGCACTTAGATGCAAATCTAATGCACTTAAATTCCTTCTATTTCTTTATGTTCAGCTACATTTCTGTCAGTAATTTGCCTATATGTTTAATTATATTTACTACTCAGATAAAATCACAACTTGCATTAAATGTAGATTTGGCTTTATAAATCATAGGAATTCTGACTTTATTGGTACCCTGAGACAACTAATTTGGGTTTTTTTGTATCAGGAATACGCCTAGTATTTATATGTGATGCCAATAGTATCTTGTCTGACTCAACACCTGAGACCATATTCAGTTATTATTGCATATAGAACAGCAATATTTTTAGGTAACAAGGTTTCAAGAAGAATGCAGGGAATGCAGCATTATATTATGAGACATAACTGCACTAATGCATCCTGGACTCTAATGTGTCTTTACACAGCTGTACATGCAGACCGCAATAAGAACAAGGTACATTAAAACTGTCAGCTGTGAGTTTTTGTCCATATTATTTACCCAGAGAGTTGACCTGTGTTATTCTAGTAGCGGTCTACATTATCTCAGACACAGCTTGTCATGTCTTCAGCTCTGTCATTGCTAGGGTACAATCACAGCATGTTAGCGGATTCATAGCGATCTCTGGAGATTTCAACAACGTCTCCATCTCTGCAACATTACCAACATTGCAACCCTTTGTCAGCTGCTCCACCAGAGAAAATAAGATGTTGGACTAATTTTATGCAAATGTTAAAAATGCATACAGCGCCTCTGCCCTGTCTCCTTTTGGGAGATCAGACCATAATCTAGCTCTTCTCACCTTCACCTACGAGCTCATCGTTCGGCAGCAACCAGTCATCACGCAGACTATTGAAATCTGGTCTAATGAAGCTGAAGATGCTCTGAGAAGGTGCTTGTGGCCACAGACTGGAATGTCGTCTGTGAGCCACATGGAGATGACATCAGTGCCATGGCTGTATGACAGATTATATCAACTTCTGTGTGGACAGCACTGACCCAACAAGAACAGTGAGGAGCTTCCACGGTTATAATCCCTTGATTACAAAAAAAACTTTAAAGAAATATAAAAGAAGTTCAAGGAGGACTACAGAAAAAGTTAGAAAGCCAGCTCCAACAGAACAACATGAAGGATGTGATTGGTCAGGAATGAAGAAGATAACTGGCTTCAAGTTAAAGAGGGATCAGACTGATGGAGATCTGGACAGAGCTAATGAGCTGAACATGTTCTTCAATAGGTTCAGTTCAGAACAACGTTCAGCAATACCCCCACTGCCTCCAGCACACCACACACCCTCCATTAGCCCACAGCTTTAATGTCATGCCTCCACTCTGTCACCCTGCAGCTCAGTCATGGACCCTAACACAGCCTCATCTCCCTCCACATCAGATACTGACCTCCTCTGACTGAACCTCAAGCCTATCTGTCTCCTGCAGTCAGGATAGAAACAACTGGAGAAACTGAACCGGAACAAGGCTGCAGATTCAGATGGTGTCAGCCCCAGGTTTCTGAAACCCTGCTTAGAACAACTATGTTGGATTCTTTGGCATCTTTTCAACACCAGCCTGAGTGAAAAATATAGTTCCTGTGCTGTGGCAAACAGCCTGCCTTGTTCCAGTGCCTAAAAATCCCAACCATCTGAACCCAACGACTATAGACCAGTCGGCCTTAGATCTCACATCATGGAAGTCCTTGAGAGACTGTTATTGGCTCACCTACCTGAATAAGCTAGTGAACACCTTTCAGGACCCATTAAAGTTTTCTTATTGTTATGTTCTTGGGGTTGTATATCATCTGTCTGCTTTAGAGAGCCCACTATCATATGGACCAGTAAGACAGCACTTTAAGGATATGTTCTTTGATTTCCCAAGTGCTTTTAACACAATTCAACCTTCTCTGTTATGTGAGAAGCTCCATAAATTCCAGGTGGATACCTCCACCACTACCTGGACTTCTTAACGACCATAGTTTGTGAGACTGAAAAGTTGTGTGTCTGAGATGGTGGTCAGCAGCATTGGAGCACCAAAAGGGACTGCACTCTCACCATTTCTCCTCACACTGTACACTTCAGACTTCCAATACAACTCGGAGTCCTGTCATCTGGAAATACAACACAGAGGCATCTACAAGAAGAGGCGGAGCAAACTCTGCTTCTTAAAGAAGCTAAGATCATTTAATGTCTGCACCAAGATGCTGCATATCTGCTCTGGAAAGGGCAGTCAGCTTTGTAGCCATCTGTTGGAGCAGCAGCATCAGAGCCAGAGACTTAAAGAGACTGAACAAACTGATCAATAAGGCTGGTTCTGTGCTGGAGAATAACTGTGGAGCTGCTGGAGCTGATTGTCCAGAAAAGAATGCTGCTCAAGCTGCTGAAAATAATGAACGATTCTTCACATCCTCACCGTGAAGAAACAACAGGGTGTGTTCAGTGTGAGGCTTCGTCAAGTCTAATGCAAGACAGAAAGGTACCGCAGATAATTCCTGCCAGCAGCCATCGCCCTCCGGAACGAAGTACTAAATTCTTCTAATTATTATTGTTGTTTTTTTTTTTTAAAAAAAAAAAAAAAACTACAACAACATTGTAATTTCCCTCTGGGATAAATAAAGTATTTTTCGTTTCATTTTCATTTCATTAAGATCAACTTAAATAGTTTCAACTCTCAACGTTCCATTTATCTTGCGAGCCTCTGGTGGAGCCTGATCACTGGGGCGCAACCGCTGGACTGAACTACCTAATTATATCTAAAATATGAAAATAACTCAGCCTCCAAAACAGCGGAAAGCTGTGTGAATACGTAAGAAGTAGCAATCATATTACACTGCATGCAGCATGTATTAATCACAGAGAAAATTCTGCTGCTGATGGATAATATAAACATACATAGCTACTTATAAATACCTGTTCCTAAATATATTGTGCTTTCATATAGATATAAACGCACCACCTGACTCCCTTTTACCAAGCACATCAGTATCTCATGATCTTTAATAGCCTGTAACAATGACATCTAAACTGTTTATGTCCTTTCATTGGCCTCATCATTTAAAAAAAAAATAATAAGCTCCAAATTTTGTGTTTCACATTCGCCGCTGTGATGCAGCCATCTGACAGGACTGTCAGGCAGCAAAGCTTGTATAATAACTCATCGTGAGAGCACCCTGGCTCTGCTGAAAGGCAGTGAGCTTTCTGACAACTTGTGAACATTTCAAACTGGGAATCTTTTTTTTTTCTTTTTTCCAGGCTGATTGACAGTAAAAACACATTTATGAAAAAATTAAACTAGAAAATGAGCCACAGAGACTTTAGCAGAAGCCCGTTTGGGTAGCAACATGGAGGATTTAGCATGAAGCTCCAGGCCTTGTAAGAAACTGTTCAAGCCTGTTTAAATTGTTTGTCTTCCCTCTTTGGGCCATCCTGTGCTGACTTTCCCCTGTAAACAAGGACAATTACAAAGCTAATGAGTTGAGAAAAAAAGTGCTTGAGTGATTGATATTCTCAATGGGGAAATTAATTTGATAATAATAAAGCACTTGGCAAGATAAATAGATAGTGGTGTGTGAGTCTTCTCCTTGATTGATAATAGATAGATTGATGGGTGTCTTAATGAAAGCTGTGCCTTCGACAAAAATGAGGCGGCCTTGATGAGGAGAGATTCTTGTATAAGATAATCAGGTGGCTTAAATTCACTTTTATGGCAAGTCTGTGTGGAAACCAGAGGCCTTAGATACAATTTTCATGGCTTGGTTTTATCATGAAAGAAAACTCCATAAATGACAGGTAATAGATGAACAATGATAGCAGTATGCGTGGAAACATCTTATATGAGATGCATTCTTACAGTTTAGACACTTGCTTGATTTATTGATGCTAAATGATGCATGAGATGTTGGTGAACAATTGCTGTAAACTCATTCATCTGTTCTTGTGAGATTGTGTTTGCTCCTGAAATGATCCACCTTGCATCATTACTGCACTTCCCGATGACTCGTAACCCAACCTTCTGTTACAGGAGCATTTTGCTTAATGATGCACTTGCACCGAATAGAAGACGTCCAACATACACATACATTGCACCCTGTTACATGGGTCACTGCTGCGGAACAAAGAGTGAGAAGTTTCTCATTTCTCAGCGAGTTTCTCCTTGTGTGTGAGAATGTGTGTGTGTTGGCTTCTAGGATCTAGTGGCAGCAATCATACAGCTATCTAATGCTGCAGGCCTCTCATACTTGACCAACTCAATCTTTCTGTGTCTCCTCAATAATCAGAGTGACAGCAAGCAAGCAGACATATCTCACCCACTGGCTCACTGCAGAATGGGTATTGACCTACATATCAAATCATACACTCCTGGCTTGTGTGATAGGGAAGGGGATGGGGGTGCTGCATGATTGACAGTGCTACTTTAGTAAACATGTTGCATCCCATGGGTTTCTGCTTCTTCATATGTATGCTCTATTACAGGTGAAATAGTAGTCGGAGACGAATGTCCTACCAGCTCACAGTTCCTGCAATTTCAGCACAGTTTTCTCAGCTACTGTAACCATTGAGAACAGCTGAGAACACCTGGTTGTCTGAGTGTGTATTTTTATTAACGAGCCTGTGTCACCAAACTTTTAACAAATGGCTCCCCGGCACCCTGACGCCCTGAAAAACCCAGCTCGGAAATTAAGCATCTGCATCATAAATCTTGGAAAGTTACAATAATTTGCAATTCACTCCCTCATCAAAGGCAATATTACCCTAATTTATTATCTCCCGGCACGAGGGGTGCGCAAAGGCCGTGGAGATAAGAGTTTATCAGGAGGGGGATTGATTTTCATTAACTGATTGTAATAAAGATGAACTGCCTGCCGTGCACACTGACCAAGAGCCACACTTTATTGTAAATGGGACAATTTATTTCATGAGCCAGTGGCTCTACTTTTTTTGTCTCTTGCATTTTTTTCTCTATCTGACACTGACACTCTTCAAATTGTGAATTTGTAAAATTCTGTCGCAGCTACTGCTTTTGTTGCATCGACTCCTGATGTAAGATGATGATTACAAGATGTATGTGGAGAGGATATTCAATCGTTAACAGATGTTGCATCACATTTAGCTCCTGGCATCCAGGCAGTGCAGCAGTTTTGTAAATTTGACTAATGCTCCCTGCCTTGCAAAATAAACTTATTGCACACTTCCTTTCAGACTGCCTTTACATTGCAAAGTTTTTATGACATTTTTTGACCAAATGTTGTCTGATGCTTAATATTCTGCCTTAGTTTGTACTCTGCTGCCATCATATATTACCTTGCACATATTTCATCAGGTGACCCGCTAACTGGTAAAGCTTTCAGTCTCCAAGCCGTCAGATAATCAAGAATCATCCCAATGAGTTTCCATGAGCATCTTCATCACTAAAGCAGAATTCTATCTGATGTTAGAGCTGCAGAACATTACCTTGTGTTTTATATTCACCTCAGAAAACATTAAAAGTAAGGTGTCACAAAGGATGTCACCCTTTAGAAGCTTATTGCACATGTCACAGCTTCATCACTTCACATGGACAAGGTGTTAGTGACATGCTTTGAGGTAGCGAGCTGGAAAAGGTTGCAGCCTCTGCGCCCTGCAAATTTCAAGGTCCTTGAGATGCCAGTAGGGGGAGAGCAGTTCTTTGTGCAATGACTCCCCCTTCCTTCACTCTGTGGTTCAGCACTCCATTCAGCATAAATACAACTTTGAGAAACAAAACATCCAGTTTGAATTTTTATTGTAAAATTGGAAAAAAAGGAGAAAGAGAGAAAAGCCCCAATAAGCATTTCTTTTTTTTTTTTTTTACATATCTTTATCTTACCATAAGCATAAAATAAAGAAAATATGACCAAATAAATAAATAAATAAATAAACAAACAAATAAATAAATAAATAAATAAATAAATAATCATACTTGACCAATTAATTAATTATAAAATTATTAAATTATCAATCATTATTATGAAGTAATCTAAGCAGCAAGTATTAAGAAATTTCAACAGGGGAAAAATGTTTGGTTTCTCAGGCTAATACAGAACACATAAGATTTTTAAAAGTTTTTTTTTTCCCTTTTTTTCTTATAAAAAGATACTGCTTTCCCTGTCAGTTAATCCATGCTGTACTGATGCTGCCACAAAAAACAGGTGGCGCTCTCAAAAAAAAAAAAAAAAAAAGATAAAGAAAAAGAAAAAAGAGAAACAGCTCTACCTGTAAACAGCATTTTCTCCCCCGGGTTTAATGAATAGTACTGAGATTCCTCCTTTTGCGCCCTGTATGTCAGTAAAGTCTACTCCCAGACTCCACGCTGCTGTTTTAGTGTTTGTGTACGCTTTGTGCTGAGAAACCAGAGAATTAACACCTTTATAAAGCCCCCCTCCCCCCTCCCACTCCCTCCCCATTTAAAACCCTAACCCACATTTACCCAAAGAAAGGTCCTGTGCTGATTTTCCATAATATACAGATTTCATATTTATAATAAGCTACTATCCTTAGCATTCAAACCATAGTTAAAGAATTCTATTGTTAATACGAGCAGTACCAGAATCTTTAATCATTAACCCTCCCGGCCCCCATTGAGCATGCTCAGAGATTGAAAGGGCACCATGGCTGAATGATAAATATCAAAAGAAGAAATGATTTAAGAAATGGATGCAAAAGTGAAAACTATGTTAGAGATAAAAAATTAGCTCAACCACATGCAACTTAATGAGAACACTACAGGGATGGCTGCCCCCCCCCTTTTTTTTTTCTTCTTTTTTGCCATTCATATACTTCCATTACACTTTTTTAAGCTAATCGTAGATATGTATGTTTAGGCTTCTGCACCCGTTTACATCCAGAAACCTTCATTGCTTTGAATGCATTTGGTCCAGAATTAACTTTAGATCTTTCAGTCTTGTTACATTTCAGCCACAGCTGGCATCTTTAACTTGATTTACTCAAGCTGTAGCGAAGGGAAAATTTAATTTGATTTTAATAATTAAAAAAAAGGAAACAAAAATAAATAAATAAATAAATAAAAAATAGAGAAAACTTCTCAAGTAGAAATCCCACAAGAAAAGATATTTTGACAGGGTTTATAAGGCCCTGTATGGCCTGGGGGAAGGAGGGCATATATCACAGCTTCCTAAAGCTGCTTGGCCCTGACAGCAGCGAGGAAACTCACATTAACTTGCCAGGGGAAAGAAGCTGTCTTCTGGCAAATATATAAGAAATCTAACCTTTTCACAGGAAATCTATATTGTATATCATTACAGCCTGAGCTGACCCTCTTCCTACAACGGTACACTATATCACAAAATGAAATATTTCATTCGGCTAAGCATTTCCTGAAAATGAGCATATTTATAAGACTACATTTTTAAGGAAGTCTGGCACACGTTAAAGTCTGATGAGGAACTGCAGAGGATATGCTTGCATAATTTGGCAATTCATGATGAGAAAAGGCATATCTAAAAATGTCTTCTTACAGCATCTACATACTGCTTGCAACAGAGCAATGTACAGTGAATGAGGATAACACTGAGGCGCACAGACTACTTAAAAATCCTGCACCCTCCTTTCTAATAATACCAATCAAGTGAACCAGTAATTACACACACACACACACACAAAAGAGCAGCTGAGCCAAAGTAACATCAAATGCAGGTGTACAGTCATCAGAGACTGGGGAGTCATTCTGGAGGAAACATTTGTGGTACCAGATCACAAAGGCAGTCTACGAACTGTTTTCAGTGGATGGGACAGGCATTGTGATGCTATGTCTGAAGCACTGATGTGTTTAAAGTTTATGAGAGCACTGAAGTCTGAGAGTCCTGAGGGGCAAGATGCTTCCAAGAGCAAACTGAGTCAATGAATGGCATTAAAAAAAAAAAAAAGATGAATAAAAACAACTAAGTGTGACCAAAGCAAGTCATGAGATTTCATCTCGGATGTACTGACTGTGTGTCTCAGTGCATAAACCATCACCATGGATGACAGAAGTTAATTAATCATATCTTATGATCATTTCCTATGATGTGTCATGACCACACTGTATAGGAACCATGTGTTACCGACAATAATGGTAAGCTGTCGCCCATTTGAAGCAGCAGCAGCTGTAGCAGCTACACTTACAGCCCTGCTGCTGTCTAATTGATGGATCATACAGCTCTTAATTTGACCTCCTAAGGCTGGTAATGCCAGGCTGCCTCTCAGTGTGTACAAGCTCTTACTGCGCTATTATACCCTTCAGAAAAAAAGATAGATATATATATACAGCTGCTCTTCACTGAAGAACTTGTACGATCTACTCTAAACATTATATACAGACTTTGATGCAGCAACGTAAACTTCAGAAATTTAAGTGCCTTAAAAGAGGATTTTTAGATTATGGCTCCCATCTGAAACTATAATGGATGATAATAGGAGAGAAAAAGACTTGCGTCCACCCAGCGAGAGAAAGATGAACTCTGTCACTCAGTCAATTCATTCAAAATGCCAATGTGTAATTGATTGTGCATCTCTTGCCCTGCGGCACTGCTCACCATCTGATCAATATTATCATTATCTTAATTATGCTGTGGGTTAGCTTTGGGGCTCCTGATGGTGATCTGATGGTCCCTGTTAAGAGAGATAGAGATATGCTGGCACTTGGAGGTGAAAAAGGAAGGGGAGGGCGGGAGGCACGGGGGAGAGAGAGTTCTGCTCTCGCCTGCTGAGAGCAGCTGGAGGAGCTTGGCAGTGGGAGAGGGCGCGACCCGGCAGGGACCACTGTGACACACCCACAGAAATTTTTACAACTGCTGTCAGGCTCATTTGTATATGTTATTAAGCAGCTACAGATGCTGTGCTGTTTTACTGCCATATCCAGCTCAGCCGGGTGGCACTTTTACCACAGTGCTTTATGGTCAGATTATCTGTACTATCAAGGCTTTAATGATGATATGGAATCACTCTCGATGACGATAGCTTCCTGCAGCATGCTGACAAGAACAGAGGGCAGTATTGGTTAGCAAAATAAGCTGTTGTTCTTTTGATTTTTTTACTTCTGTTATTGTGTCTGTTTTGGCACAGCGGGACTCTTTTCTTCTCCCGGCGACAAAATTACTCAGACAGATCACACTTCCGAGATGAAATGCTGGGATGCAGATGAAGTGACTAAAGATACATATCTGAACATGCCCGTACCGATATCTAACCCACATTTCTACGCCCCTAAAATAGTACAGCTTTATCATTTTTTACATTTTTTTTTATATATTTTCTATTTTATGTTAATAGTCTCAAACCCAGTATCTATAAATGTAAAAGGAAAAAAAAAAAAAAAAAAAAAAAAAAAAAAAAAAAAATCCTTGCTCTTTTTTTCAACCTGAAGCTAGTATTTCTTCTTAAGTTTAACTTGTAATATTATTAGTAGTAGTTTGTAGTATTAGTATCATTAATACTATATATTACTGTTCATAACAATAAAAATGTTTGGTCCTTTGGTCCCTTAGGGGTGAAAGAATTGCAGTTCTACTGTTGCTAATGGAAACCTCAGTGACCTCCAAGAGTCATAGTTCTGCGCTTGCTGAGAGACGGTGAGAGAATAAGAGAAAGAGGGAAAGAGAAATAAAGTCTGTCAGTGGACATAGAATTGCTTCTTTTCTCCACTGCTTTTTTTTTTTTTGATCTTCAAGTTTTAACCCTCATTTGTCCAGTAAAAGCCACAAGCGCCTCTTTCCTTATATATTTATATATATATGTGTATATAATATGTATATAGAAATCTATTTGTTGTTGCTGCTTTTTTGTTTGTTAGTTTGTTGCTTAGTTAACAATTCAAGTCTCAACAAGAAAAAGTTCTGTTGTTCAGTCTTGTCTCTTTCCAGTTTTTTTTTTTTTTTTTAATTCTTTTAGTGGTTCTCGCACTGTGCCATCTGTTGCTGTTATGTCCCCCGGTGAAGCGCCTCCTCATCTTTCGCATCTCCTTCTACTGCCCTAATGTCTTCATGTGTAAATGCTGATATGTCTCCAAAGATTCCTTACGAGTTGATTTTTTAAAACATATTTTGCTTTCAAAGAAAAGAAAAAGTTGAACTCCTCCGAGATATCTTCATGTGTCCTCTAAAACCTGAAAAACAGATAAAGAAAAGAGAAAAAAAGAGATAGGCACTGTCAAATTTCATTGCTCATTAAACCATCAATCCAAATGTTCATTTCTTTTCAATTTTGGATGGTTCAGTATGGCTCCATTAAAACAGTATAATGGTCTGGAGACAGCTAACTCATAGTGGTGCACAATCAATCTTTGTCAATCACAATGATGACAGAATTTTCTACAATAAATGTTTCGGCTGTGCTGCATATGTAATCAAGCCCTTACAGTTTTTATATTTCTGCAAAAACAACATCTTTGGATAACCCTGAAGAATTTGGGCTTTTATTCCCTAAACATTAACCATTGCAACATGACAAAAAAATGAATCAGTCATGTAAATCTAAAGTAATAATTCATATGCAAAGAAATTATTTTCTGCTGTTTTTCATGCTACTGTACATTAAAATAACTCCAGTGTTTCATGAAACCACATTTACTAAACTAAAAAGTTTGCATTTAGAGGTCAGAGGGGTTGAATGGAGGTATTACAATCTCAGCCACAGCCTCAGTAACCTTGTTTAGAGAGGTTGTTTTTTAGTTGTCACTGTTTCTGTGCACTTTCAATTGCTGTTTTATTTTCATTTACTGCTTTGCATAATGCAAACTATTTGGTTAAGGTTAGAAAAATATCATTGTTACGGGTGCTGCTCATTCCAGCTGTGGCTCATCCTGCATGCAAATGCCTGGCCTAGATGTCTATTCGGAGTGGCTGGACCTGACGCACCCCCCAGTATCTTCCACGATGACTGGTTCATCCTTCAGCCAATCATACTGCAGCTTGGTGGAGTCCCGGAAATAAATGGCTGCTGCAGAGATCATTCGGAGGGGAGAAGCTGGACAGCACACGCTGCTTCCGCTCACTTTGGCAGAGTTATGGCTGCATTGCTGTACTGTGTGTTCGTTGTGGTCAATGGTAGCCTTTTGTGTCGCAGACTATTTCGTATTGGCAGCAGGGTTAAACCTGGCTGTTGGTGTTTCCTGTGTGGAGTAATTATAGTCTTGTTAGTTTGGGCTTTACCTTTGTATTGCACACAGTTCGGGTTTTGAGCTGCGCTTCATAGTAGTATGTGTTCTGCCAATTCATTAACCTTTGTGTTAACACATTCGTCACATGTGTTGGGCTAGCATAGGCTATTCATTTGTGACTGTGGTCACATAGCTTTTTGGGACTGCTGCACCTTTTGTAGGTTAGCTAACAAGCCGAGTTATGTGCACTCTTTTGTTTGTATAATCTTTGTATGGTTTATTCGGCGGGTTTTGTGTATGGTTTTAGATTTAACCTTTTGTATTTCTTTCAGCAGTTTCACTAACCCCAACACTTGTTTATGCTTGATTTCAGGTTTTATTCTTTATTTATGCTTCCGACAATAAAAAGTGCTGTGTTTTACTTATACATCTGTCCACAACGTACTTTTGTGTTGCGCCCAATCATACCCCTGAATCGGGACGTAACATAATGGGGGCTCGTCCGGGAGCTTTATTTATTTCTCCCGTGTTATTGTTACAACTCGTGTGGAAGTAAATTCGGGTTGTTGTGTTGAACAGAAATCAGGATGGCTGTGTTATTTGACCTGGAGCACTTTCTGTCAGCTCCTTCCAGTGCAGACCTTGACCTTTGCCGCAAGGCGGATCTTAGGTCGATTGCAAGTCATCTCTTTCTGTTGATCACGAAGCAGGCAGCCAAGAGCCAGCTCAGAGCTCTGTTGGTTGAACAGTTAGAGGCGTTCGGGGTATTTCGGGTGTCTGCTGAAACCGCAGCTGTGTGTGTGGGCGCTCTGGCTAGGGGTGACCCAGATAACAGGGAGGAGAATCCTCTCTCTCCGACTCCCAGCACAGAAACCGCTGAGGAGGAACGAGAGGATGAGAAGCAGGTAAGGACACCTGTCACTCTTTCCCCGTTCAAACTGCTTTCTTCAGGCATTTCGGATGCCCATGGTGGGGTGCGACTGAAAGTCTGCTTGGCCCAATTGGAGCTGGAAACCCAAGAAAAGGCTCAGGCTCGCCTAGATGAGTTTGAATTAAGAAAGCTGGAAATTGAAGCTAACAAAGCTGTCAGGCTGCATAGGCTAGAGCTGAAGGCTCAGGCTCTGGCTCTGGCTCAGGCACAGGCACAGGTACAGGCACCGCCCCCTTCGGCTGCTGCCCCAGCGGCTGCTTCTTCTGATTCTGCCACCTTTGACGTAAATAAGAATGTCTCCTTGGTGCCTAATTTCAGGGATATGGAGATGGACTCATACTTTGCGGCATTCGAATGCATTGAATGCACTGAAATGGCAATGTGATGTGTGGGCATTATTGTTACAATGCAAGCTCACTGGAAGGGCCCAGGGAGTTGTTTCAGCTCTGCCGTTAAAGGACAGTCTGGATTATAACACAGTCAAAGCCACAGTTCTCCAAGCTTACGAACCTGTACTTGACGCGTACTGTCAGAATTTCTGTCAGCAGAGACAATCTGCTGGGCAAACGTATGTGGAGTTTGCTAGAGAGGAAACTACTAAGTGGTGTACAGTGTCAAAAGCTGGTGATTATGACTTGTTAAGAGAACTTGTGTTATTGGAAGAGTTTAAGAAATGTCTGCCTGAGTGTATTGTATTGTATCTCAGTGAACAGAAAGTGCATTCGCTATTGTCTGCCGCATTGTTAGAGGATGTGTATATGCTGACGCACAAATTATCACCGCCCGTCTGTGAGGAGAAAATCCTCACTTGTTCCGACCATTCTGACATTCAGGATGTCAATGCTGAGCTCATTCAAACTCGTCCCGTGACAAAAGTTTCATTTGTAAGAAGTGCCAAGGTGCGGGAGTGCTTTTACTGCCACAAACCTGGTCATCTTATTGCTGAGTGTGTAATTTTGAGATGCAAGAACCAGTGCAAACCACAGCCGCAAGCTGTAAGTTTGGTCTGGACACAGACCCACTACAGAGACGCAAAGCCAGATAAGTTAAAAAGCCCTGATTCATGTTTTGCACCTTCCATATCAAATGGATCTGTTTCATCATCAGGAACGGACAACGAGGGAATCCCGATCGGTGGCTTCAGGGATTTTGGTGTAGTTCCTGTCCGCATCCCTCTGAGTGAGGATCCTGGAGTGGCTTCATCAGAAGCTGATTCTGCCCCAGAAGTGATGCAGAATCTCGCCAGCAAGAAATTACTGGGGGCTTAGTGTATTAACCCATTCCTCAACAAGTAGTTTTGGGTCATTGCAGATTAGTGCAGATGATGACAACCCACGACGCCCGTACCGTTTAGGAAACAGAGGGCTCAGAGGTAGATGGCTACCACCCACTGCAAGTGGAGTGGGCCCTGGTAAAGAAAAATGTGGTCTATATAGGCAATAGGCCACTTGTGTTTCAGTCCCACATGTCAGGAAAGAACCGAAGTCTCTTGTGGTGGGCTCTGCTGATCCAGGACCATCACCTCGACATGTGTCATTAGAAGGGCTCCTAAAAACGTACGTGCTGATGCCTTTTGAGAAGTGTAGGTGTGTGACCCGACTAACGTGTGTTTTGTTTTGGTTTCAAAACCTTGAGGTAAGGTTTTGAAACTTTAGGGGGAGAGTGTTACGGACGCCGATCATTGCACCTGAGGCTCGTCACTCATGCAAATGCCCGCCCCTGATTCCCTGTTTGGAGTGGCTAGAACAGTCACACCTTCATCTCCTCCCCTGTGGTTGGCTCATCACTCGACCATTCACAACTCCAGCCACCGTTCACCAGGAAATAAAGGACTGCTGCTGTGATCATTCGGGAGGGTGAAGCTGTTTGACACAAACGGTTTCTCCCTCAGCTTGGCAGACTTGTGGTGGCTAGCGATTGTGTTTTCTGTGTCTAGTTGTGGCAACTTGAATTAGTGATTTCAGCAGGGTTAAACCTGCCTGTGTTTTTGTTCTAGATTAAGGTGTAGTTTTGGTTTTGGTTGTTCTCAGCTCGTTTGGCTGCTTTTTAAGTTATTTTTGTTTTGCGGTTTGGATTGAGCTTTTTGTGTAAAAATAGAATAAAAGTTAGAACGTGTTGGGCTAGAGTAGACATTGTTTTGGGCCTAAGAATACCCTTTTTTTTGTAGTTATTGGAACTGCTGCCCGTTTGTTAGCTAAGTGTAAAACGCCAGTTTAAGTTCACCTTTTCCTAGTGTTTTTGTGTTTGTTTATCTGGTGGCATTTTGGGTTAGAACTAACCCTTTTGCATTTTCTTTCAGCAGTTTCGCAAACCCCAACACCCGTTGTGTTGCCACTTGAGCCAGTCTTTGTTTTTGTTCAGTATATTAAACACCCTTTTACTTATTTTACCATCTGTCCACCATTTATTTTGTTATAGCCTTTCATACCCCTATCCTGGGTCGTAACAATCATATAAACTAAACCTGTAATCGTCATCAGATTTTATCTTGATTAGCATGATCATTTTTTTCTGTAAAAGTATTTTAAGGAGCATGACGGTCACTATTTAACTGTAAACCTGCCTCTTCTGATGCAGTCCAAGGAGAATCACCGTTTCATCGTATGGTACAAGAATGTTTTTGTTTTTAAAATTTACTCAACTTTCCTTCAGTCAAACGTTTCCCCATGCCATTGGCTCACGAATAAGCCCAAACCATAATTGATCCACCCCCATCCTTAGTAGATAGATCAGTTATTTTCATGACGTTTTTAAACACATTTTCCTAAAGATTTACTTTAGCTCAGTGCAACCAAAATGTTTTATTTTAGCTTCAATGATCCAGGGGACATGTTTTCAAAAGGTCTCGGGTTTGTGTAGACGCTAGTTTTTACTTTTCTAATGTTCAAATTCATAGTTAGGGTGTAAAACAGGTCTTTCTATTCATGACTGTTCCATGGTTCTGCTGATTTTGGTTGCACAGTAGAACAATGCTTCGGTGCAGTTTTCTCAGAAAGTTTTCTTGATCTTTAAGAACTCTATTTGACCTCCACCATTCCTGTTAACAGTCATTTCTTATTCATGCTACAAACGAAGGAAACGAATACCTGAAAAGACTTTTTTTCTTATAGCTTTCTTCTGCTTTGTGGGCATAAATTATTTAAATTCTCAGAGTGCTAGGCAGCTGCTTAGAGGGGTTCATGGCTTTTGATTGTTGTGACAAGGTCTGGGGAGTCAGAGTATAAAGCTTTAAATTTTACAACACCCGGCCTTTGTTAATGATTACAGCCCTACAAATCAATCTGTCTGAAATATTGGAAGTTGTTTTTTACTCAAAAATGTACAAAACAGACTAAATAATATCATATTTTTGCATTAAAATGTTAGAAGTCATCTGTGATTTTAGGCCAGTGATTTTTCTTCTCATTTCACTAAATGTTAAATAATGCATTTTTCTATCAGTAGATAAGCTCCTAAATTTAAACTATACTAAGAAGTAAGGAGGGTGTTTGGACATTAGCATGCCTTGCAAAATCAAGGGGCACCACTGAAACCTGAGCTAAATCTGGAGCTAACACAGAAGCACTGATTTGGAAACAGTGAAAGCAGTTTGACATGTTTCTAGGCTCACCTGTGCTGCTGCAATGAATACTGAAGGTAGGCTGTGTCAGTAAGGGCGGCTGGCATCCTTCGGTCTCTTTAGCTGGACTTTCAACCTCTTCATCCCAATTTGAAAGCCGTTCATGGCCTGAATAGCTGCCTGTGCACTAGCAGGGTTGTCAAAGCTCACGAAACCTGTGAATAAAATGAACAGGTTCATTAAACCTAACAGAGGACGGAACGGGTGTGATGACCTAAATGAGCTTTAGGTGGAAACTCAAGCATATGGAAAAAAAAAGTAAAAAAAAAAATCTCAGTTTGATCATCACACCCTGCCTACCTCTTGAATAAGTCAGGAGGCTTGAATGGGCTAGATGGCAGTGTTGGGGTGGGCGGTAGGGGGGCAGGAAACACCTATGGGTTGCAGCTCACCTGCTTTTATTCCTTGAAAAAAACAGTCTTGGTAGGAATCTTCAGGAAACATATTGGGGGCTTTTGCTGTCATAAGACATCACTCTTACCATTTAAGTTTTTTTGTCTGGAAGACATGTCTTATCAAGCTTCTGTGCAGTTATGAATTTTGCAGGATAAAAACGATACAACTGTTTTTTTTCCAGACGGCCCGATTAAATAATGAATCTAAATATAGTGGGTTACTGAATCTAGTTCAGTATAAGTGGTATTATGGGAACGGACATGAAAACTAGACAAAAAATTTCTATAAGTTACAGAACAAATGTTACTTGAACTGAATGTGCTAAATTTTATGATGCATCTCTGTAAACTCATCAGTGCATTTCCTCAAGATAAAACCCTCTTCAAACCTATGCCAACATTTTCATCATGTGTAAAAAATGAAGCCTTGAGATTTCAATTACCATAAACTGCATTGGAGGTATCTCCGCTTTATGTGCTCCCCTATCTGTGATGTCATTAGGTACAGCGGTTGACCCAGCAGGGTCCTTCTCCACATCCACAGTCACATGGGAGAGAGCTGAACAGCCTGTCCAGCTCTGGTTTGGCCCATTAGGGTGAAAGCTGGGCAGTGAGGAGGAGGTCTGAATAGAAGTCTGAAGAATGTATAGAGGCAGGGAAAGGAGATGGCCTCCTAACTCACCATCAGCTTAACACATCTGGGCTTGGAGCTCTCTGCACAGTCCTGTCTGCTTCCTCTTCTTTTGCACCCAATCAATCAAAGTTTATTCCCTCTTTCTCCTTCCCAGATTAATTACACCTGCATGTCCCTTGCTTCCCCAGGCCTAACATTATGTTGTAAATGCATAGTGTATTAGTCAATAGTGCAAATAGCTCTTCTTTCATGCATGTACATTATTAAGCCTCCAACACACACAAAGGGAACCAGCACAGGTGATCAATGTTGCCCAGGGTTCTGTGGTCCCTTGAAGTGAATACAAATGCTGATCCATAATTGCCCTGTTCCTTGCCCTTCTTTCAACCATCACTGCCAGCCTAGTCTGGACCTGAAAGATTGAATTAGTGTGTGCACCTCAATCCAACTAAACGGGAACAAGAGGTGTGGAAGATACAGTACCTGGAGATTCCTAGTTTGAACAGCTGCTAGGAAATAACATGGGGTCTGGCTGAGTGCATCATGGCTACTTTGACAACAGTGTGCAGTCAATCCAAACAACAGTCATCAACAATTCAGGGAAGTCTGTTGGGGTGTGAAATAATTCAATCTTCGGCATTTATATGCTGTCAAATGTTGTCAGAGTCTGAGAGACGAAATATTTAATAATGTTTATTTACTATATATTTATATTTATTTACACTAATGAAAGTTTATTTAACAAATATGAAACTTTACAACTAAACTGTGAATTTTTATAAGACAACCAGAAATGCACTGCTGGGCATTTACTTATTACAGCATGTCAAATACTGGAAATCACAGTCAATGTCAATGCATGCCGATGCCCATTCATTGACATTGTTATAATATAATACATTGGTTTGTCTTGGATGTATAAATAAGTAACTCACCAAAGCACTTGCTCTGGTTGGTTGCCCGGTCCATGAAGACCTTAGAAGAGATGACGGTACCAAAGGGCAAAAACATCTGCATGAGTTCATTGTCTCCAAACTCCTGTGGCAGGTGGTAGATGAACAGGTTACAACCCTCTGGACCTGAATACAAAGGAGAGAAAGAGCTGTTAATTCATTGTTTTCATCTATACAGACTGAAAGAATTATAAAAGACAACCAGAAAATGCCAGAAAATATCAGTTCTAAAACATCACTGCTCTAGACACAAACTAAAATTATTTCTGGTAGATTGTGAAAACAGACAATTCATTCAGTTCTAACCAGCTTCGCATATTAAATTCAAACATCATTTTCTATTTTCCTTCTTTTTCTCTCCAACCAAATGGTAACCTGCTGGTCTACGACTGAACCTATCATGACTTAATTATTAATTTTGCTCTCCGAGCTTTTGTCTCTCTTTGCTTCCCATTTCACTTAAACTGTCAAAAACTTGAGCATAGATTGTTTTATTGCCTCATATAAGGCCTCTAGTCATGTTCTTACACTTCCTATCTGACACAGTAATTTCTTCAACAAAAATGAAAGAAATATACTCCTTTTTCACTCCAAATTATGCAACTTCAGTGCTTTTTTTGTGTAAATGAAAATGATCACAATGCATTTTGAATATGTTTAAATGTCCTCATTTCGTTGTGGCCGCACTTTTCACATTTTCACAGCTTGCAGCAACACAAGTTTTAATTGTTACAGAAGAGAAAAGCATGACATGTCTCAATAACATTGCCCTACGTCTGCATCTTTATACTTTTATTTATCTTTATCTCTTATTTAGCTTTCTCAACCCCTTCTAATTTACTTAGTAAAGTGGGGGAAATCTTCCATATTTGGGAAATCGCTGATTAAAACCACTGATGTTTCTTGATAAATAAAGTTAGTCGGACATCCATAGCAGGGCAGGGTACACCTTGGCAGGTTGCAGTCCATCACAGGACCAACATATATATTAGAAATTAAAGTTGAATTTAAAGGTGTGATACCAAAAGATGCACAGGCCTACTATTTAACCACAGAGAGTGTAATATGTAAAGTGTAATATATAGGGAGGGAGAGAGAGAGAGAGAGAGAGAGAGAGAGAGAGAGTTGGCACTGTATTACACAGAAAGAAGTGTTTGTAGTGAGAAAGCAGTATTAGTCTGATATGCTCATCTCCCGTTTAGTAGCCATTACTTGGGATGAGATATGTGAAGTGTAAAAGTAATAATGTTCTCTCACCCTCACCTTCTCTCTGCTGCTGCTGCTGGATGACCTGGGGAGGCTGGGGCAGTGTTTGACCAATAGGAGTCAGCGTGGTGGCTGGGTAGATTGCTGTAGACATGGTAGAGAAATGAGGAGAAAAGAGTGTAACAACGGGGTCCTGCAGAGGTTGGTGTCAAGGATGCTTAAGGTCGATAAACAGATAACATGTAATCAAAGTCTCTCTGCTGTTGCGCTGTAAGGCGCTGTTCTATCTGAATACATACAGCCCAATTACTGCACAGTAAATAACCTGCAGAAATGATCTAGTAGTTGATATGCATTTGGCATATAGGACCAATTCTTAAAGCTCAGGAATGCAAAGCAGTGATAAAGGCATTCCTGCCTCTCACCTGTGTATTGCTGTACACCAGTGAAGGCTTGCTGGAGGGTATCCGCAGCAGTGGGGCTCTGGGTCGAATAGGGCGGCAGGCCATTGGTGTACACGGTCTCCACGGCAGGGTGTCCGTTAGGCTGATGAGGAATGCCGGTGAATCCGTTGACGATGGGTGTGACGATGCTGGGCACGGCAGAGGTGGTGATGTTGGCTGGTGGAGAACTGAGGCCTGCTGGGATAAAAGGTTCACTCTTACTGGATCAGGAGAACACTGCTTGCATTGATCTATGTGCTACCACAAACCAGTTTGAATGCTTTAAGACATTTACGAGAGTACACCTAGAAACAGCACACTCTCACACGCACACTACACACAAAACTCATGACCACAAGCTGCACTGCATCCTCTTTCTAATGCAAGGACACGGGTGCGACGTGAGTCTGTCACGTATCCGCCGTTTGTCGTGACACATCCTGCAAAACAGCAGGGAAGTCAACCTGTGAAAAATGAGCCTGTCTGTTGTGTTTGTGCGATACCCTGCTGGCTCCTATTGCTCAAGATGATGAAACCACTATGCAACTTCTACAAAAAAAAAAAAAAAAAAAAAAAAAGGGGGAAAAAAATCTGGTCTAGATAGAAGCAGATTACAGAGGGAGATTTGCTTGAATGAGCAGGTAGCATATACACAATGATGCCTCTTACCTTTATACATTATGAAAAAGAAGAAAGACAAAACAACAGTTGGCAGTTTGACAAATGGGTGGGTCATATCATAACATATACATGCCTGACAGGCAACTACAGAAAGGTTCATGAGCAAAATCAAAATCGGAGGATCCCTGTTCTCTGTCATTCAATGCATTTTAAAAGAAGCCCATGTTAGAAAGAGCTTCCAATTATTCAGCAGATGCCAAAGTACCCATTCTGAGCAGAATCTCACTTTGTGATGGCCTCTCAAAGGGGGCTTCTCCGTGGCAAAGCATCCAAGCTCATTGAAGTACGGCTCCCCAGAGGTCCACCTCTCAATCTGGAAACCCTCATCCTTGTTGGGCAAGAAGCCCAGGTTGTCACGGAAACCCTTTAGCAAGCCATATCCCCACAATCTGGTACCTCAATAAGGACCCTGATGTGAGTGGTTGTTTCATAGAGGCTAAACAATCATATATACAAACCACACACTGAAATGGAACTGTAAATAAGCTATACATCACATGTTGAAACTCATGCCAGTTTAAATGGAAGGATGTGGTTATTTTCTCCCCATGACTCCCTTTTTTCCTGTCATTCCCTCCCCTCTTTGTTATCTCATTTCACCCCCTTCTTCTTATTCCCTCTCCATCTCAGCATTTAAGCCAAGAGGTGGCTGACAGTCACGTAGAGAACTGCGGTGACCAGGGGAATTGCCCCAGTCCAGGGAGAACTGTTGTGTCTTTTGCACTATTTCCTTTTTTTTTTTCTTCTTCTTTTTTCCAGAAGCCTCCCCACGATTGCTTGTTTTCTGTGGAGCTGTGATGAATTAGACTGCAGCTTCAGCCCATTCTCCTACCAGGACCCAGGAGACTGCCGCTCCAACTCTGAGGGCTAGAGGCAGCTAGTCTGCGCGGGCCACACACACTCTACTGTACCACCAGATAATGCAGCCTCTCCATCATCAGGCAAATTCATTTTCCAAAGCTTAGCAGTGCTGTGGGAGCTTACGTCGATGGATGTGCAGTAGTTGTAGCAATAGTGGGAGTAACAGTAGTAGGTGGGAGAGGAGACTAGTTACATGCAATTACATAAATTTCAAGGTCAGCAGTTTAACTTGGGTCTTTGGTAAAGGAGAGTAATCCAGTTAAGTTACTAAAAAAAAATAATAACCAGAGCAATAAATACTGCACTGATACTCAACAGTGAGAAAAAAAAAACTTATTAAAACTCTAAATGGGTTTATGGTATAATAAACAGCTATGCCAACAAAAAAATGATTACATGGTAAAGCCATTTAGGAGCCTCGTCATCATCTTCATCCCGTCCGACTGTCATAATGGTCCTATATCCAGCATGATCAGAGCCAAAAAAAATAAATAAATAAAAAAAAAGATTCTCCTCAATTGAGATGGGGAAGTATTTCCTACTATCCTGAACTAGAAAATAAGACATTTTCATTTTATACTTCAGTAGACATATAGTCCTGCCATGGTGGAAAATTGTATTCATAGCTTGTTTACAATGCACACACAAGAGTGGCGATCTACATGCGGCTGTCAGTTTGTGCAGCATGTATCAGCCCGTGATAATGACATGTTGTTCCCCCACTCTGGCACGGATGAATACAAAGCTACGGCACAGCAGATTACATATTCTACATGGCTAGCTTTTAACTATCAATTCTCTTCTTGTTATTACTGCACAGGAGGAGTTTGCACTGCTAAACAGTATGCATATATGTATGTCACTTAAATTTATTTATGCTTTGAAAGCAAAATTACATTTATATTCTCGCATGTTTGTCTGAGGTGAAAGTGTTGATTTCGCTCCCTGCAATGATTGCCTCACGAAAGAAGTCTTCAAATGCAACAGAAGTATTTATTATGATAATTATGCATTCAAATCATTGAGGAATGCCATACCCATACTGGAGAGAGTGCAGTCATTACCAGCACAAGGACTGGCTTTTGCTGGAGCAAGTCACAAGTACTCAAAACAGATGCTTTCATCTAACCGATTTAAAATGTGATGATTTTAGAG
The DNA here is from genome assembly GCF_017639745.1 of Melanotaenia boesemani. Lineage (NCBI taxonomy): Eukaryota > Metazoa > Chordata > Actinopteri > Atheriniformes > Melanotaeniidae > Melanotaenia > Melanotaenia boesemani. Next base: position 23,744,565 of record NC_055695.1, on the reverse strand, counting down.
TCAAGGAGAAAATGTCTGCCTGGTGTGAAAAATAAATCCTAGTATCCAAGGAAGAGTAGTTTTTTTTTTCAAAGTCCAGTTAGTATACCAAGAAAAAGTATGAGACATTGAACAAATCCCTTTTGATAAGATATAATCAATTGTGACATTAAATGAATGCATTTTGTAGATCCTCAGTTTCATACAAAATTTTCTGTAGTACATATTTGAGGGCAAATGAAAATATATTTTTGAATTAAATGAGCCAAAGTGTGATTCATTTATTTAGAATGAATTGTTCTTATCAACATTGTCATTCACAGCTAATAATTGAAAAACATTTTAGTACACAATGTAAATTTTGGATGATCATTTCTCCCCTTTAGTCATACCAATTGCTGACGCTGTATTATACATAGTAGGAAGGCCTGATCAGTCAACTTACGACAAGGTATAAGTTGTAAGGATTGTGCATTTGTGGAACGAGCAACATAGTTACATGCTTCGGTAGAGGCTGAAAAAATGTGACCAAATCCCTTGTAATATTCTTGTGTTGGAATTCACTCTCGTTATGCGATTCAAGTGCTGCAGGCGTGTGCCAGTCACAGAATGGCACCTGGCTGGCACCTAATTCATAGACATGTCAAACTGAGATTCTGAAGCCAGTGGTGATCTCATATTTTCAGAATCTGAGATCTAACTCCATATTCCAGGATGGCAACACTCTCCACCACAGAGCGAAGATCATCACAGACTACCTCCAGAATTTGGGAGTGGAGAGGATGGAATTAGCTGCTATGAGTCCAGACCCCAACCGAAATGAAGACTTATGGGATCACCTTGGGTGTGCTATATGTCAATGTCAATGTCAAGTTTATTTGTATAGCACCTTTCATGTGAAAGACAACGCAAGATGCTTTACATGGAGATCATCAACAACAAAAACAAACAAACAAACAAACAAACAAAAAAAAAAAACAATTTAAGAAAAGTTTACAATAAAAATAAGCATAAAATGGGCCTAAAAATACCCAAATACAATAAAACACTGAGCATTCAGACATCAAGTAAAAAAGAGAGAAAAAAAATTAATCATAAGCTATGTTAAAAAGGTAGGTCTTTAATTTAGACTTAAAAGTGTTGAGCACCGTTTCACGACAAAAATTTTCAGGTAAGGAGTTCCACAGTTGGGAAGCGTAGACACTAAATGAAGCTTTAACATGTTATCATTAGCTTCACCAGGCATAATATAAAGATTAAATAATAGAGGGTCAAGAATTGAACCTCGAGGGACACCGCATGTTACAGGAAATTTATCAGAGCTACAGTCACCAATTGATACAAAATATTCTCTGTCACTGAGGTATGACTTAAACCAACTAAGGACAGTGGATGAAAACCAAAGAAGTGCTCCAGTCTGTGTGGTAGGATATGATGATCAACCGTAGCAAATGCTGCTGTCAAATCTAGCAGCACAAAAATGGAAACATTACCAGAATCTAAATCAGAACGTATATCATTAAGGACTTTGATAAGAGCCGTCTCAGTGCTGTGAGAAGCCCAAAATCCTGACTGAAAGGAATCAAGATAATTATTTACCGTTAAAAAATGTGTAACTTGTCTAAAAACAATTTTCTCAACTATTTTGCTAATGAATGGCAGATTTGATATTGGCCTATAATTGTTGAGGATAGTTGGGTCCAAATTAGGCTTTTTTAAAAATGGTTTAATCACTGCAATTTTAAGGGCCTTAGGAAAAACACCAGAGGCCAAAGAGATGTTAACAATTTGTAAAATATCTATCTCCAGACATGGAAAAACCTTTTTTTTAGAAAATCAGTAGGTAGTGGATCAAGTCAGCACGTGAAGGGTTTAAGGCGAGATACAGTTTCTGTTAGTGTCTTTTGATCTATAGTCTCAAATTTGCTCATTTGAACACCATTTGATTCATTTGACTACTGAATAAAATTGCTCCTATGCAGGGACAGGGCGATAGTATGTCTAATTTTCTGTATTTTTTCATTAAAGAATATTGCAAATTCATTATATAACTTCACAGAGTAAAAATCAGCAGGCAAGGATGGACGAGGATTAGTGAGTCTGTCAATAGTAGCAGAGAGTGTGCGTGCATTACTTTTTTGAGAATTTATAATCTGTGACAGAAATATATTCCTTGCATTTCTCAATTCAAGATTGTATTTTTGCAATGATTGTTTATAGAGATCAAAATGAATTAATAATTTAGTTTTCCGCCATTCACGTTCTGCCTTTCGACGTGTTCTTTTTTGTTGTTTCACCTGTGGAGCATTTCTCCATGGGGCGTTTGGCTTATGTGGTCTGACTTTTGCTGTAATAAGTGCAATTTTATCTATTACAGACAAAATTCTAGAGTTAAAAATATTGACAAGATCATCAGGTGATGATGGCAAAGCAGTAGGAATCTCAGAAATTTCCTCAAAAAATAATTCACCACAATGGTCACTAATAAATCTTTTTTTAACTAACTGAGAGTGAGCATTTTTAGGACAAGAAACATTCCAATTAAAGCAAATACAAAAATAGTCGGAGAGTGCAGGGTCAAAAACAGTGACGTTTGAAACATTACAGTCCTTAGATATCACTAGGTCCAGTATATGGCCTCTGTTATGAGTGGGCTCACTGACATGTTGTGACAGTCCAAAATTCTCTAGCACAGATAAGAATCTTTGAACATACCGAGATTTGGGCAATCAATGTGTATGTTAAAATCCCCAGAGATTATAACACTGTCAAACTCGGTTATAGCAGCTGAAACCAATTCCATAAAATCACTAATAAAGAGAGCAGAATATTTTGGTGGCCTGTAAATTATTATTAAAACAGTTTTGACTCTGCAGGATAGTGCAACAACAAAATGCTCAAAAGAGCAATACGTGCCAAATGACAGCTGTTTACAACTTAGCTTATTATTGAATAAAACTGCCACTCCACCTCCCCTTTTCCCTGTTCTAATTCATCTAAGAACATATAGTTTGGAGGCACGGCTTCGTTAAGAGTTACTGCTCTATTTTTTTCATCCAGCCATGTTTCAGTCAAAAGCAATAGGTCCAGCTTATGCTGTGTAATAAAATCATTAATTAAAAAAGTATTGGAGGACAAAGATTGAATATTTAGAAGTGCTAGATGCAATGGTTCTGAATTTATTGTAGATTCTCCAGCCAAGGCTATTGAAGTTTGACAGAGCTTAATGTTTGAACATACACTATGATGTCTAGGTTTGTGTATCCTTTTCAATCTGTTTGAAATTATAACAGGAATTTTTAACATTTCTTGATTTTGTGTACTAATGACATCTGATTGTCAGAGGATTTTACTTGCTTGTACAACCATATCAATGTTCATAGGCAGCAGTGAGGAGCCTTTGTAGTTGGGATGAAAACGATCAGTTTTAAAAAGTACTGGTTTGTTATAAAAAGCAACAAAATTGTCAACATATATAACGTTCTTGATATTACAGTATGCCTTTAGCCAGATGTGAAGCTGGCGTACACGACTGAACTTGACGTCACCAAAACAGGGAGGTGGGACGGGACCGGAAATGACGTGTTGTTTACCTGCCGTATTCAGCGTGAGCAGCATGTGGATGAAGTCATCTTTAAGTTTTTCCGATTGTTGCAACTTAATGTCATTTAGTCCGACATGCACAACAATTGTGGAAATAGATGAATGATTTTCAACACACTTTGGGATTACTTCGGTAATGTCCTCTACTTTAGCTCCCGGGAAGCAAAGAGTTTTTGCAGCAGGGAAGGATGCGTGACGAATGATGGACGAGCCCACAACAAGGACGTCAGGTGGAGAGGGACATCTAAATGATGTACTCCGTGGTCTGTTTTGGTTAGATTGGGACATATGGGGCTGACAATCACGATCTTCTAAAGCTTGAAACCTGTTTTTAAGATGCAGTACTTCTTCAGTTTTGCGGGGCCGAGTGGCAGCAGAGTCACGATAACTACGACCCTTGACTGATTGCCCATGCGTCGGCGCAGATGGAGTAGAACACCTCGGAAGTTTAGGTTGTGCCCCGAGCCTCTGCCAGATGTCATCCCTTAAATGTAGAGCAGAACCTGTACCACAGGTTTGATCTCCACCTGCAGCAACGGATCCGGACCATGGCAGGGTTTTATCATCATCTCCGCAAGGTGTGGAACAAGGAGGGGAGCACTCAGAAAGGCCATTGCGGCTAACAGAGCCGAGCATGGACAAGTGTTTAGCCTGGGACGCAGCGATGGTGGAAAACTCACAGATGATTTTATCCTTTTCATCAATGCTGTTTTTAAGACGAGAGATGTCCAACCTCAATTTGGCGATGGTAAGTTCACATGAGTGACAAGCCATCAGCACTTTATAGTTGTAACTTAGGTAGCCTATTAGCAGCAGCCGCTCGGCGTGTGGCAGGTAGGCTAAGAAAGTCAAAACTTTGTGATCTGTATAAAACTCACAGAACTTCTTGCATCCACCAACAGAACAACATTTGTTGAATACTCTCCCAAAGGTAAAAAAAAACAATCATTTCATAAAAACGTAGAACAAATAGGCTAAAACAATAGAGTAGATGCTGCGCGCCCGTGTGCTGCTGACAAGGGAAAAAAAACAATGCAATGGCTGCACTATGTGCAACAATGAGCGACACAATCACGCTAGTTGATCATCAACAACTTAACCGACACACCTGACTCAAACTAATGAGTCATTGTGCAAATCCTTATAGGCTATTGGATCCATTTAATTTAAGTCAGAAGTGTTGTTGCAGGGATGCATGGAAAACCTGCAGGATTGTGGCTCTTGAAGACCGACGTTGGCCACACCTGGTCTAGCATCTTCTGTCAACATCTTGAAGGAAACCATGGAACAATGACTGTGAAGGTCAAAGCAATTTATCTGTATTTCAGCCACTGAACTTTAAAGAATATGGTCACTAAACTCAACATAAGAATAGCCACAGTAAATTACAGATTTGTTGTGTCTTTAGCCCGTTTCACACAATTGTGGTTCTATGTTGGTACAGCTAAAGATATTCTTATCCACCCCCACTGTTCCCTTTTAACTACCTCAAATCTGATGTTTGTCTATATTCATAACAATAGAGAGGGTAATGCACAGTAAAGATGAATCACGTTTGCCTTGAACAAGCAAGGTGAACGTGATTCTGCTGTGCTTCACCTTCAGTGTTTACTTTGACTTGCTCAACAATATCCCAAAGAAGTGTAAAAAAATATCAGAAAAACCCTCAAACAGATGTTATGTGCTGCTCAACTTGCTTGCTGTATTTCTAAACTAGTAAGCGCTTTCAACTTCAGCTGTATCCTCTTGGGAAAGTCTTCCTCTACACTATATTTGTTATTTATTTTCTGCTGATTTTTGAAAATGACTGTGAAACTTGATCGAAGCCATTTTGTTGTATAAAAGATACACTGGAGATGTAACTGTTTCCTGTTGGGAATTTATTATGTTTTCTTTTTTGGTGTTTGTGCATGCTGATGTTGTTAGGGGTGTGCTACATGATGCAGCATATTTTTTATCTCAGGAAAATAATGTATATTTTATCTTTAAATAAAGCAACTTTTATCACTTGTACATGTTCAGTGGTTTCTGTTTTCCTTCTGGGTTAAATATACATACAATGCATTGACTATAGCCGTGAGTATGGGGGTATTTATCTTTAATCATGAGCAAAACTGTTCAATTTAAGAGCAAGATTTCTTGCTTTCATGCACAAATATAATTTTGCTCTCTATCTAAACTCTGCTCCTCTTCTCAAGTTTAGTGTTGCAGGTTCAAATTTCCTGCGGTCAAACTTGGACTCTTTCCCTCAGACTCAGATGCATTCTCTGCTTTTTCAAAACTTCTGCTCTTGCATATTTTTGGGTTGCTGAATGAGCTGTCTGTCAAACGTCCTCCAGCCAATAAAAAAACTAGATAAATGCCGTCTAAGCAAATCATCCAAAGTCCCACCAAGTTAACAAAATTACTGTTTCCTCTTTACTTTCTTAAAATTCATTGGGCCTCTGGCAAATCTATGTGATCAGCTACTGCCTCAACTAAGATGACTTCTTGAGAGCACATAAAGTGGAGATAATAAAGCTCTATGTCAGGATGGCTGATGTATTTGATTTTGTTTAACAATCTCTCCAAGAAGTGACGTCAAAGCAAATCCTGAAGGAGTAATGGGGTCGAAATTTTGGACATACAGGTCAGTTTTATTCATTGAGAGAAACAACACAAATTGAAATATTTTATTTATTTGACCAAGTGTAACAAGGCTGACATTATCATGGTGACACTCAACACACTCAGTTACCCAACACAATGAGCACAGTGTGATAATTCTGCTACATATTTACCAGACCTATAGGAATGATGATCAGCTCCATATGCTAATTACAGGTCAATTCTACTATAAAAACTGAATTTTTATGTCTCAATTTATAATTTTTCTTAGCTTCATACTCATATGTTTGTATAGGTTCAGTTAGTTTTAAAATGAGTAGTTTTACTGTGTGTTTTTCCTTCCATTGAAAAAGATCCCAAAACAAAACACGTACATATTTTAAAAGAAAAGCATAATAAAATAAGCTCACCCTGAAGATGGTGGGGATGATTTGCTCGGTCAGCGTTTATCTAGTACTCTATTGGCTGGAGGACATTTGACAGACAGCTTATTCAGCAACCCAAGACAGAGGAAAACATATTCCAGGAAATTTGAACCTGCAACACTAAACTTGAGAAGAGGAGCTGAGTTTTGAAAAGAAGGAGGGACTTTTTGAGAGAGAGCAACGTGATATTTGAGCATGCAAACAAAAAATCTTGCTCTCAAATTCAACAATTTGGCTCTTGATTAAAGATATGGAAATACCCCCATGCATGAGCCTGACTTTCTGATTCATAAGCAGAACAACTGGGCAGGATTTGAAGCTCCATTGTTGGTTCAAATCTTAGTAATGGCACACAGAACAGCTCCGGTCCAGGCAAGAGTTGTGGCTCTGCTTTCTGAAAGCACATGCATGCAGCGCAATGCCTTTCCTGTCACTGGTATCTGAAGGACAACAGCCCTCTGGACACGCTTTATATTTTGTCCTTGAATGTAAAATTAATTTACATTTTCGAATGCACAATGTGTAGAAGTGAAAGAAAGGCAGCTTTTCCTTGCTTTTCCTTAAATAATGTTGCGATATAAAAGCAACCTTTGCCATCATGCACAAGTTTTGCTTAAAAGATTGTGTTTGTGTTTTAATACAGACTTCAGGCAGACTTAAGTCATGTTCTGAGACACAATAAAACTACTAAACTACTAAAATAACAACCTCCTGGAAAAGCTATATGATCTTGGCTTGCAAAGGGGACCGGGCCTTCAGTCACAAATCTGATAGTTGGTGATGGAAGTATGGCAAGGACAGTGGACTAAGTTTTTAAAAGAAACTCTGGTTTGCTTACTCATGTCTCAGCCATTTTAGGGTTTTGGCAAGTGTATAATTCAAGGTTTTAATAATGGACTTCCTTTTATTCAGTATAATTGAGAAGTAATTGGAATCTTGCACTATCTAAAAATATATACTCGCTTTAAAGAACTATTTTGCTGGACTCAGAGAAAAGTGGAAAACAGAGACACATTATCCAGTCTTTGGATAAGTGGTGTTACAAGACAGATATGGAGACATATGTGAGATATCTAAGATATGGACATCATAATACTAACATCAAAGCTGTTCTTTTTTCACTCTTGAAAACCTGAACTCACTGTTGAATATTGTGTTGAAACTAGTTCACTTATTGCTTCTTTAAAAAAGGTCACATTTAAGTTGCCTGCCGTGTCATCGGGCTCTGATGTGATAAGATGTATAACTCTGATCGTAAATCTTTGGGATTCACAATAATGCTCCTTTTAGCTCAACTTTATTTGTGAATAAACTTCTAACCTTATCCCTCCAGAGCACTGACTTATTTTGGAATTACTCCTCAAAAATAATGTGTTTATAAAAGGTGTCCATGAGCCATGGAGCACAGGTAGTATTAAGAAAGATCACCATGTCAAACAGTACATTAGTTTCCTGGTGTTTTCCATGGAAGTGTTCTGCATCAGCGGTGTAACCATGTCTGAATCCAGCAGGGATGTTGTGGCACATCCAGTCTCACTGTAAGGGGGTTGTCTCTGGCTGTGCAGCATCTGCAGTACATTTTGCACTTGTTCGTGTACGTCTTCGCTGTGGAGCAGCACTATGCAACACAACATTAGAGTGACTTTGATTACATACTTTTCTCAACCAAACAAAGCATCCTTGACACTGCGTGTTCCTCACCACATCTACCCAGCGGGATCTCCTCCTCCTTGTCTCCTCCTCTTCTCATCCTGTTTTTTTTTAGCTTTTCCTTGCATTCCCTTGTTTTGTTTAACTTTTATTTCTTCTGTAGCACTCATGAGCAGCACCTGGTGAACATTATTTTCAAAAAGCATCATCATGCATCATTGTAAGGATGCATGCCCTAATCAGCTGAACCATCTGGCAAACGGCTTATGCACCATCAAGCTTAAATGCTTTGCATCTGTTGATCAAATGGATGTCTCATTGTTTTCAGAGTAACACCCTTAACCTCTGAGCCTCTTTGTACTCTGGCCTGCTGTCAAACAAGATTTTCCTTGTTGCAGAGGTTGCCCTGATCATTTCAATGAAACATTAAGATCACACATTTACCCTAAGATCAGAAAGGGTTTTTATCTATTAAACCACCATTGAAGCTTTATTTTAATACAGAGCAGTGTGTGTCATCAGGACAGCCTTTAGTGTGGTTATCATAGACAACAACAGCTCTCATTTTGGTAGCAAAGGGGACATTAATCAGCCACATTACCTTTTATACTTTTGTACACAGAAAATGTTCAAATGTATAGTAATTTCAGTCATTTCAAACTCAAAAACCAATTTGGTTGAAGAGAAAACTTGCATAAACCTCTGTCAAAACAGAGATGTGCTCTAATTCAAGATTTAAAAGCGCAATGAATTATTCCACCAACTTGTGGCAGACATCCTACAGTCTCTCAGTTGTGTCAGTGTCTCTTGGCCTACTTATACAGACAGCCTTGCCAGTAGCCTTATGTATTCATCCAATGAACTCTAAATAAGTCATCGTTGTAAGTGTGAAAAAGGGGAGAAAAATAACTGAGCACAGCAAAGCAGCGTCTACAACTCCTGCAGCTGGCCTTAAATGAACGAATGGAGAAAAGGGAAATAACAATGTCAGATTAATGATGGTCATGGAAACTTCATGATGACCACTTATTTTCCCCAAGGATACTGAACCTATGTCATCAGCTATCAGGAGATTATATAAATGGCACAACTTTACACATAGATACACAGACTTCTTTCTCTACGTATATCTTGTCATATTATCGTTTTCCTTAAACCAGGTTTAGAGCACAGAGATTTCCCAGTTGATATGAAACTTAAGTTTCCCTCTACATGGTTTACTCTTACAGATAATAAAAGCAAAATCAGCAATATTTTCCTTTGAGTGGGGCACTGCTTTCGTTTCCAGTGCACAAATGGGACAAACAATACAATCTGACAGGAGGACAAAGCCCTTCACACAAACACACACACTCACCCACATTATCCGTAGACACTGACTGAGCTTCTTGCAGTGCAGTTGCACTATCTTCAATCAGCACTATTGTGTTGCAAAATACAGGTATGGATGCTGAACACAAAGGTCTGAATTGCAATACTGTCAGTGCTATAGCCGTCAAAATAAGAACTTCTCAGCAAGACTGAGCTCTGCTTTTAATCACTGTCTCAGATTGATTATGCCCGCCCAAAAGTGCACACTTTGCACTGAAAACATCACTGTGAATATTTGACAAATGGGTCTCCTCTTGAGATATATTGCCTGACGTTGAGAATGATGTTGTGCATGCCTACAGTGTGTTTGTCCACTGGCATCATCTCATTTTACATTCAAGTGTTTGTTTGGTTTTAGGTGGGGACGTGCTGGATTAAAAGCTACAGTGTGTCCTGTGGCATTTATGTCCACACCTGCTCTGCTATCTTTCCTGTATATTTTGATTCCGCTGAATGTTGGGGAATTATGTAAGTGGAGAACAAACAGGATTTGAACAGTCACACTGAGAGCACCTTTGTGAACAAAATACCTTGTCCCTACAAAAACTGCAGCTCAACAAGAATTTGATAAAGTGTAGCTTGTTTGTAGAAACTGGGTTTCTATGATGACTATAAAGAACATTTAAACCAGGTGCTGTTGTACTGGTGATGCACTGTATCTCACATGAATTGGTAAAAAGTTACCAAAGACACCATCTTAAAAGCTGAACACTGGAGAGTTGACAAAGTAGGTGAGCGGCACACAACAAAGACTTAGATACTGTATAATTTATTTGGGCTTATGTTTTTGTTGAGTGAAGAATCTTCAAGTTTCTTCTGTCGAAAGGAAGAGGAAACATTGCTGAATAAGCAAATCTTATGCAGTGGGAAGGTATTTCAAAGTCCTTCCCTTTTCTCTGTGATGTATCTGCATAGGGGCTGTTTGTTATGGAAAATAAAACTAAATGCATGCAGATCATGTGCAAGCGCTTCAAAGCACAAGGTCAAAATACTACAGGGAAATTAATGCCTTATCTGTAAACTTAGTTATTGATATTTCTTCCTCTCCTGGTACAACAGTAACCTAAAATATTTTTGGCATTCACAAACAACATAAACATGCAAATCTCATCTTACTCTGTCTTTCTCTCCAGAGGAATAATTTTGGATTACAAGTAAGCAGGCATTTTGTTTTTTGTTTTTTCTTGGGCCATGCTGCAGTTCTAGTTTTTTAGTTTACTTTTTATACACAAACACACACATAGGCTACAACAAAGATTTGCACACCAATACACACACATATGATTAAAACACCAGCTGTGCTTGCTGGCGTAGTTCAGAAAGACAAACACACAAGAGGAAAGGGAATGAAACAGAGTGCTCACCCAGGGTTTGATGAAACTCACTCGACACCGGGGTCATGGGGGTGGGTGGGAGGCTGTTGATGTTGAGCGCCCCCATCTGGTGGATCTGTGTGGTGGGAAAAGCCACGCTAGGCGTGAGGTAACCTCCGTGGCTTGCTGCCATGATGGCTGCTTGCTGCTGCATGAGCTAAAGAAGAGGGACAGGGAGAGATGGGTGGAGGAGAGGATGGTTGGACGGGTGACAGAGAACAGGAGGGAGACAGGGGTGTCATAGAGGTGAGAGGGGGACATATGGCGATTAAAACATAAGTTGAAAAGGAGTCAGAGAAAGAGGGGAGAAGTGGACCAAGAGAGAAATGTAGCAAGGTTTGAGCGGCAGGGGGAAGGTATGGTTAATGGATGGATAGTGCATGGGAAGTGCAGAGAAAGAGCAGAATCAAAGAAAGAGAAGAAAAAAGAAGCCTGTCAACCTATGTTTAGTGAATCTGTCTTTCCTCCCAGCAGGAAGCCTGTCACCAGCTGCAGATTTAATAGCTGTCTGTTGGACTCATACAAATCAAGGCATTGACATGTGCACATTATCTCTGTGCTCAGGGGACAGACAAAGTTTGCAGAGTTGCAATGCTTTTTCCTTACAGTTGTCAAACTTCACAATACTTTATTTGGCTGTATGGAAATGCCAGTCACCTCCCACTCTGGTCCATTTTTATTTTCGAGCTTCATCTCTAATTTTTCTGATTTGTGACGATTGCTGCTTGTAGCCTGACACTCATCCAGACTTCAGCATTTGCTTTGATTTATACTTAAGTCAGAAACCATCTAGGCTCGTATTTTACCAAAACAGAAAGCATTATGCAAAATAATATTTCTAGACAGGACTATCATTTTATGACATTTTCTGTAGAAAAAATATGTGTCATAATACTGGCAACATGATGGACCCAAGGAGCAGACCACAAACCATTGTAACTGCAAAAAAATGAAAGTTTATTAACCCAGCTGACAGGTACGGCGGAACAAAGGTGGGGAGATCTTCACTCCGTGGAATATTTGCTTAGATTTACAGGATCCAGGCTGAGAAGGATGGCAGGTAAAATCCAATACTCTTCCACTGGGCAGCAGCGCAGGCAGGCCAGGAAGACAAAGGCAGGGAGAGCTGGTGGGAACTGCTGAGATCAGGCTGGCAAGGTAGAGGAAGGGCAGGCAGAAGATTTCCTGGAGCAATTCTCAGGCCAAGTAGAGCAGACGATCTGGCGAAGAACTGCTGCAGCTTGCAGCTTGATGAGCCCAGCCTCTTGATTAGGAGATATTAGGGAAGGTGTGGTAGGAAGATTCAAACAGGCCCACGCACCTCTTGCAACTGAAAGCAGTTAATCTGAAAAGGTGCAGTTCCAAAACACTTACTGACCCAACCACCACATGACAATATGTTTTTATCCCAAACAATACCCTCTTCAGAAAGCAGAATTGCAGTCGAATCTCTGATATTAGCAAGTACAGACATTAAACATTATTTTTAAACTAAGTGTTTTGAGCAACTCAGATTCAAGACCATGCTGTAAATAAAGGATGTTTAGTCAGTAAATGGCAGTCAGTTTTCACCTGCTGGACAATCAAACACAGAGATAAAATCAATAACCCTTCATTTACTCTGCATTTCTACTTAGCGTGAAGTGAGAGCTGAAACTGTTTTCCATCAAATGTTGCCCATGGAGTGTTTATTCATATGCAGAAGACATGCTCACATGCACCGCTGCCTTGAGCTGCACTCACACACAAAGATGCACATACTCACGCTCATGCTTAGAACACGCATGAAGAGTGATCGAGACTATTTGAGCTTTCGCACTCTGCTTAAATTCTCCTGATGCAAAACCACATTCTGAATGCCTAATTCAGACAAAAATCCATTGTTGTACAATGACTTTTGCAGCTTGTGAACCAGTGGGTTTATCCAGGAAATCAATAATCTTTTGCAGGCTGTGTAGCTGCCCATCAGACATGCAGACCTGTGTGGAATAGGAATACAAATACAGCAGGACCAACCTCTTGCCCCCTTCTCTGCATCTGTTTAATACTGCATAGCTTGTATGTGTCAAGGGGTGCCGCTGATGGCCATGGCCCGAGACTGACTTATAGGCAGAAATCAAACTCCTCGGCCACGGGCACTGATGCTAATGACTACAATGTGAGACAGTGGAGATACAGAACGGCACTCTGCTTGTATTTGCATGTGGACCCAGCTACAGAAAAGCCAATTATTTTCCCTCAGTGCCCCTGTCAGGTAATCTGAATGTGGCTGTCCTGCTGTAGAATGACCAGTGCTGGCGTCTCATCCATTAGCCACATGCCTTGCCACTGCTATCTATTAACGCCTTTTGTCATTTGCATAATTTTATCGATGTGACAAATGAGGATCATCCATTCCTTTCCGAATAAGATGAATTGAGCCTTTAAGGCTGTATAGCTGAAAAAGACAGAAGCAGAGCTAGAAACTTAACAAAAGCAGTAGCAAAGAAACAAACAAAGAGGTTGAGAGGTTCTGGGGCTTCTCTTGCTTTGGCAATGCTGCGACTGCCCTCCTATTAGGATGAGAACAGTGTCAGACTTCATGATGATGAATCTGACTGGGTTGGTATTACAGAATAAATACACTATCATTCCCATAACTTTTTTGGTCTTGTTTTTGTTTTTGTTTTTTTTGTTTTTCAGAGGAGGCTCGTTGCTTTCTCAGAGGACTGGGAACTTTGGGCTGACTGTAATGAGCTTGCAGCCTATTTTTTTGCAGATCTTGTGACCTTATACAAGTTGCAGGCCTGGATGAAAGAATAATGAAGTGGAAGTAAATAATAGCATTTCCAGAATACCATCCTCTCTCTCTGATCATGTCTTAGATAATGCATTCCTTAATGCCATCCATCAGATTGTCATGGATAAAAATTCTGGAATTAACTGATGCTTTGTACCAAATCAAAAATCCAGGAAATAGGAAATTCAAGCATGTAATTATGTCTGAATGAGGTGGTTGGCTCAGATAAGAATAAATAAATAATAAAATAATGTAATCTAAGGAGCAGGAAGCCCCGTGGTGATGTTGACAGAGAATCAAAGTTAGTCCATTTTACTTTTTCTGTGCTTATTTCTTGTCTTTCAAAAAATTCAAAGTAATTATATTTAACAGCTTTTCCTCTTTCTTTATTTATACACTAACCAGCAGATCAAAAATGTCTCTGGTAGAGAATGAACACAACTGAGTCTTCATCATCACAGACACAACCTTTTCTTGCTGCCTTTTCTTAGCGTTTGGAAGCATCAGGTAAAAACAATGGGAACAAAAGGGAAGTGCATGAGATGAAAGGCAGTAAAGAAAGTTGCCGGGGCTTCAGTTGCATTCATTTAGTGTCAGACATCTGCTTTTTTATTGCAACCTGATGGCATTACTCTCCCCTGGTGCTAGCAGGCAATCGCCTCTTTATCACATGGCAATTATCTCTGTAGTGCTGCTCTGTGACTAGTTGACTCTTGTGCACTATCACATGTGACCCCCTCACAGTCCAGCCAATGATGGAGGGAAAGGGTGGGAAGACAGAAACAAAGAGGAAAAAGGGGAAGAGGGTGGGTGAAAAAGGTTGAAAAAATGAGAGAGAAGGAGACACTGGGTCAATAGAGTGAACTAAAAGACTGAGGGTTGCGGCTCAAGGGCCACATTTGCTACCATCATGCTAGCAGGCTGTATTTCCACAGACCGATTCTAAAAGGTTCTCTTTTTGTCTTTCATATTTTTTCATCAGTAACATGTATGCATGTGTATGTATACCAAGGCACATACAGGGACTGTCAAAAGCTGGTCCTCTCCCTCTCTCTCTCTCTCTCTCTCTCACACGCACACACAGACACACACACACAGAAAGTTTACAGTACAACCAGTTGATGCCATAATTTGTTGTTCTCATGTGTGCTGTGTGGCAAAAAGGCTTGACTGTGGATCCTTCCGACAGGGGGCGGTGTTTCCTAATGTGAGTTTACAGCCTCATTCACCCACACACTGCCACTAATAGCACAAGTTTAACTATTCTATTTCGTCTTGTTTGTCTATCTCACACCTGATGGATTTTTTAGGCAATGTATTGGGGGGCGTGATGCACAAGGTAACTAAATGTGAAACTTTTCACACATCTGCTGATGTAGTCTTTCTACCTGAGGAGTGCTAAAATGGCTGGCTTCGGCAAGAGGTAACACTTCAAAAAAACAAGGAAAAGCACAGTGACTTCTAATTGTGTACAAGATATGATTTTTCTGTCTTGAGGAGAAAATCCCCCTTACCAAAAATAATAAAAAAATAATAAAAGCTGGTTTTATAACTTGCATTCAGTGACACATAGGAGAGCTATTATCATTCAACACCAACACTGGACTGAAACATGGAATCTCACTCTCTCTTTCCTGGGCTTCTGTTTTATGAAATCACCTTTTGCAAATGGGATGTCTCCTGTCAGAGCACACCAGTGTCTGTGTCTGTCATAAAAATGGCACATTTCTCATTTTTGGCATATGTTGTCAGTGTTGTACCCCTCCAATTTGTGTTCAGAGCCTCCTCCTTCTCCTGGTTTGACTAAAATCCAATTTACTGGCTGTCAGCTCAACTCTATAATCCTATCCACTGCTGTAGTGGAGAGGTAGCTCTTTGAATTTACCATTTACTGTATTTGCTGGTTATAGCTATATATTCCATCTCTCCCCGTGTCTGTATCCTATACTTTGCCACCTCGTCTTCTCTTGGCCAGTGTATATGGAGAGTAGGCGAGCATGTAGTGTGTCTTTGGAGATAAAGTCCTTTTTCTGTCACTGCAGGTTTTTCGTTTTGGGAGAATATGTGTAGTTTATCTTGCAGAAAAGAAACATTCATCGTATCACTTCAGCACACTCCTGGTGGTTGCAGGCAAATCAAGGCTGCACACTATGTGCATGCAGACTGCACCAATGATTCGAATGTCAACATAGCCGTTGTGCAAGCTGGACACCCACACTGAATGAAACAAGTATTACCTTTTTATTCAGCTCTTAATGCATCTGAAAAAGCAGTCTTTATTCATGAAATAAGTCTTGAGTGAAATATGATACCACAGACCTTAATGATAATCCGTTGCTGCCTCTTGTGCACTCATTACTTTATCAAAAGTTGGGAGGAGTAGGAGGTGGGGTTTATCTCCAAGGTTGCTTCAGAGTTTCTGTAGCAACTTTCTTTGCTGAACTCATTATATCCAGGTGCAGAGCATCCACAGTCTCTGTGATTCATAATTCTTACAGGAGAAATTTTCTTTCGATAAGATCATTCATGCTTTACAATCTGTGTGTCTAGAAAACACATGTGTAATTTGTCCTTTAGATTTAATGGTAATAAATTATTTCTATTGCTGAAGTAGTCACCATACCCTTGTTCCTTACACTCAGAACTCAATTTCCTAGCATCATCCTGCTCTTTGCCATATTATATGTGTGTCTGATGAGCGGAGGTGGAGGAGAGAAGGAGAAAGAGAGTTCACTGTGCAGCATACATGAGCGTGTACACTCTTGTGTGCGTCTGTATGAGCTGACACGGGTCTCTGCCACAGTAAATAAAAGTCATGGCCAACCTGAGCGGGGCACAATGGTCTCCCCGCAGACCGCCACTTCCTCCACCACCCCTTAAACATTTGCATTTCTTCACATTTCCCGGGAAAGGGCTGCATTTCATGAATGATAATGAAGGTGTGAGTTTTACTGGAAAGTGCACAAGAGATGGTCTCGCAATTACTCTGGGATGGTCAATTTGCACATTTCACAGTGGGTCCCATAGCTGTGATATGAAAATGAGGGAAATGGATAAGCCCCCAAGACCTAGCCAACATCAACAATTAATCCTGACATTTAAAAACTACAAAAAAATGTATAACTTTTACATCCAAATGAGCACCAAAAAAAGATGAATTTGTGTTTTTCCTTCTCTGTAAATAAATTCTCTGCAGAGGCATTATGTGTATTTATGCGGTGTGTTGTGACAGAGGCCCTGGTTTTTATCTTGGTGCTGAATGGGAAGCTTTTCGTAATTCATTTTAGCTTCCTTCAAGTAGGCGGTGTGCATGTGTATGCATATGCTAGCTTACGCTGTGATGGGAGAAGGGTGGGGGGAGGGGGTTGGGGTGCATGTGTGCTCTGCCTCAGCAGGGAAGAAGTAAAGTTTGTGTGCAGATAAGTTGCCTACAGAATATTCAAAATCAACTGTGGCCCCTGAAGCATCTCTTGTACCCAGAGGGAGGGACAGTGGGAGGGAACGGGGAAGGGTAAAGAAGCAATATGATAGAGGGTAGAGGGGGTTGCATGGTGTGAAGGGGCTGCACAGGCTTTTTGAACTCATCAAAGAGCCGAGGGTCTGCAGTGTGTGGATGGCGCATGCCCTGAGGGGAGTGGTTGGGTGGTGATGGGAGGACAGAGGAGAGCTGATGAAGGTTTTGGAGGGTACAAGCTAACTTAATGTTAGCTTATGCACAGAGTAGTCAAAGCTTGAGCATAAAAGCACGAAAGTGCTGTTAAAGAGTAGAAAAGGTGAGGCTGAGACTGATTGAATGTAGTTAGCCAAGTTCATTTCCACCCTGTAATTGTAAAACATCTGTGCTACCACCTCACTATGCAGCAATTAACCAAACGTGGGTAACAGTTCAAACAGATTTGGTATCAGCCAGAAAACATCACTACACTTGCAAATCCAGTATGTGTCATACTTTCATGTCATATTTTTTATGGATTTCAGTATTTTATGTCTGCAGCTTTTATATGTAAATCTGAAGAGAAAAAATATACAACCCAGTTAAAATGAGGCTGCTTGTTAAAATCAATCATTCAATTTTCTTTGAAATACATAAATGAACATGGGGTTTGGATGGTATTTAGGTCTTCAAAAACTAAGAGCGCAATTTGCCATAAACATCGCAGCTAAGAACACACAACTGCCTGGTGTCTGTGTTGGCAATGCTAGCAGAATAGAATCATAGGTTGCAGCCTAATCTTTTATTTATTTATTTGCTTAGGGAGGTTTGTAACTGAGTGAAATGATCTGTAAGCATCCAAATGGCAGCAACAGAAATGGCTGGATTCCCTAATTACAAAGAAGAGAAGCTTCACTGCTTTCAGTAGAACAGGAAACAATGGACAATTGAAAATGATAGAGAAAGAAATAATCCAGCTACATTCAAAGCAGGAACCCTATCTGACAATTCAGGCCTCCCTTGAATAAGTAGTTACCTTTATACTAACTGGGATATTAGTATAATATTTATTTTTTAAAATATTTTTAAACTGTTAGCTTCTATTAGAAATACCTTTGACCAGGTATTCTGCATCCATAAAGTACAAGTTAAGAATGGTGAGAAGAAATTTTGTAGTCCAGTTTTTCCACAGCAGTCACATGTTTCATTAACACCTGCAGTCAGTTCATTCTGGTAGTCTTAGTACTACAGATGTCTTTATTGAACCTGCAAAGGAAAAAATACTCTTTCACATCTTTGCTAGACCTCATGAGGTTTTCTATTGAGTTCAAGCCTTTGGGAAAAGACCTGGCTTTTTTAAAAGTATTTGATAGCAGCTATGGATTAAAACCATTTAAAGCTCTTTCACGTGATATAAGAATGATACACTAAAACAGTCAAGCTTTGAGAGGAAGTGCAAAGCTGGATGTTAAATCTCTGTGGGTTCGAATCTCTGAGTAGCAACTGTCACACACAAGTGGTCATTTGACACAACGATAACATGAAAATATATTGCATAAAACCATGGCAGCTTTAAAAACCAGCATGCTTAGACCCTAACAATTTTATAGTCCAAGAATGGCAATGTCAAAAACTGCTGGGTTTCATTGCAATTTTTATACTCATTTCATAAATGTGCCCACTACGTGGTATGTAGTAACTCGTTACAACGTACATAAACCCCTATAGGAGCTGCAAATGTGCTCCTATGCCTCATATGCTTTGTCCAACTCACCGCATGTGCGTAAGAGCTGTAGGTGCTGAAAGGAAGGGCGATGGCTGGATTGAAGATGCCAAACTGCCCTACCATCTGCTGCATACGTCTGATGGTGCGCTCCTTGTCTGTGTCGGCAAACTTGACCACCAAGCTTGAGGAAGCACCCTGAGGAGTAAAGAGAACAAAACAAACACAAATCACTGAAAAGAGAGCATGAACACTTAAATTTGCTTATTGATAGCCTGATTCATCCCAACACTCGTGTAGTTGGTAGAGAAATATCTCTTGTTCAGTGCATCCCTAAAAGGCTTTGAGATAATTGTGTGATCATTATGATTAACTGCATATTTGAAAACAGATGGGAACAAAAGCTTGAAAAAGTCCAGTGATATGAATGTTATTGGTTATTATTTTGGATTTCTTAGTCTGGCATATTTATAAGCAACAACATGCTGGCAACATCAATACCTAGAGCACTTCTCTAATTGCATGTCAGAGATTGTTTTCTTGTTTTTGGTGGGGGAGGCGACATTCTAGATACATCTCTGTGCATTTGTATTACTGCCAATAATGGCTGATTCTCATTTTGTGTTGACTGAACGGTTCAACAACAGGCAGATGGGCAGACAGGAATTCTCATTTCCTTCAATCAGTAAATTATGAAGTCACCATGAGCAGAGCTACCTCACTGTGTAGAACATATTTCAATATCCACCCCTCTTATTTTGTGCATATGTGTAGTTTAACCTTAGAGCTAGTTCCCATTTGAGTGAAAGGATCTGAATAAGTACAGCAATTTCAGTGGTTGTTATGAACAATTTTGAATGTAATTTTTTTTAAGAAAATGTTTTCTTTTTAGGGAAATAACTGATTCTATCAACCTTTTTTATTTTAGCATCCTTTTTGGCTCTTTGGTTCTGGCTACACATCCCTTAATCAACATTATCTCTTAATGCATCCTCATAATAAAACCAGCAGGTGTGTCTGCTGCACACCCTTCATTAAGAATCTTCAAATGATTGAGTGCTACAGTTGACCTTTTGTGTGCTCCGCCTCTTTCCTGCCCCCAGCGCCCCCAAACTGGCCAATCGATCCTCATAAAAGGCCGAAATATTACTCTGATCTGACAGTTCAGAAAGGTTGTGTGTCGGGCTCGATAAGAGGAACCATGAAATTGATGCAAGGCTGTCAATAACTGTGGGGACTGGAGATGTGCTGGAATGAGGGAGGACTAAACTGGTGTTTGGCTATTTGGACCTGGGTGAAAGCAGATTACAAACACACTGTTCTAGATGGCATCCAAAATGACAGGCCTTATTATCACAAAATAATTTTTAATTTTCCTGTTCATGCTTTCTTCCTTCACTGAGATCTCCTGCAAATAAAGACATCTACAGACAGCAAAAGATACCCAAAGACAGGCATTGGACCTTTCGACTGTAGTTTATAGATTTTATGCTCTTCTTTTCCCTTTCTCTCCACTTTGCTCAATACTCCCCCAGCCCTCTCCTCTGGGCTTGCTCGGTCGAATCACAGGCTTGAAAGACTATAGGTGAATATCCAGTTAGTTAGTTGGCTGTCTGACTAAATGACTGGTTTTCTACACAGTTGAACGATTTACTGACTGGCTGGCTAGCTTGCTAATTGCCCGACAGACTAGTCATCAAGGTGGCTGACACTTGAACTCGTCTAAGAAGAATAACAAATATCTTTTGTTTCTTTGACGCATTGTTCCCTCCTTTTTCAGAATCCTATACGGTTTTTAAATTAGGACAATAGATCCGGGTGACAGAACTATTTATTATAAGTAATACATATCTTATATGAGCACTACGTCACCTTACCATGATTTGTAATTTTGTGAGAGTACAGTACAATACTGTGCAGAACCAAAATACTGAGATGTTTATGATAAATATTTCAACTTCCTCTCACGGTTAAAAAAATAAATAAATAAAATAAAAAAAAGCTATTACCCTCATGGTAATAAGAGCTATGTGTTCCTCCTCTGCTTTTCTAATTTTCGGGGAAGTCTTAGATATATAATCTAAAGAGATTAAGTTGGAACTTTGCAGTCAGCTTCTTTTCCAACTACAGACACAAGCACTTCTGCTTAAATAATAGAAACAAGGTTTGTCGTGAATTGACCTGTCTGGTTATATAAAAGCATTGTGCCATTCTCTTTCACACTCTTGCCTGTGTGTCACACTCTCTGCAAAGCTTTTCTTGAGGAGCTCAGTACACGGAGATTGCCCTCCCACTGGCTTTCCTCAGGACACCTGAATCTTACGGCTTGTCGGCTAAGCATCCATTGCCACATTTGTTTATCTCCAAGGTTTTCCCATTTAAGCCTGTCAGGATATCAGTGAGCAGAATCTCCATCGCTATAAAGAGAGGAGGATGAAGTGTGAAGTGAAAGTCTCATTAAATTTTTAAGCTGCCAAGTGTGAGCAGAATCCCCCTGCCGGGCGGCTTCAAGCTGCCTTGAGAGCCACTAAAGGAAGGGGAGTTAAACATGAAGAATAAAACTACAGAGATTTTGGACCAAAGGGAAAGTCTGTCTCTTTATGGGCCTCATCTCATTGCCAAAACAGATTGTGTTGGTGGCTGTCCAAACTGCATTCCCTAATTTGAATGAGGGAAATTAAGCTTCTCATTTAGATGTATACTTAAAATTCATTTGTCAAATATATGCATGAAAGCATGTATAAGGGAAACTTAGAGGACAGGCTGCACTGTACTGTGTCGGGTGTATTGTTGTGAATTGGAAATGACCAAATTTTGTTACATATTTTGGACAAACATGTCATTCTTTTTCCAATGACGACTCCAGATAAAGCGCATACAATTGAACGCAACCCAAAAAAGCTGGCCAACCTGAGCGAGGCACAGTGGTCTGGGCTTTGACTTTGCCATACCATAAATCTATTATGGATTTGCTAACGTCATGAGGATCATTACCCGTTGAAAGGTCCAACTGTAGTTTAACTCCTACCTATCAGACATGTGGCAGATCAGTTTATCTTCAAGTACTTTTTGACTGGATTCATAGCTGAATTAATGAGTGTTTGCTACAAACATCCTTGAGCCAGTAAGGAAACCCAAATCATAATAGTTCCACGACCATGCTTTACAGTTGGTACTGCAAAGTTTTGGTTACTGAAAACAGTACTGAAACGGTGTGTACACTACCATTCTAAAGCTTGGATACACTTTCCCATTAGATATAATGGGAAAGGCTGATATAACGATTTGATATAATGATATGACAATTGAAAAAAAAAAGATATATATATATATATATATATATATATATATATATATATATATATATATGTAAAAAAATCGGGATACACAGCTCTCAGTGGGAGTTACTCCAGTAAGTTTGTCAAAGGCAGCTGATCACAGGTAACTACAGTTATCAGATATATTTCTTCACTTTGACCACTCAAAGGAATAAAACCTATTTATAATCTTAACCAGGCAGCATTTTGTTCGGTCCATTACCTCACAGTTACACCGAGCAGCAGCTTCTCATATTGTGTGTCTGTGGATGTAGGAGGTCTATCCACAGAGAAAATAATCTAAATTCACTGAATTTTCAACATGTTTTCAAGCTTTTTAGTTTCTTACAAATGCCAGCTGTGCACAGATAATACAGAATACTAACATAACAACATAATTAATCTTTATATTAATTCAGCCAGAACACTGGCACAGCCTGTACAACTATATCTGAGACTATATAGCCTTGATGTATGTCATTTGTATGATCTTATGCTATTCTATAGTTATTATCCTAAAATGAGATTAATATCCATTGCAGAATCCCAGCGGAGTCACAGAAGCATAAACACACATCATCTTTGCACTAAGCAACTAAAGTAATAAATGACTGTAATCTGTTGGTAGAAATACTACCGGAGACCTAATGCAACAAATATAAAAGCAGAAGGTATTTTAGGTAGTAGCAACACAAAGTCTGACATTAAAACCCTTTGATTTACCGAACACACAATTCGAATATTAGACCAGTGTTTATATGCACATTCTTTTGGCTGCCTTTTTCTCCTTTTATTTAAAACAGTTAGATATTGTTCTTGACATTAAAACAAAGTGTGTCACTGAGCATCAAATACTGGCACTCATGACACGTACATGTGTGTGTTCTCTGTCTGAAGTAATAGAGAAGATTCCTCAGCAGGGGGAATCCCATTTAGACATTTCGTAAGCCTTCTTTTTTCTTCTCTTCGCTCACAGTCACCCTGCTCTCTCTTCTAAACAAGCTTTACCTCATTTGCTTTCCTTTGTTGTGTGCTTATCCTTCCATCATCCTGCCAGTGTTTCTATCTTAGTGCCTGTGTCAGCTGAAATCACCTCGAACTCGGCTGACGTGGATATAGAGTGAAAAAATTAGCGCCGCTCTATGGACCTGACCCGTGCTGGCTCCTGTCTCCATGTAATTCTGTCCCGGGACTTACTTTCTACACGGCCCTGCTGAATCCCAGCAAATTGCCCTACAGCTCCTGTGTTTAAATGTTTAATTGAGCCACTCATACCTTGAATTGAGGCTTTGTGTGTGTGTGTGTGTGTGTGTGCTTGTATGATATCCACAAAAGGACAGGGGATGGGGATTCTTAAGCTTAAGCTACAGTGTGTTATTATTATTGTTTACATATGGGTGTATGATGTTGTATTTGGTGTTTGGTGCCAATCATAAAGGCAGGCAGATAAATAATGGGAAGTATACAAGTATGTACTCCAAAATATGCAAAAAGTATCTACATGCAGTGACCTCTAATCCTATACACACTCCTCTAACGCGCATGCACTTATTGCAGACTTTCTCCATCCCTTCCATGTATGCAGACATACATAGAATACATATAAAATGCCCACTTCTGTCTACATGAATAACCCAAATGTATTCTGCTCAAGTCCTCCGAGCTGGAAAATAAGATCAGGCAGGGAGCCTTTGACCCTGGTCCGCGGCTGTACGAGTCTGTGACAGCGAGACAGTGAGAGCAGCATTATAAAATAGCCGTGTGCGCGTGCATGCAAATGTGCCACTTCTGTTTGTACTTGTTTATGTATGCACACACATGGATTCATGCGCATGTATGCACGTTCATAAACTAAGAGGCCTGTGTTCATGCCTTTTTTTGAGGGGGGTGGGAGGGGGTGTTGGCAGTAGATCCATCAAACTGCCACGGTTGGTTGCTGTGTTAGTATGCGCTGCACTTTCACACCTTGGCCACTATTGCTGCTATTGGCTGAGCTTTATTTATTGTCATCTGTTTGACTCTGGCTATCAGCCACAGTCTTAGTGTGGTAGCAAATGTGGTACACGCACACACACACACACACATTCATCTGCTGGCTCAGTCTTAGTTCATTAGAACAATCAAATTAGGCCTTGAGAAGCAGGTATGAGACAGCTGCTTCATAGTTTTGCCAAATGATGACGGTCCTTATGAAGTTCATGAAGTTTTAGGTATTTATAATGTTTATGTTGTCTTGTCATATTTTTAAATTAATTGAAAAATATGCTTATTAAAAGATAACTATTTCACTGAATGATTTCTATGCTTGTACATAAATTTCTTTTTGCCACTGTAACTATCGGCCATCCACAGTAACACGCAATACATAAGATCTACAGCATCGTTTTTTTGTTTGTTTTTTTTTTTACTGGGATTTTTTATTTATTTTTTTTGCCACATTGATGGAGCCTTTGCTCTAAAAAGCACAGTCCTGCAGAGGCACAATAGTCCACTGGTGGTCCACTAATCTCAGTGAGTCAGGCACACTGTGCCCTCTCCTCCCGCAGCCACAGGATATGAGATGCTGATCAGATTTCTATAATCAATTTACCCGAGCAGGAGGTATAAATCCTGTCCATTCACTCATTTTCCTTCTGCCTCTCTGTCCTCTCCCTCGCTCTCTCTCAACTCTTCCTCCCCTCCCTTCAGCACCCTGCTTATAGTTAGATGAATAATTCAGCAGCCAATGTGGTGAAAGGTGGAGTAAACAAGTCTATTCCCTAATATCCCAAGAGGCTGCCAAAGAGAGACGAGCGAGGGCAGAGAACTCGCAGAGATAGTTGGACGGTACAATACAGAAGGAGGGTATCTATGGAAAATGGACATTCAGGGGTTTTCCTCGCGATCTGCAGTCATTTGCACTTAGATTGACTCAGAAGTCGCACAGAAGTGGCACAGCTGGCTTCTAGTGGTTCCCTCCGCTTCCCCCTCTTAAGCCACACATTGGCAACCATTAATAATGAAATCATAGAGTGGAACACAACACCTGGGACATGGGAACAACAGAGTTCAGGGTTCTTGCCTCTTTGGGAAGAGAGTTCTTGAAACAAAAACCGGGATAAAAGCAGAGTACATTTCAGGCTACTGTATAACACAAGACGTGACTCTATGCCCTCTTGCCGAATGTCATGGAGAGTAACTCGGTTCAGGTTTGGAGTGCAGAATAAGTGGCTTTTATTTTGACTCAACCAGGTATACAGGGACCATGCGTAAACACAAAAGCCACACAAATGAGAAGTTTTTGAGTTCACAGTATCCAATGCAGAAAATTTAGAGGACATGGAGTGCTTACATAACGAGCAAATGTGATCTCATACTGGAGTTATATTCACCAATTATGCAAGCAGAACTGGTGATTGATGATTCACCCAAAATTCAATTATCACTCTAAACAGTTTTATCTGGAAATTAGATTAGGATTTTATTTCAAAGCACCCTGTTAATAAAAGAGACGGAGGTATTTCTGGTCCTATCTGTTTTCAAAGCCGGGATATTTATGAGGGTGGCGACACTCTTTTTAAAGTCGATTAAAACCTTGAAGTTAGAGGTGAATTTAGAGCTAAAACTTTGCAGCTCTAACTCCAGAGATGTACCACAGTGAAGAGCAGGCTGTGTGTTCCCTCCTTGTATGTGATAAATACTTGGTGGCATGTATTTATTACTGTGTTTTTAATTGTGATGGAGAGAGCTGTACTTACTGGCATGGTCTGGCTGCCGTGCAGGGCACCGATTGCAGACTGAGCCTCAGTGTGTGTGGAAAACTTCACAAAGGCGCATCCTGGAAGAAAGAACAGATGCATGTCACAGGCACATAGGAAAAATAGACGCACCCACGCATACACACAGTTCATACATTTATCATGTAGATATTCAACTGAGTGAGGATTTAAAACAATATTAATAAAGAGTGTTGAATTATATTTGATTCCGCAGAAATCACTGTGCAGTCAGAGGCTCTCGTTGCACAGCGTGATGCCACACTCCAGGCATTAGGCAGGCAGACAAGCAGGGAGAAGCTGCAGGCTAAAGATTGCACTGATGAAGCAGAAAAGCATGCTATTTAGCACCACATGCCTGTCTGTGCATATTAACTACGAGCTAAACTGACTAAACTCAAACAGGGAACCATTTGAGAACAATCTATCGTCCCTCTAACAGGATGTCCAAATCAGTATTTTTAAATATGAAAAATAATCTCCAAAGGCCAGAAACCGCAGTGCTTCTTACTGTGACTATTGTTACATCTATGAACATTTAATCACTTTTGTCATTATAAAGTATAAAGTGAACTATCCAACACTAATACCTCATTACTCAGAGTACTCTCTTTATAATGTAATGATTTACACTAGTATGCTGTTTTTATGTGTCGTCCTCATCACATCAATAAAAGCTCAATGTCAAATTGTACATTGATATATTATGTAGGAAAAATGATTAGGTATCATCACAATTTTTATATATTATCACAATTATGTTACTATGTTACCTCATTATGTCCATTTACTGACTTTATCCAAGGTTTTTTTTTATTCTTTTCTCTGGATGTGATATAAGGTAGAGAGCTATTATCAAGCAAACTGACACACATTATCAGTGACGTGTGTGCAGATAATAGACCCCCATCCACTCTGTTTTTAAAAACAGAAAAGGGCATAATGGCCATTTCAGACCAAATGCGATATGCAGTGTGATCGCTACTGGGTTCAGGGGTCTGGTCAGCAGAGTAAAGATCAAAATAAGCAGTTTTTACAACTTAGAGCTTGTCATGTAGTCGTTGGCAGGTGGGGAGTGCTCAGTTTTTTGCAGTGTGTGTTGACAGGAAGAAAGATGTGTCTGTCCTGTGCTGAAAAAAAAGTGCTAGCACTTGCCCTGCAATAATAGAGAAAGTGTTGAATATGGTGAGAAGCACCACAGAAATGTTTGATGCTCCCAGTCAGTGGTCCTGTGGTGACAGGAGGGGTCACTGCCAAGTTTTGTCCTACAGTTCATTTCAGATGCATAACATTTCAACTTTTCCTCTATTTAATTTTCTGTGTCAGGATGGATATCTCTGCACTTTGCTAGCCACTGAATATAATGAATGAATCTGTTTCTGTTACAGAGGAGCAGTGGATACTGACCCACCATGTCCTCTCATGATTATACCCTATGTCACCTAATTTCATTTCATTTTAAGTTTCTTTTTCATTATTCAATCGTTCATGCTTTATTCTGCTTATCATCTATCCTGCTTGACCCAGTCACCCTGCCATTCTTCCTCTCTTAATGGGCCTACCCCTGTGGATACCAGCCGATCAAGATGCCCATTCAGCTGTCAAATCACTGGCCCCTATTGAGAAATGGATAGAAAAGAGCCAAAGCTTCTGATGACCTGTACAAGGTCTTTTCTACAGTAGTGCACACTCTATAGGTACCACTGTCATGTCAGGTGTTTAACTCTTAATTGTTATGCCTTCTTTGCATTTTGCTGAAGTAAACTAAACGTGTTTGTTAATAATAAACTAAAAGTGTGCAACAGTTAAGTGAGCATAAAACATTAAAACTTACTGCACATATTTCTGTGCAAAAAAATGAGAAAATATCAATTGGTTTGCCTTTTGGCATTAAAATGATCTTCAAAAGTACTACAAAAGGCATAACAATAGATATGACAGTATGTTTAAGAGTGTAACAAATTCAGTTGAGACAGTGGACTCAGATAAGTACAAATGTATTGCAGAGCCACAAAGAGGAATAAAACTTCCCTTGGCTGTCCCTATTCTCACAGTAGGGACATTTAAATTGTTTTGACATCCATCTTTCTCTTCTCCTCCTCCAAACCACTGCAGAGTCGGAGTGCTTTGACTTCAAACCCCTTTAGATATAATTCCACAACAATATCCATGAGCACTGGTCAGGGAATAAGGCTGTAAAAACATGAAAAACTATTCATCTCTTCGCTGTTTGCTGCGTGTCACAGAGATGCAATGTCTCCAAAAGTTTTGGCAATATTAAAGACATCCTGCATGGATTCAACACTTCAGAAACAGAGTTAGAGTAAAAGACAGCTGCAGAGAAAAAAAAACAACAAAAAAGCAAAAAGCTTAAAATTCAGACAGATGTTTGCTTGAATTAAATGACTTCAATATATTCTAAAATAAATCAACGAACACAAAAAACAGTAAATTAGAACAGCAATGTTACTACTAAAAGTTTTCGTTAGATTTTATTTATTTATTTATAATATATTTAAAATAAGATAAGATAAGATAAGATAAGATAAGATAAGATAAGATAGGATAAGATAATGGTGGCCTCTGTCAATAGAAAGACTTGATTTGTGATCTGGCCTTTGCATTGTAATATAGATCATCAATTTACTCAAAAACTTTCTTATCTATCTTAAAAATGAATTAATATTTAAATTGTAAACCCTATTGTAAACAAGCTGAAACATGTCTACTGCCTCCTAATGGATACCCTTTGCTCTGCAATAATTCTGACTCATACGGTACATATATGGTAGTTATTTCAATTATTTATTTCTATTTAATTTTGGTAAAGGGTCAAATAAAAACATAACATTAAAAAACATGCTATCTTTTAATTTATTAGAAGTGAAAAATGCATTATGTAACTTTCCAACTTTAAAACTCTGCATGCTGGACTTGTTTGATGGGACAGTGACATCTATAATGTGCATTTCTGGAGTCCTAAGGCTCAGAAATCGCGCTATACAACTTTTTCATTCGGGACGCCGCAGGATATTGCAGCTGAGTTTGGCTTTACACATGGCGTCACACGCTAGCAAATGGACATAAACACACCACCATTGTGAACATGCACTGTGGCTGACTCAGCAAAGAAACGCAAGAAGACATTATTGGAAAAAGTGTGTGGGCGGGTAGAAAGACAGAAGATAAGACAAGATTCAAGATAACACTCTTTTACTGGCTGGTGAAATCTCACTGCTCAAGCCGAATTAGCCGTCGATAGGGGGCGCATCACTGAGAAAATAGAAAAAGTTCTGAAGTGTGTTTTTAAAGGGTTAAATGAAAAGAAAAAGACTAATAGATTGTACTCCGTAAACTTGTAGAAATATATTATATATCCAATATTGCAACTCTTGAATCTCTTTTTCAAATACTCATTTTAATTTTTAAGCCAGTAATACTTTTCAATATATTTGAAACAAACAACAACAAAAAAAAAATTTAATAACACTAACAGGACTAATCACAACCTGAAAAGGCTCCAGACCCTTAGAGCCTACATCAATGATTATTCTGGATTTCCCTAATGCACATGGCACATGGGTAAGGAATAACTTCTTAATGCTTTTTTAAGAAAACAATACCAAACTGCAGTATGCACAACAGCTTAGCTCTGTGGTAAATTTCACTTTCAGAGTTATAACAATGCATCACCTCAGCTCCAAAACATCTGAGAGGATGCAACAACAACAAAATAAATAAATAAAAAATAAAAACTATTTTAAATGTATTGCTGGCATCATATTCAAAATGAGCAGCTTTAACAAAAAACTCAGCTGTAACAATAGACATTGGTTTTCTTTTGCAGTGTTCTTAATTATACATGTTTTTTAAGGTGACCTGCATATCATTACATCGTTTGTAATAACATTTTATACAGCATCCAAACTCTCAGGGCTGCTTAGTGCCTCTCATTACCAACTAAAGTCAGACATAAGCAAACTGCTGCTTGTTGTCTTGCACATCAGAAAGCATAGTGTTCAAACATTTCTAATTATGTAAACATGCTACTTGACCTATATATGATTCATATGTCACACATAAATTATATAGTCTTGCTGATGTAGACACACACACACAGTCACACTCAATTGTCTCTAAGTGGCCTAAATAATTCTGACAGCTGTATCAAGGCTCTACCTTTGCTGTTTCCATCAGGACCTCTTAGGACTGTGCACTCCTCGATGACTCCGTATGGTTCGAAGAGGCGGTAAACATCTTCCTCAGTCTGCTGTTTGTTCAGCATCCCAACAAACAACTTCCTGTCTTCTGAAACAAAATAAGAGACACAAGGTTACATTACTGACCTCAATTATGAAACCAATTTGAGAGGAGGCTGATAACATGAAATATTGTCATTACAACAGCAAGGTGTTAAAATGAAATCTCTTTTTCCAAAGAAACAAACAAGTAAACATGTTTATAATATGCGCACAGGTACTGTGGAGTTTATTCAGTGAGGTTTTGGCTGGAATCACGTTCTTTTAGCTCTTTCCTGGCACTGATCAATCTCTAGTATAAGTGGGTTCAGTCCCATATGGGCACATGTGCTATAGCTGCGAGGGGTAAATGTGTGGTCAGAGGCTGGGATAAAGAAAAAAGAGAAAGGAGTGAAATAAGAGGTTTCACCCACACACACATACACATGCATTCCAACCCAAGACAACGAGTGAATCCTTGGTCATTTAAAAGCATGACCTAGAGGGGCCCCAGGCAGCTCCAACCTCCTACACACCAAGCTGCACTAGCTGGAAACTCAAGTTCTCTCCTTTTACTCGCTGCCTCTGCTCCCCCATTTATTCATCTATCTAATCCTTCTCTTTTTCCTGCTTTCCTTTTTCCTCCCGCTGATTCTACATTTTTTCCCCCCCTCATTTTTTTCAACTGCCGTCCTCCCTCCCTCCTTCTCTTTATCTCTCTCTTACTCTACTAATTGCTGCTGATCCAGTGTTTTTTTGTGTAGCCAGAGAAATATTTCAGTGTGCTTTTCAGTGAACAATGGCGTGTCTCTCCAGCGAGCGCCGAGGGCTGTGAGACATGCCATGAATAACGCTGACTTTTCAATAGATAGCCTGTATACTATTGAGTCCTGTTAAATGCTGTGGGATCTGATCTTTACCTTGACCTGACACACTGTGTTTACTGATGTACTCTGGCACTGTATGATTAATGCTACTGTGCAGCGTGTCTCAGCTGGCAGCAGAAGCATTAAAACCTTCCCTTTATACGGGTTGTTTCTCCAACTGTGACCCGTGAAGTCACAGTGCAGAGACTGAGTGAGAGACGGGACTAACAGCCACTGCTGTGAAGCAGCATAAATCCCTGCCAGAAGTTTTGCCTAGTGTCACGGTGATCTGTGACGACTACTCAGTGTGTCATGCGATTGTTTTTCCTTGACCCAAGCACGAGCTTATACCCCCAATTCCAGCAGCGGGCCTGGCAGAGAGTTTATGTGGACATGGCATCCAGCGATGGTTTCACCACTCAGCACCATCAGTGATGCACCTTTAAAATAATCACCCGTGTCAGAGCGTTGTCTAGGGAGGGGCGTCCCTGGTGCTGGTTCCTTATTGCAAGTGGCAGGATCAGAGGCTATGTATCAAAATGGAAGTGATGCAATGTGACATCTGTCAGGGTGGATTGGAGAGCATTTATCTGCAAAAAAAGGAAAGCCCTGAACTGGAAAATGAAAGGCCAAGATGGTCCTTCCTTTTGCTGGAGGGAGAATATAAATTTTGAGGTTGGATAGGGGAGATGAGTCAAGGATGGGGGGATGGGGCTGAGATACAAAGATTTTTCCTGAAATATCACCAGACCACATCTCATATACAGTCCTGTGACACAGACAGAAAGGAACACTGAGTCACTCACATTACCACAGTTTCCTTTTAAGTCCTTTCTGTTCATGCTTTGGCTGTAAGTGGGTAATAGGGGTGTGACAAGTACTGAAACAATCCATGACTGTTATCAGTTTCATATGACAATCATCACTGTTAACAGCTTACTTTTGATACATCTAAAAAACACAAGGCTTCATACATCCACCAGCTTATGGCTAACTGTTTTCCACCTGCAGTTGAATGGAATAATATTTAGAGGGCATCAAGTATAAAGGGACCATTGGTTGCTATATATATATATTGCCTCATTTGAACTCCACAAAAGCCACAAACGCTGGAGTCATGTTTAGCCTGCTATCTTCCTGCATTATGCCTGATGTAAATCTGAAATATAGGCAGGAATTGACTGCAATGAATGCAAGGTGTGACAATATGCTGATTTCCTTTCTTACAATATTTAACAGGAGATCTGTGACTGAGAGAGAGGTGGCATACATGTTCTGCAACATAAATCCGCTTTGAAAACAAGCGAACAATGCAAGAAAGCAAATAATCTAAGCAATCTCTTTTTCACTGTCTAGGAGTCTGCGCTGGCTGCTCTCAACTAAAATGCTCCATTGGGAATTCAGGTCTTGTGTTCATCACCAATAGAAACATTATCTCATTTATCTACAACAGCGCAGCACAGGGAGTGTGCAAATAGACACAAACAGAGTGCAAAACACCTACGTTTACACATATCTAACAGGGGAAGAAAAACAGAAACGAATGAGGGACAAAGAAAAGGAGAAAAAAATTACAGGCAGAAACCAGAAACTAGGATACCCTTGCTACACTGATGCAGAGGATTAGAGATAACAGCTCTCCCACCATGACCACACACATAGTATACACATGAGTGCATGCCCCTGTGTTAACTATCTTGTAACTACACAGTATTGACTTTTTCTCACAGACCTGTGTGAGTACTGCTGACTACTGCTGTTGCCAGCTTCCATTCACCAATCGCAGCAACACAACAGCGTCCAAAGCCACTTTATCTGATTTCAGTTATACCGCTTCTAATTGCTAAACTGCTGCTAGCTGCAATTGCAGTTACTGCTAATCGCTCGCTTAGTCGCTGCTGAATTACAAACTGCAAAACACCATAAATAATCCTGTTTCAAACTGTATTTTCACTATTCCACTACTGTAGTGTAGGCTATAAGATATTGGTCTAATCTAAACAGAGAAAGCATAATATTTAATTTTGGTTCTGTTGTAAGCATTTTCATACTGATTCTGACTGATAGTCTTTATCCGGACACATTTTTACTGAACATTAAATCAAAGCTGAAATAAATGCATGCATGCAAAAAACAAACAAACAAATAAAAAGAAAGAAACTGGTATTAGTATAGTGAGACTGTGTCGATATCATGCATGACCAATGCACTTTTTAGACCAATTTAAGTCTCATATTGAGGTGAAACCACAAAAAAAGGAGGCAACACAAGCATGTTTAAAATGATGTAATTGCAGTTTTTATGTCTTGTCTTTATTTTTTATGTGATCGTTTGAAAATCACACTCTAACCTAAACATGAGGGCTAGAAATAGCTGAACATCTTACATCATGGCTCTAAGTATTTAGAGATCTTTTCTGATTTTCTGGCACAAGATTGCCTCCATTTTTAGCACTGATGCTATCCGTGTGTGAGCTAATGTCTGTAATAAAACCATTTTAAGTGTTATTATCATTTATCCATTTTATTATGATTATATTTTTACCTCCACAGGTTGCTTTTGTGGACTTTACAAGGCTATTGCTTCTGTTACATTTTTCCATGCAGCAGTTTTTGCTCTGTTTATGATTCCAAGACTAAGCCCTAGAAATAAAGCAGATTAAATTTTCTCTGCTTTGCTGATGATTGCCTCAGTTGCTTCAAAGCTACATTTCTTCTTTGCTCTTGCCCTCATTGTCACATTGATTCAGTTGTGGTGCAACAATGTTTTTCAATGCAAATTACAAATTTGGTGAGTGTCTGTATCCAATCATGCCTAAAAGCTAAAAATGAAACTGAATTCAGTCTTTTAAGAGCACCCGTCCTGAATATGCAGTGTGATCTCAATTTGATTTTCTCTGCAATGAAAGGCAGTGTCTTTCTCATATGACACTACTTTGAATGTACCATCCAGCCAAAGCGATGGCATGAAGATTGTTTTCTCCTGGATAATATATTTGCTAATCTCAACTCAATGTTATTCAAATAGCATTTTTCAAACACTAATGTAAGTGCTTCACAGAGTAAAAGCCAAATTTAAAAGGAAACAAGTATAGAAGTGATCTGACACATTCTGTACTTGTGGAAACATTGATACGTGATTCATAGCAAATATTGTTTTTTTTTTTTTGCTGCCTAAAGAATCTGCCTGTTTACTGGTACACTTCAGTAGTCAATGTCTTCTACTGTACAGATCTCTAAAAAAAAGACACCTTCTTATGCCTCTTATAAGTGGTTTTAATATAACAAGCCTAGTTAATAGGAATATTGTCCTAAATTCTTGGCTCCACAGTATTTGATCTAACATATAATGACATCACATAAACCATTCAGGGGTCCTGTAATAGTCATCATATTTACTGTGAAAACTGTTCAGCATGCTGACATTAGAATGCACTTACAGCTCATTCTGCCAGAGAGCTGTATGCAACATCATTGTGACACACCTCTGGTGTCCCGAAACTCACCCCGCCCCCATCATATTTAATTTACTAAACAGATGCTTCTTTGGAATAAATGAATTGGAAATTAAACTCCAGAATAATAATCTGGCAGTGAGCTACCTTGTTATACTTACACAAAATTGCTAGGTCTAGTTAAATTCTTTCTAATCAATTTAAGTTCTTCAGTGGCAAACTAAATCAGTAATATTTTATATCTCAGTTCTGCTGTAATCTGACTATTGCAGCACATGCATGACAAAAAGCACCACACTTATCTTCACTTCTTTCCATGAGCATGTGTTCAACATTTCTAAACACATTCTTTTACAAAACAATGTTTATTTCTACCGGAAGTTTGAGGGATCTGCAGCTCATACAGTACGCATACACCATCTGCACCACAGACCACTATGCTGGAGACTTATTACATTGTGTTCCATGATTACACTGCTGAGGATTTGGACAGTCAACTAAGGCTTATGGAATAGCAATGGGGCAGAGTATTAGTTTTTGGAACAGAAGAACAAAGAGAGAAAGAGAGAATCAGGGTGAGCAGAGAGAAAGAATGAGCAAGAGGGAAGAGGCAGAGAGAGTGAATGTGTTTGGGAGCCAGAGTGATGTGCAATACAGTAAGATGCTGGGCATACAGTCCTGCAGTCCTTGATAAGCCAGGATGGATGAAAGAGTAACGCCACCGGAGTTGGTAAATCATTGTCAGTGGTATGGAGGTTGAGGGAAGGACAGAAGATGGAGGAGAAGCATGCAGCTTGAGTGGTAGAGAAAGCATACCAGCTTCTTTGGGCACTCTGGTTTTCACATTTCACATGTCGACCTCCTTCTCAGTTGTTGCAACGGCAAGAGAGAGAGAATGTGGAGGGAGTGAGAGGGGTATTGTGATAGACGGAGAGCGTGTGCCGTAGAGAAAAAGTACTGTCAGAAAGATGGGAAGGTTGCTATGACAACTACTTATACAGCGGACTGTCAGTCATGTTTCATTGGAGTTTGGAGAGGAGGAGATGAATGAAGGGAGGAGAGGAGTTGGGGAAGGAGGGGCTGGCATCGGGTCATTTTTCCATCTGTCTGCTGAGCTGGAGTGTAAATTTGACTGTCAGGCTTGCAGATAAGGACAAATTATGAACAATATTAGCTGGATGATAAAAGGGAACAATAATGAATGGATAAATATATTAAAACCAAATGAGATAGCATCCAGGCAGAAAGGGGGGCCCTGAGAAGCCATCCAGGTTTTGTCATTTGGAGGGGTAGATAAGAGCTGGAGAGAGGACATAGGGGGGAAAGATCTACCATATTACAACTAGCTACTGAAGCATACTTCCTTATTGAAAGAAAGGAAGAAAGAATCTAAATCACTGTGTGGAGGGAAACATTGCAGCCTATTATGCTTCTCCAGTGAGCAGGATGCCACACAATAACAGTGTCAGCATGTGTTCAAGCAGAAAAAACATAGACAGAATGGACTGAAATTAATTAACCCTACGAGATCACAGTGCTTAGCCAGTGGAATTTAATCCAATTTATTACATATACGGATCTAACTAGGGTTGTTTTGAATTAATGAGATGGTGTACATGAATGTGTGTCCTGTTGTGTTTTGGTGTGCTAAGAACATCCTTTCCATCAGTAATAGGAGTGGCAAGGACCAACGATGGAGGGAGTCTGAGGTTTGGCACGGCCTTAGGGTAAGAAACCCCGGCCAAATTAACTTCTGAATAATGAGCCCTTTATGTACTGCATTACAACCAGAAAGACAATGGCGGCATGCTTTGTCTTAACGCTGGAATGATTTCAGAAAGAACCTGGATTGCAGGTTCCACCCGCACACCTTTAACTCAGCAAGAAAAGTGGGTTGATGGAATAGTTTGCTTTCCAATTTCTAAACTAAATTAGCACTCCTGTGTGTATGCATTGTATCTGCAGCTGTCTTTTGAAGTGTGCATTCTAACACACTGAGTTGACAGCACAAACCGTAAAGGCCTACCATGCGCCCGCCCTAATGAGGTAGCTTATTAGTGCCTGTTTCCCTCACAACTTCAGAGATGTTGCTTGGAAACAGCATCGCAAAGGAAACAATATTGTAGTTCTCTCTGAAAAGCCATCAAACCCAGAGCTCCCTGATGTGCAATTTCCACACTTCTATGGAAACATATCTGAATGAATAAAGAATGAAAAATGGAATTGACTGACTGATTAAATATAAATATTAATTATATTATATTTTATGGTAATGCTTGCCTGGGTAACCCATAACATCCACAGCCATCTGTGTTTTCAGTCTATAATTCATTATTGACACATCTTCTTTAACAGCAGACCTGCTTCTTGAACTCACACAGCACTTGTATCGACACTGGATTGATTTCATGCCATCATTTCTTCATTATAATGTCAAAGCTGCCCATTGGTAGCTCAGCTGTAGTATACACACCGCTGCATAGCCACACAGCACTGAATGCAAGGCTGTAATAAAAACGCTGCAGAAATAATGCAACCCTCACCGAACATTTTACTAGAAATAGGTTCTTTTCGCTGTGTTTCCATGTAACTACATAAAAAGACAGATGCTTTTTTGATAATATACATACTGCATACAAGTATCTGTAAAAATGATACAAACACACTCTTATGCACAGACTTAGATAAACAGAACATATTCCAAATAAAAGCATCTACATCAACAGGGACAGAAGCAGGAAGACGTACAGTATGTACAGTTATTGGTGCTCTGTATAATAGCAAATATTACATCAAGAAGCAAAACAGCTGCAGCAAACAAACATCACAGCAATGAGTAGGAGGCTGCATTTGGTAATGGTTGCATCATATGGCTTATGGCGTTTTAACTGGGCCAAAGAGCTTGGAATCAGACTGTAATGTGTTAATGAACAGCAGGCTAGCAGGAAACGAGAGCTTCTGCATTCCTACAGTACACACGGCCTCAATGCACACTAAGATTCCATCTCAGAAGGGATTTGGAGACCAGTGATCATGAATTCACTCTGAGCCTCCGGCAGATACAATGATGGATATTATATATGACACCTGAAAGACTCACCCAAGAGTATCTACATGCTCAGATGCAAACACACACACACAAACACACACACACACACAAATAAAAAAATACACATACAGCAAGAGCAGGACCCCCTGTATGTCACTCCATAGTCTCCAGGGAACTCCAAAGATTTTTTACATTAGTGTGATCTAATGGCTCTGTTCAGTGCTTCTGGCTGGGAGATTTCAGATGCATGATGCCCCAGCTGGAAGCCTTGAACATATAGTTACAGGCCTGCAACTTGGTTCTCCATTCTATAAACTGTAAAAGCTCTGAGGTGTGCAAGTGCGTAAGTGTTTTCATGCATGGGTGTTTTCAGCACTCTTACTTTCTGTTGCAGTTAAAGTGAGCTTGTCGTCCAGCTCAAGGCTTACACTCAAACCTCAGAAAAGAGCAGAATGGCAGTAGAAAATGCTTAAAATATTTTATCTTCACTGTATACGTCTCAGCAAATTTACTCTCAATATGATAACAAATGTGAAATATTACTCACAGCTTTGTGTCGACTTCAGTGCATTGCAGCTGTGGTCATAAATCCTGGAACTGCTGCGCAACGTGCATATGAAGCTACTGTACATAAACATTTACAATATGGCATAGCTATTTATATGGTCTGCTTTCATAATGCCATCTGAAGGGCATTTTGGCATCCATTATGTTACAAATTTTCTCCCCCACATTTTTCACCACCCCATTTATTGCCATTCTTCCTTCCCATCCAGATAGTGTTTTCATACAGTATAATGGACCTTTTACCTTTGGCAGTTTTTAGCACAGTGCTAGCCTGTCTCTTAATTATCTTCTCATTGCTTCACTGACACTGATTCATAAAAGTGATGGTGGATACACCCCCTTGGCCAACCCCTTCAACCAACCCACATCTCCCACTTTTTATTTCAATCCCCTTCCTTACATTAAGGTTTCTCATCTTTTGGACATTTTTTTTTTGTTTGTTTTTTTTTGTTTTTTTTGTGTGTGTGTGTGTGTCTTTCTCTGTTCCTCCACATTTTTTGACCTTTTTGCTCTGCTTCAGTGCCTCAGTCTTTTTTCTTTTTCTGATAGTACTTAGTGATTATTTTAGAATGGCTAATGGGTTACCTTCCTGGTAACTCATTAGCCTTCATGGTTGTTCTCAAATAATTACCTTTTTGACGTAAGGAGGGAAAAAAATGGACTACAGCAAGAGACAACAAACTTCATTATACACTGAAGCAAATTGGGTCTCATCTGAAAACTTGCCCTTATTTATTCTGTATCCTATTATAAGCCCAAAACTGCCATTTATAGCAAAATATGACCCCATGCAAACTCAGTCTCACAAAAAAACCTTAATATTATTTATGTCTGAAACCTACTTGTACAGTAAAAGAGCACAAATATAATAATATTTCTCTTTGCAGTATGTTCTTTTTTTTGTGCTGGGAAAGGTTCAGATGAAATGATGCTAACTTAACCTATGCATGTGAAAACTTGGAGGGACAAAAAAGTACAGTTTTTGGAGCCTTTAAAATGTAATTTTGAAATTTCTGAGCACAAAGGCAGTTCATGTAATTCAAAATACAAATATATTATTATTTTAACTTAGAAACTGCATAATTTTACAGTTTTTGAACTTTATTAATCTTTTCTTTTTAATGAAACTGTAATGTTTTGTGCATATTCTGGTGTGAGACTGTATCACCC
Organism: Melanotaenia boesemani; assembly: GCF_017639745.1. Classification (NCBI taxonomy): domain Eukaryota; kingdom Metazoa; phylum Chordata; class Actinopteri; order Atheriniformes; family Melanotaeniidae; genus Melanotaenia; species Melanotaenia boesemani. Next base: position 23,705,206 of record NC_055695.1, on the reverse strand, counting down.
ATGTAGAGAGATAATGTCACCAGTCATAGTGTAGCTCAATTACCATAGTAAAAACAAGAAAAGTGAGAAAAACAAAATAATATGCTTTTTTTTTTTTTTTAAAAAAAAAAAACAAAACAAAAAAACCAAAACAAAACAAAAAAAAGGAATCTGCAAGTGAGAGAACAAAATGAATGGGAGGAAGCTTAGGGGATATAGAGCAGGGTGCTATGCCCAGCTCCAGCTCTACAGAGAGTGAGGATGTACCAGAATACTGGCCATCTCTCTGAAGCTTTGTCTGCAAGAGCAACTGAGCTGGCAGATGACTCTGCTGCACACGGACAAAAGAGGCTTACAGGCCACCCTGCATGTCAGCTTTACCCTAGCCAGCAGTGTGAGAGCTGTAGGGGAATATAGGGTGCACTCGAGCACTCACCTGGCTAGACCTTGTTGAAAGCCGATTCCGATTTGCTCTATATGTGTATGACATCAGCTTTGGTTTGCAGAAACTCCCACTCAGTACGGAGTATTTTTTTACTCTAAAAAACCTGCAGTGTTAACAGCTTTGAGATAGTGGTGATGTATGAGGCAAAGCTGCAAATGCAAAAATAAATACATAAGCCCTAAAGCATGTCAGTAGTATACTTGTATATTTATTCATTTCCATATTATTAGTTGGATCGGATTTTTGATAGGAGGAAAGATGCTAAACTTAGTGCTTCTACACTTTTTCTGCCATGAGTTTTTTGTATGCACGGCCTCTGTAATGCTGATGTGACTGCAGGGGGAGAGCCTAACCCTGTCAGTCACACTGACAGCCAAGCTGTCTAATCTGCTCTCTTTTGGTGATGGCACACTTTAATTAGGCTAGAAGGTCAATCAGCACCTTTTCAGAGGATGTGATTGTACTGAAAGCTTTTCATAATCCAGGACAGCCATAGTGTTTTAGGAGCCTACGGCAAGCATATGCATGAGGCTGCCCTACACTCTTTTCTCATTTTTGTTATCCCTGCTTGTCTGAATAATCACATCATCTCATATTGTATATTTTCACAGAGCTCTGCACAAGGATACTAATGAACTGCTGCAGGTCTCCACTACATATCTTGCACTGTATTTCAGTGGTGATGAAAATAAATGAGAACAATGACTGAAGGTATGCAGTGCATCAACAAGGACGCACATACTGACTGCCTTGCTGCTGAAAATAGTGAAAGTTATGTCTTTTATTATCAGCATCAGATGAAAAGTTTGCAAAGTTTGCAGGCAGCATCAGTGTTACAGGGCATCAAGTGAAACAGCTTCACACATCTTAGAAGAAGGTTGTTCTCTTACACTACATCCGTCAGATAATTCACTGCAGTGAAATATAACATGCAAGAATGATCACCATTACAATGACATTGCTTTTCTCTTCTATTTTGAATTCCTCTGAAATCTGTGCACCGCACTCTTTTTGTGTAATATGTCATGAGAAGCTCTGCCATTTAATCAAATCAGGTATTTTGTGTTCTTTTTTGTGTGTGTGTGTGTGTAAAAAGATGCACAGACATGCATTTAAAATACAGACAGTGGCAACTGCATTTGAATGAGTCTTAAGAGATTTTTTTTTAATAAAACACGCAATTTTGCACACAATTATATGAGGAGTGGCCAGCCATCTTCCTGACAGCCCATTTGTTTTCATTTCTAGGATATTTTTTTCAAGCAGAGCAGAAAATCGGGAACAACGGAGGAACTGTGTCTGACATTTTTGCATTCCACTGGCCGTTTCGGAGGAAGAAGAACATTGTCAACTGGGCTGCAAGATGTCAAACTCGAGGGATGAAAGCAGAAGAGACCTCACTAGATGGCTCCCCTGAAGTCATTACTGCCATTCAAGAAACAAGGCACTGAGCAAGTGTTGATTATTTAAGGGATTTTTTAATAACTAATCTTGTGAGAGTAACATGCATCAGATTTATTAGATCTATTTATTGACAACGTGCATCATCCTAAGTACTCTCATGCATAAATATGTATTTTAAAGCCTTCACTGTGTTGATGAAACCACTGAACTGTAAAGTAACCTTACGTTTTGATTTTCAGTGCAGAAAGTCTTATCAAAGAAATGAAATATGATAGATAGTGCAGAAATTCCAACCTGTCAAGCTTGTACCTAATGGCATTACGCTGCAAAAAGAGTGACTTTTTCCTTTCATCAGACTCAGAGTATCAGGCAGATGGCCTTTTCCTCCAGCCCTCTATCTCTTCTTAGCTCTCACTTTCTCTCACTGACAAACCTAACAGTAAGCATTTTAATTCCCCCTGACCTTTACTGATCTCACCCAGGCAGTTTTGCCTATTGCTTAGGGCCAAAACAAAATTAAAATTAAATTTCAGCTCAGAATAATTTAAGATGATCCTATCTGTGCGTGAAGTCTCAACTATTTTGTAGTATGGGTGCTGGCAGCTGACTAAATGGACTTTCTGTACGAGCTGTCTCCCTCTATTTCCCGCTTGCCTGTGGGACTGTGGGATTATATTCAGTGTGAAGTGACCATGTGAGAAGGGGGAAGATGGGGAGTAAATGAGCGAGAGTAGTGCCCCCAATATTCACTTGTACGTGCACGATCTTACACTGGCACACAAACGTGCTCCAACTCTAGTACACTGAGTACCAGAGGGCTCTGTGTTCAAGGATGAGAAATGCCATGTCAGCATGCACCACATGGAAGTTTCGAGGGGAGGGAAAAGCTAAATAGTATAAAAAAGAGAGTGTGTGATGAAAAATGCATGGAGGGGAGAAGGCGACAGCAGCGCCCTGTCTGCTAGGAAGCTCCTGTGGATCGCTCTTTATCCTGTCACCTGAAGTAACAGTGCTGCTTCCCTGACTGACCACACAAACACTAGCGACAAGCACACAAATTGATAAAGTGCTTAAAAAGTTTGTTAAACCCTTTAAAAATTAGAACAAGAAGTTTTCAGCCTTTTTTTGAAGGAACAGGGATCTATCAAAGACTGGACTTTATTAACTCACGCTGGCATGAAGGCACTCCTGAAATCTCAGAAAAGGAGTCATCGATCCTTATCAGACTGAAAAAGGTTATAAAACCATCTCTACAGAGTTTGGACTCCTCCAGTCCACATTTAAACAGATTGTGTGCAAATGGAAGAAAGATCAGAGCACTCTTCCCATACCCAATGGTCAACATTACTCTAAGAAGAAAGTGTTTAATAATCTTCAAGGTTTCAAGGACCTAAATGGTACCTTTGTCTCATTGGCTAAATCTATATTCATAAGTCCAGCATCATATTTACAGAATAACATGTGTGCATGACTGGTTTGCAAGTTGGGAGTCACAGCTCTTTAACAATCACATTGCTGCATTGCCAGGAGTCAAATCAAAGATAATGTTAGATATTCTTCCTCAATAAGTAACCAAGAATGAAATTCCTCTTTCATTTGGTCATTTCTGTTCTCTTTATCCACTTTAAGAAATCTGATGATCCTTTACAGTATAAAAGTCTTATAGAGTATGGCAAAGAAGCACAGCAGCGAATGGCTTCAGCTTCAGAAGGAAGAAAAATGTAGCCAACACAAGTAGCAAAGTATCCCCAAGCATTCTGGAAAATATTGTTGAGCTCAACTTACAGCTAATTAGCAAGCAGTGCAATTATATTAGCATTATCTTCACATCTATGTGGATTTAACACTTTATTAATTTAATTTTCTATACCAATTTTATCAACATCGGTCTCCAGACATGAAATGAACATGGTACCAATGCAGCTTCTGTACATACTGTATATCAGGCACGAACGAATAGAAAAAATAAAACAAAAGTCTGAATGCATTCAGATACTTCTCTGTTAAAGCAAATCTATTGCAGCAATAAGACAATACAAAAATGTTGTAAATAATGTAAAACTTCAAACGAAAGAAATATTATAAATGTTTAAAATGCTCCTTTGACATATTTTCCTGATATTTCATGACAGAGCCCAAAGGCTGTCAATCCACAGTAAGTAGTTCAGCACTGGTTGTAATTAATGAAAAACTATTCCTCTTCATTCAGTCCCATACCTCCCTAATCCCACTGTAGAAATGACGTAAGGGTAGAGAAACACTGGCAAGTCTTTATTTATTTATTCCTATATTTTGGACTTCAGAGATTTGGCTTCATTTTAAGGTCTCAGAATACACTGATGGATCATGTCAGGTTGATTTCTCAAAAGTTTCTTTCATTGCTGTGAAAACAGCATCCCATCCTTTTCACTCTACAACTGTCTGACAGTGTTAATCTGCAGGAGACAACCATGTTGACAGAACACATTAAGGAGCTTTAGGGGGGAAAGGTTAGGTATCAACACTAGAGCAGAGTTTAAACTGGTAAACCTCTTAGAAGACATGGGCTTGTATGAGCAAAGACCTACTAAACATTAAACATGTCCTTTCAAACCATTTATTGTAGCTTGTGTTATATATCCAGTCTGGTAAGTGTTGCTAATACTCAAGGTAATGTCACTTTGTGTCATTTTCTAGACGTAGTTATGACAAGGCATGCTTGTCAGGCAGCACAATCTTGTAGAGCTCTTATATTTCAATCTTCTTAGTGCTCCATCAGTACTTTATCAATCACATCACCTTTGCTGTAGTGGGGCGTTTTGGTTGTTTAGTGAAATGGCTGTCAAACGTCAAAGACAGGGAGTGTATCCACTTTAAATACCAATAATTGCTGTCAGCATGGTCCAATACATTGAAGGATTATCTAAAATTAGTATATTCAATTCATCATTTTAAGAGCAGCTGTTTGCCTCTGATTAGTTATTGTACGCATTTGTGTACAAAAAGATTAAGAAAATCTAAAATACAAATATTAAATACAAGTAAAATAAAAAATCTATATATACCATAGTAACTGGTCGCTATGTACAAGCATACACAGTGTGCATTATGAAAGAGGGATAATGGAAATAGGTAAATAGGTAATATCTGTCTATACATATATACAAACACACACACACATACAATTAAGGGAGTATTCGTCATATGAAGATTGAAGCTGACATCTGATCCTCATACAGGAGGCGATAGACAAGGAACAAGGAAGAGGAGTGTGAAAAGTTGAGAGAGAAGAAATTACAGCTGATGTGATCTGTATTTAAATCTGTGATCTGCAACATAAAAACTACAATTCTTCTCTCCTCAGTAAGACATAGCCTCAGAGTAAATAAAAAAGAATGAAGGCATGAATTATGTTCCTGTTTGCTTTTGTAAGTGGTTGCTATTTTGCAAAAGTGGTTATAGAATTGAATGAATCGATGTGTGAGTCTTCATACAAAGAGGCCAAGTGGAGGCCATCATGTTGACCTCTCCACAGGTTTTTTATTCCCATGGTTACTGTTGCTACGATACTGAGTTCAGCTCACCATGATTTAAATGGCCAAAGAGAGAAACCCTAATGAAAATCCTGTAAAAGACAACTGAATAAATATATTCATTACTTCCTAAAAGGGAAACAGTTCTCGTGGCAGTGACCCTTAGTTTTGAATTCTGCATGTTGTCTTGTTAAAAAGGCAAAAACACTTTCTATAAGAGGGTTTCATTACATTTCCCCTTATATATATGACTAAATATCTGAGGCTTAAAACTGTAAAGAAATAGTATTTCCTGGCATATTCAACACAAAACAAGCATTTACATGTAACTAATTTATTAAAGGTTTTTTTCTGGTTAATCCAGCTGCCCATGGGGAAGTGTGAGAGAATATGTGCCATATTTATCTGAAGACATGTTGGAACCACATAAACACACACACACACACACAAACACACACACACACACACACATTTTCAAAATATTTATTTCTATAGAGAATAAAACGTATTATGACAAAACGTATTATGACTATATTCTTTACCTCTAGTCTGAAAATGATATCCTTTAAACTTGTAATAATAATTGAAAGTCTGTGTCTAAATGGTTTGCATATTTGTGATGTGCACAATAAAAAGTCTGTCAATACTGACCTTACATTTGAACATGGTTGGTGAGACTGACTACAGCTGACTTAGATTATGAATATTTTTCTCCTCCTACACTGGATACTAGGGGTGGGGGACATTGCCCAAAAAATTATCTCAATAACAAAATCGCAGACAATGCAAATTTCTTTTGCCAAACAAGAAGTCATAATCTCTGTAGGATCCTTCCAACGTTTGCTTGACTTGGCATAAAACGTAAAATAATGCCTCTGCAATTCCTGCTGTTCTAGTTTTGTTTAGTTTTTTTTTTTTTTTTTTTTTTTGTGATGCGCGTGGTGCATTTTTTTTTTTTTTTTTTTACACATTTTTTTTTCCACCAATTGGTCAGTTTAGTTTTTTGGAAGAAAGACAAAAAATAAATTAATAATAAAAAAAGAAAAAGAAATCCCTGTTTTCATTGAGGGAATGCTGTGAGAGGCCCGAAGGGTGTATTTCATGGTTTCACGGCTTTGGTACTTATTTTAACACTATATCAGCCTCCTGTGAGCGCTTAAGGACGGGAGAGGGATATACGGCAGCACTGCTTCTCATTGAGAATAATTAGAAAGATTAGTGTTTTCACGAAGGCTCCAATAAGACCCGAAAAAGCTCCTGGATTTGTTAAGGAATACTCTCTAAATATAGTAACAGAGTCGCTAAATTGGTAGCATTAGAGAGACACGGAGGCGGGATGACTTCCAGTATTTTCCCAGGTTCACCTTCAGAAGCGACAGAAGCTTGCTGTCCTTAGGAACATGTAATTTTTTTTTTAAGTCAAAATCATAGACCGTATAAAAAAAAATGGACGGAGCCTTCGTGATGTCACCCGTAGGTTTCTGAAGAGCTAAACTGAAGCTCATTGGGCTGTTCCCACTGTCGCCATTTTGGCAGCGTCACATGTGTCGTTAGTCTCGGAAAATCCGGAAAATGTTTGATGACAACCATCAAACTCCGAGCTGCCTGTAGCTAAAAGCTAACCGTGCCAACCTCGAGCAACGGTAGCTAACCAACTAACAGAGGTAGGCAGGCTAACTCTAAGGCATGCTGTTAGCTGTCTAAAAACCACGGCTGTGCTGCACTCTCCCTTCTTGCCGTAGATGTTGGACACATTTCAATCAAAATGACACACCCCTAACTATGCTGAATTTTAAGATTAAATAACATCCAAACAGATGAGTTAGAAAAAATTCACCCCCCTCACAGTTGTCATGAAAGTAAACCTGACCTATTAATCCTAAAATGTTTTTTTTTTTTTTTTTTTTTTTTTGTGGTACCAGGTTTTAAACATGTTTATTTCTGCTGAGGAGTTGGTCTTTTTAACATGGGAGTATATTGGGATTTGCTCTGTTTTGGAGCCAGCCCCTAGTAGATGAGGTGTGAACTGCAATTTCTTGCACTTCCACATTGGCTTCACATTTTACCGGCTGAGGATGCCGTTTGGTCAAAATATATTGTACAGCGATGTTTCCTTGTTTGCTCGTTCAGCTAAGCTCCACTGTGCTACACGGGTGAAGTCGCAATTAAATAACGTCATCGGGCATGAAATGTTCTGTCGTGTCAAAAAATCTGCTAGTAGTACTGCGAATGGTTTGATATTGCACACTGGATAGTCAATCACTCATATAAACATTGGTGGAGAACAGTGTTAGTCTTTCCTACATTTAAGTGCAGCCCCTACAGCAGCAGTATTTATAGCAGAAAAACACAGACACTGCTGACAAGAGTTACACTCAGTGGACAAGTTTTATTCATTTATTTTTTAATTTCAGCACAGTTAATTTCCACTATCTTATGTGAAAGGGGCTTTTTCAAATATAAAATTGGTTGTGGTGTTTTTTTTTTATATTTGTGCCCTATACAAAAAATATGTTTTATGTACAGCTGAAGCAACATAGCCACATACACATAGGATAAATGTACCATTGTAAATAAAACTTATTAATGCATATTTAACATCTCAGATTGGTGCTTCAGAGGTGATTATTATAATATAAGCAATAATTTTAAACATCAATGAGGCTCCCCAAGAAGTCAATTTCCTTCTTGTAGATTGTTGTTGATATTTCTAATGTAGTTTCCTTTTACCTCTCAGCACTTTATTTCAGTCATTCAAAGTGTTGCCACAGTCACTTTAATGCAGATTGGAGCTATTATGGAAAAATCTAAATGGCTCATAACAGGGTTGACTTCACTGAAAGATGGTGATTAGCAAGGTTTCCACTGCCACAAAACAACCCAGTTATAAGTTAAAGCTTGTGTGAAATTAATGCATTAACAATACTGTGTCATCCCAATGCTGTGCACATCTTTCTACCCAGAGTCCCCCAAAATTACCTCCACTCACCTCAATATTGCTCTAATATCTCACCCAGCCCCATCCCTGCGAGCAAACCAACTAATTTTGACCCAATGTTTTCCTCGTATAAGTAGAGCTGCACAGAGGTAGGGCAGACAGCAGAAACATGGAAAAAGTGATCTCATAAATGTAAACTAATGTGGTCTGAAACCACAAGGGTGAATGTAACCTTCTGCTTTTGAAGACAGCGTTATTAGAAAAGCCAAAGTCAGAGCCGTCATTCAGCTGTCTTCAAAACATCTGCCCTTTAGTTTCAGAGTTGACTTCCGAAAATACAAAGCAGCGTGCGAAAAATATATAAATGCCAGAAAATGAAATAATAGAGTGTTTCTACAATTTCCAATTCAATTTCCTCTCACTGACCTGCAGCTACAAGAGAAATCAATGCAGCTGGAAGTAAAACCCTCTGAACTGAGGGATTGCAATAGCTGCCTTTTTTTTTTTTCTTAGCAAAACTGAAGAGCATCATTGTTTTGGAAAATCACTCTCTGGAAAATTCACTTAGAGTAAAATACTGGCACTTTTGCTGTCTGCAGAAATAGTCACTGACCCAGATGCACCGTTTGCACCCCCTTCCAAGTTTCCAAGTGTTTGCAGAAATGGCATTATAACATCTAGTTTTTAACCTCCTCCTCTGACCTGTGTTGGCTCCTCTCCGTACAGATTTTAAACTATTTTTCTAAAATGAAAGAAAAATAAATGCATTTTCTTTGTACAAAACACAAATATATATTAACCTTTGATGCCTTAGTAGAAGAGTGAATTTGCACAAATGTCAGTAACCAGAACAGGCTGTGATTTCCTCCACTTCTTGTCACAACTTGTGTAAAAAAAGGTGCAAAGTGAGAGATCTCTGCCTTTCCCTCTGTTAATAGCAAAACTCATCAATTACTGGTGTTGTCAACACAACAATGTGGCCTGGAAGTTTGTGGCATGTGCACCTATTCCAGGTCTAAATTAAATCCTTAATCACTGGTGTTACTTGGGAATAATTCAGGTTCCCCTATTGAACACAGGAGGCTTAGAAAAGAAATCTGACCCAGAATTACTGCTCCAACTTCACTCTATAGACATCAAAGACGCAGGAATAATAGAGAAACGGGAGGGAGAGAATAAGTTCTGTCACCATAGCAGCCAGTGATGGGGGCCTCGCCCTCTGAGACAGAGGAAGCATCACTTATGCTGTCATGAAAGAAATAGCAAACTCTCAGTAACACTGGTTCCTAACTCATGAAGAATAAAAATATAAAATGACACTATTTAAGAAAAAACCTAGGCGAAGCAATGATTAAAAATTTGAATCACGATTAATCGCATAATTTTCTGCACACGATTAATCACATTGTTATATGCAAAATTCAATATTAAATTCAAAAGCAGAGCATTGTGTGCTTTTAATAAAAAAAAACTACTATATGACCAAAAGTTTTGTAATTGTTGTAACGCCTTTGTTTGCTCCAAACACATTTAAAAAATGAGCTGTCTTTTTCTTTCATTTTCATCAGTTCAAGTTAAAATATTTCCTTTCATTCTCAGCTTATGTAATAAAACATAATCTATCTGACAAAGAAGGATGAACTTTTATTTATTAAAAGGTAAAAAATGAGGAAAATTAATTTCAAGGCTATGTGAAGCTGTCTTTAGTCTAAACACATCAGGAACAATATCTGATGGTGAATTTGAGCCATCACTGCATTTTCCTGCTGGATCGGATAAAAAAGCAGGATTACCTCCTCAGCACCTCCAGACTGGGAGAAAAAGTCTGTTTCTTAATGACTATTTAAAACATAAAACCTCAAAATAAAAGAAAGACTGTAAAGAGGAGTTGGGGGGTTTATTTTAAACAGGTGCTGCACATTGGGAGCTAGTTTTCAGTGAGGGAATGCTTCTTTCTGCATGTGGACAGAGCAGAAATTCAGCAGCAGCAGATACGGAAATGACCAGATGCACAACACTGATTCCTGTGAGTGCAGCTCACCCCAGATGCTATTAATGGCTGAGATGTGTGATGATGGTCACCCTAAGCCGGTACCCCCGTCCCTGCTGTGACTGCAGTTTAACTGTGTATTCAGAGCCAGTGAGAAATAGATATTTTAATAATGCGTTAACATGTCCAGCCCTAAAACAAACACAAACTCTTTTGTATCACCACAAAATAAAAAGTTTAATGCAGATTTACAAATGTTCAAATTTAAGACTTCACAAAGAAGATAATTAGATTAATTTTCTGTGTGTAACACATCATGATTCCACCTGCAGTTTGCATCAAAAAACACGTCAGAGATTTAGTGAAGTTGCTGTTTGAGTAAGAGTTTTTGAGACACATTATGTGAACAGAGGTAAGTAAACAAACAAAAAAAAACTAATTATGTTGTTTTTTTCTCTCATACACTATTAAAGCAGCTGACATTGGCTTTGGCGGTAAAGTGTGTTGTCCAATAACAGAATAACATCCCAGTCAATCTTTCGTTGTGTCCTTGGGCAAGACACTTCACCCACCTCCTGTGATGGCATCACTGGTTTATGAATCTGTTAACATTCGGTGGTGGTCGGAGAGGCCGTTGGCACGGAGTCGCTTCCATGTTTACTTCAATTTATCCCAGAGCAGCTGTGGCTGTGTATGAGGTTTACCATCACCAATGTGTGAATGTGGACTGTATGAATAATGAATTCAATATAAAGTGCTTAGAGTCCCTAGAAAAGTGATGTATAAATCTAATCCATTAGTATTAAAACTGATTTGAAATTGTACAATTAACATTAAGACAAAACCAGCTAAGACTGCAGACTGCAGAGTGTGTTGTAGAAATGTTTCATAGTATGAAATGATATAACAATTTATACAACAACCTTATTAATTTTAGGCTCAAAGAAGATCACATGCCAAGAATTTTACATTTTACAAAACTGAGTTACAATCCCATTTAAATTAGTATTGGCCAACAGCTTTTCTAGTTTACTCTCAGTCTTGGCTGGGGATGGTTAGGGTTATAATAGATTGTTGTCCGAATGCTATCTCATAAAAACCGACAGACTGTTTTTGCACCTGTAACTAAGATGTTTTGGACATGTGGATACCACCAAACCCCAGACTGATGAGAACTGGATTTGCAGCATGTAAACAATAAACAAGGTTACTATTTAGTTGATGTTAAAATGGCAGAAAAGGGTTAGCTGCAGAATTACAAATATTTTAACCTGTTTATGCCATATGTATCATGTTTGATGAATACAGTTTTGAGATGTTCTGCAACACTTTGTAGTAAAAACTTTGCTCAGAACCCTGTTGAACACAATCTGATTGCACTATCATTATTGCATTACAATAATTTTAACATATCACACGGTAATAAAAGATGAATATACAAAAAATATTTTTTCTCATTTTTCTTTTTGTTTACATTTTGTAAAAGGGCCAAATAAAGACTTTAGTTTAAAAAAAGAATTCAATTTTCTCCCAATTTTTCCTTGGGTCAGGCTTTAAAGGATATACAGTCACAACTGATGCTCAAATGAAACACAAGATATATGAAGTAGCCACCATAAACACATTAACATATATCAAAAACAAATATATTATCTACCATGCTTCAGATGTTTTCTGGCAAGGCTTCACTGACTATAGAACTGAAAAAAAAATCAACTGCCTGATAAGTCAGCAGAAAATTAATCCATAGCTATTTTGATAAATGACCTCATCTTTCAAATACAAAGGGATAACTGACATACACTTTTTACAACCTTTAAACATTTTTAATTTAGTTAAACTCTTCTTGGTGCACCCTCATAACACATAACAAACTGGGTACATACACATACATGTTCACACAGTTTATACCCTTACCATATTAAGATGAGAACATGGAAGTAACTAAACGCACACAAGTGCAGCATTTAGCTGGAAAGTGTGTTTGGAGAGCATAAAATGTACAGCGTGTGAGCAAACATGGAAATTCAGAGATGATTTTTTATGGATTTCATTGTCATTGCAACTAATTTAAGTTGAGCATAATTGAAAATAGCCTTAGTATTCAGTATGAACTCTGATCTGCATGCACATTTGTTATGCTGTAGTACTTTCTTCTAAACTTGTCTTCAAATCTGCTTTCCAACAGACACATCTGAGACAGGCACCTTTGCTTGTCTTTTAGTGAAAAATAAAGAAAGGTGACTGACTGGCAAGAGGAAGAAAAAAAAGGGGGGCAAATAACTGTTGAAGCGTAAAAGTCTGAAATTTTCTTTTCCTTTTTTCCCTTTTGGAGCAAAAGAAAGCTTTCAAGGTCCAGAGATTGTGAAATGTTATTTTTCGTCTCCTTTTTCTAAGCCATAAGGAAACTTGAAAAGCCATGGTTACAGCAGTTTAGTAACCCTCCTATTTGAAAATTGAGGTCTTTTCAGATGTTGTGTGCCATTCAGACCTCCTGGGATTCTCTGCAGTGTGCTGCATGAATCCTACCATGTCTATAGATGGAATAAAATTGTGGGAAGCTTCTTATTACTATATGCCATCACGCTTTCCCTTCTTTGCTAGTCTGGTGTAGCCTGGAACCACGTAAATCTTCTTGCTCACCCTAACATCGTCAAGTCCTCCATTCCATCAGTCTTATTCTCTCAGTCCTTTCATCATATTCTTACATCTTTAACTTCAGCTGCACATTCATATTCTAGATGTTGTTCTTCTGTGATAATCTTATCTTTTAGATTTTACATCTCTCTCTATGTAGTTTTGTGCGTTGGTGGGCAATTTCAAGCGCTGAGACATGCAATCAGTGTTTGGGCTGCTTGATGCCTTATCTGCTGTGACAAATAAGTGTCGAGCAGCAGCAACAACAGCAGATTGTCATGCAGAACAGAGCCTTTAATGCAGCAGCAATACAAAGTGAAATAGCTGTGAAGAGACATGATGTTATAAACCACTCACTTAATTTGCTCCAGAACTGTTTTCTTCCATCATATTAGAGCTGTTAAACAGGATTGAGTGTTGCACAGAGATGTTATGTTTCCCTTATATAAAACTCATCTTCTCATTAGGACAGCCTCCCAAGACAATTGTTTTCACTCATCAGTGGAAGAACAATAAACCTCTGGTGCTCCAGATATCCATGATAGCCATCTTAAGAGAGAAAACTTCTGGGATTACACCTGCCAGCAAGTGTATGTAGTGTACATTATGGTAATGCAACCATCAGAAAAGATATTATATTTCTTGATTTTTTTTACTTAACCTTCATCCCCACCTCACCCATCTTCAGCTCTAAGAGACTATTTAGAGTTGTCCTTGGCTCAAAGGCAGCACTACTTGAAGTGCCTTTAGATTTGTTGCACACACACACATCAAAGCAACCAGGAGCTTATTTTCAAGTATTTTGCACCCTGAGGCAAGGAGCTACTTCTGAGGCTCCTGTATTCACAGTAAATAGCTTGGTTTTCTGTTCCACAGATCCCAGCAAAGTACAATCTACTAGACACCTGTAGGTGATGGTGGGTGGGGAGGCGCGGGTAGTTCTGTTGATTGCTTTCCTGAGGTGTTGATCAGTAATGCGCTCAACAGCTAAACTCAAACCAAGACTGCTTGAGTGCAAGTATCCAGTGTGTGTTCTGCCTCTCGCCTTTGAAAGGTTAATTTTCTAGTGGTGCCTTGTGATATCCTTCGTCTCTTTCATGCTGTACAACTCGTGTGGGGATATCAACAGAAAAAAAGAGTCGTAATATGGCGAGAGATCATAACAAGGATCTTTCCACTCATTATGTTATAGTACTGTCACCCATTAAATGAAGATAAAAAAACAAACAAGCAAAAAAAAAAAAAAAAAGAATGACGAGTTTTAGCCTTTTGAATACATTTGCTCGCAATGTTTATTTTCTGGACATTGCACAGATAGAAAATAATGGCTAAACTTAATATTTAGGTTTATTTTGTGCTCAGTGTCTCTTCTATGTTAAAATGTTGAGAAAATCCTGGCAAATTTGTGAGATTCAGCTCTGCAACTGTGAGCTGCAGCAAGCCGCATATAATCAGTGAAATGTGCAGGAAAAGAAGGCCAAGAGCTGAATGTCAGAGATTTTTCCTTCCCTATCTCTTTCAAATAGCATCAATCACCATCAAAGATAATGGTATCTTCACTTGGTAGCAGAAATGTGTCTTTAAAGAGAGTTGTTTCACTCTGCTGTGTCTATTGCTTTGTGTCAGATCATCCCTTCTACAGCAATGCTCTTCTTCTTTGTAATGACTGCTGTCAGCCAGCAATTGTGAAGCCTTTGAGTGCTCAGCATCATTCATAAGAAGGCTTCTTCTTCTGCTGTGATTAGCCCAATGCCTTAAACCATATAATGTAAGTAAACTAATTTTAAATGTCCTTAAAAACCTATAAAACAGCCATATTGACTTGGGTTGTCAAGCTGCAGGGTAGAGCTAATCAGTTTCCTATATGGTCTATTTAGCCTCTGTGTCATTAAAGATAATACTAATAAAACAGTAAACATGAAGGCATTTTGAATCCTTCCCTTGAAAAGAGAAAAATCAGCCTCCTTCGCTAACTGTCAATAATTTACTCTAGAAGAATTTTTTTTAAAGTTTCCCACGCTTGCAGCACATTTGTGCTGAACAAATTCCAGTTAATTACAAGGCAAATGGTACAAAATGTGCTCTGCGACCATTACAATCCTGTTAGCTATGCTCAGCAAGGATTCATCACTCATCACACCCACGCAAGCACAGCACACAGATAAATGAAAACACATATTGTAGATGTAAAGACTCAGGCTTACACAGATACAGTACAGACTTCAGTGCACCACATATGCACACAGTTTACTATCTCTCCTGATTAGATGCCTCGGTTTCACACAGATGCAAAATTTCAACACTTTGCTATACCCTCTCTTGACTTTGAACAATATTATGAGATAGCGGTACTCCAGCAATAGAACCTTAATGAAAGGTTTTGAAACGAGGCATAGATGCTTGGTTGATCTAATGAGATCCCTAACTGTTTGTGCCATCTGCCAGACCAGAGTCATGACATTAACTATGCAGCCATGCTAAGCTTCAAAACCCTTTTTGATGAAGCAGCTCATCTGTTCTTGTGCTGAAAAACATATAAATGCAAGCTTACACAGAGCACTTTGGTATTTCATTAAGATAATAAGTATATTAAACCTATGCCCACAAAGAAAAATGCCCTGCTTTCTGATGAGATTTTTCTTTTCATCAGTATTGATGTGTCTGGTCTATAAGGCCTTGCTTGAGCCATAGTCATCTGCAGTTTTCGAAGGTGCCATTGTTCGCCTGGCTGGGGAGAGGTCACTGCAAGAGAGGAAAATAAATGTGGAGTGATTGACTGGTCTCTGTAGGAGAAATGAGTTCTCCATTCATTCCCGGGCTTCCAGAGGTGAAACGTCCTTCAGAAAAGTAAACACAATCTGACAGGGCCGTACAATACATGCAAAGGCACAGCATGGCATAGTCTGTAAGGACGACACTTTGCTCCACACTCCTCTCCTCTCCTGTGTCAAGTCTTCAGTCTCTACATCAACCCACAACACAGCAGATGTCATTGAGGAATCTGGAGACTTTTCTTTTCAGTGGTTTCATTTAATTTTATTACTGTGCATACTTGCAGTGTTCATCTTCGTGCTCACCTTTTTCCCTATTGAATAAAAATAGAGAGCATGAATCTAGGGGGATAGAAAGTGATAATTCATTTAAAGTTGCAGTCTTCTCTCTGTAGACAACCATCCCAGTCAGACCAGATCCCAGATCCCTCTTAGAAAGCAAATAAAAACCTGCAGTACCCATCAGAGACCAGATTAGGCTGATTTCCTGACATGCTTAAATTGCAGTAATCTCAAATGCAGATCACATCTACAACTAATTGATGGATTTGCAAGAAGATCTGAGAGTGGTTAGGCTCATCTGTGAGCTCATGTTCATTTTCAGAAGGCAGATGATTTAACCCTTACCTAACAGCTCAGTGAATCCTGGAGCTTGCAGCACAGTTGTCAACTGTGGCAGAAAGACCAACCCTAACATTCACCCACAAACACACTCTGCCTAATTAGAGAGAAAAACGTGCCTGGGTTTCTGCTGTACATTGGTTTTGCATGAATAATTAAAAAACATAAGGTTCAATGTTATTTTTTATGCCCCTTCTTGCTATTCATGGTACAGTCGAGGCTCTGCTGGTGTAAGGGAGCTTGCCATCCACTCATGCAAATGTACATGCAGACATAGTGTGCTTAGCAGCTCATCACATTATTGTCACTCACATCTGTGTAAGCTGAGCCATGAAAGTTTAACTCATGGCAACTGGTTGTGTAGGTTAAAAACATCTGTAGTCAGAACTGGTTTGGTGTTTTGCATAAGGATGGAAACAAGTCATTTTATCTACAGACAGACGCACAAAGAAACATAACAAGGCTTTTAGGAAGCAAGCCTACAGTTAATTCTTGCATGACAAATGATGTTTTCACATTAACAAAAAGACAAAAACTGTGTATGTATGGATAGAGAAAGACAGGAAAAATGAGAGACTGGAAACATGTTTGCATATGTGATGGTATTTCAGAACGTGATTGCACAAAAAACACATGGCCGTTGTGTGCATTTGGAGATGTGCTGTGTGTTGTGATTGTGGCGAGCAGTGATCTATTCTTCCCCATTACCCTACTGCATACGTGTGGTTCATTTACATTCATGGTTATCCAGATAATGAAGCTTTCAATCCAGGGGATCCTGTGGTGAGAACAATGAACCCAATTACCTCCCGCTGCCTGTGAGATGGGATGGCAGACTCTGAGACAGATGGGAGAGGCTGCACTCGGCCGGCAATCCAATCACATTCATCTCACTCGGTTCCCGTTTCCCCTGTTCATGTGTTCTGCAGCAACTTATCAACAGGCAGGGGCCAAAGGACCTGGGATCAGTACATCACACACAGCAATTCTGCAAACTCACACACATGCAATTGTGTACAAACAAATATCCAGAGGTCCACTCATGACCCCCCCCCCCCCAAATTCCCTGTCTTCTTTCTGTTCCCCACCACTAATGTTCATGAAAGGTTTTTCTCCTTCACATACACATCACCTCACCATGATCTTAAGAGTTTGCATACTTCATACTGCTATAGGAGGAGAAGGTGAGGAAAAGGATTTATACGTGAGGTAATTTCTACCTCAGTCCCAATCTCTTTATCAGTAAATCAGGATCTGACTGAGAACCTGCCTGATGAATTATGCAAGCTACTCAAGTTTCTCTATATTAACTTAATATTTCACGATGTTACGGTGATACATTATCAGCTCCTATACTCATGTGCCACTTGACAGAAGGAAAACTGTGACAAACGAGAAGTTAAACAAACGTGATTATCAGTTTCTGATCATATCTATAACACAACAGTATGAAATTAAATCTATTTAATTGAAAAATAAATACTAAGACACATGTAAAATAATTAATGGAGTTTTTGTGTATTAAGCTAGGCACACAAGTAAAGATTATCGGGTTGTTTTTGTTCTGATTTTGCTTCTTCCCGACCAAGGACGGCAAACACCCGATTATCTTAAGTCTTATAAGATCCGACAATTGGGAGTACCCAACTGCTAGCCGGTATCTGAAGTGCTTCTGCTTATTGGCTTAGCTTTTGTTGAATACATAATAACATATATTATAATCATCTGAGGTTGCATTTACCTCATTCTAAGACCATATTTAACCAGGGGATTTTCCTTAATATGTCCCGATATGTAGAGGAAAAGAGTATACTTTTTTTTTTCTTTTTTTTTTCCTAGATCTGATGCTGCTTCCATTGTATAGCATCACATCTAGTTTTCATAAATCTCCCATAAGTAGACGTAAGACAAAGTATGATGTATGTGAGTATGGAGATGTTCCACTTAGACAGGACTTGACATTCAACAGTAGCCACACAGAGTGTGCTTGAACTTAGACAGTGCTTAAGGGAATATATTCCACTACTAGATAATTAGCTGCGTGGAAACTAATAATGATTCTGCTTAATGCTCCAATATTTTATGCATGTTTCATACAAAATATACACTTAACTCTTATGCCATCCTCCACCCACCTTATAGCCCCTAATTTTGACACTGTGATCAATAGCATTTGACTTAGTTATCAATGTGTCTCTTGAAGTTTTCCATCAGTACTGCTACCAGTTACGTCTATCCCATTACAGGACAGTGTATAGTTTGCTCCTGGTGATCTGCATGTTAATGCCTTTAGCTGCTCCCCTGAGTGCCATAAAGATGTTTTTTATGTTAATGAACGTCACAAGAGGAACCTTTGGTGGTCATCCCTGCACATAGGTGTTTATATGCACATGCTCACACATGCAGAGCAAGCATGCTCTCACCCAAACACACACACACACATTCACACAAACTCAAACACACAGACAGAGACTGCACACCCGCTGAACCCTTGGATGCATTATTGATAAGCTACTAATTACGTTTGTTGCAATTTCAGCTGACCTTTCCCGGGAACATCCTGGATCATTATAAGTTGAATTCTCTCTTGAAATTGCAAAGGTAATCTACAGTCCAGCCTCCTCATTGTCCTTTACCCAAACTACTGCCTCCATTCCTACAATTCAATGTTGGATGAAGATGTGTTCCTCCATCCTGAAATAGTACGAGTAAATGTCAAGACAAAGATTTGGAGACTTAGACAAAGATGAAAAAAATAAAAAAAGAGATAGATAGAGAGAGAGAGAGAGAGAGAGAGAGAGAGAGAGATGCACTGAGAAAGAGCCAAGTTCATTCTTTATTTTAACTTCATGTTCATGCTAGAATTGTTTTTCCAGGACTTTTGTGTTACATGAAATCATCTCAGCAATGATAAAAAATAAATGCTTTGATCACATCTTTAGATATATTAACATACTTGTGGTTAGTTCATTATAAAAGTTAAAAACTGCACAATTTTGAGTTATTACACTTGTTTCTATGTCATTATGACAAAAAAAGAGTTTACTACGATGTTGGTGTAATGATTTTCTAAACATCTTTTGTGATCTGGAAAAGAAAAGAAAAAAATATCTATAAACAAAAAAAAATGGTGGTGTGTTTGGTGCTTGGAAGGTTTAGCAAATGAACTGTAAAAATGAAAAGTTTCAAGGCAACTGTCTGCACTAGATTTCTGTTTTTGAGATTTAGATTAGAGATTGGACTTTGTTATTCATCATTTACATTGTACACATTTTGAATTCTAAGAAAAAAAGAAAAGTAGAACCACCCTGAGGAACAAACCAGGGACCTTCCGCCATCCAAGCTCCATTTTCAATCCACAGGTGGGTTTTGTAATATTTTCATTGTGAAATTTAACTTAAAATTGAGTTTTACAATTTTAATGTGTATATGTGTTGTTCTGCTTATTTCTGCTTGAGCTCAGTATGTATATATGTGTATCAAATTATCAAATAAACCACTAAAATTATGAGCGTCTCATGCAATTAAATATTTTAAGTTCAGTTTGATTAAGGTCCACAAATTCAAGTCAGCTGATCAGTCAGTGCAAATTAACAAATACTCCACCAAAATAAGATTAAACAAACTCAGTTGAGCAAAAGTAGTGCTTCTTCCTAATTAAATTTCAAATAAAATTCCTTTTCAGTTGATCATCCTGGCTTGCAACAATGAAGCTGTCCATCGGGTGGTTATGATATTTGCATTAATTTTCTTTGATATATAAAACATGTACAGTAGTGTATGCAGTGAAATGGCCCTTATGATACAGAAAAACTTTCTGATTTCTAAAGCAGAAACTGCAGTTACACAACAGTCTGTCAAAAATATAAAGTCTGGTTGTAAAGATAGCATGAGAAACAAAGAACTCCAGCAATAATAAGAGTAGAGCTACTAAACGGCTGTTTTCTGTTGTTGTTGCTGTTAAATGCATGTAGAGGTGCTGGGTATCCTTGATAAATCATCTGAACATGCATGATAGTTCTCCAGCTTCTGAAACGAAGCACATAAAGGAGAATTTTAGCTCAAGTAGAAGCTGCGCCTTCACAGAAAACCAAAAACACTATGTGTAATTTTTTTTGCCTGAGGCTTAAGAATTTTGGTCTCATGATTTTCTAATCAATTAAATATAGGGATAAAATAACCAACGGAAAAATCTGAAAGTGTGCCTTCAGCTTCCAAGTGAAAAACTACTTGTATGATGTTGTCCACCAAATACAAAGATTTTAACAGCAGGTATGCGCTCACTGTGGTACTCACAGATCGATGAGGAGCATTTCAGTGGTCACAAATCAGCCAAACTGCCTCCCAAATGTAGGCGTAAAGTAAAATGTCAATATCCACCGAGTGAACCTTCCCTGATATTTGATCTAAGAGCTCATTCTTTTCAGTCTTTTGAAATTTGTCTGTGGGAGGCATTTTTTCTTATTGCTGTTACCAGTCATAAATTCTCTTTCCCTGATCATTTGCACAACATAAGAGGATTCTCCTTTGTTGAGTGTTTCCCTGAAGAAAGAGTTGATGGAACTGTAACAGTTGTTTTATAAGGTTTGCATGCCATTTAGAAAGCAACATTGTGTGAAGAATATGGTGACAAATCTCTGCTGGAGTTTATTTTTGTCTACCTTTATTAGCTTATCCTTCTTACTACACAAACACATGCATGCAAACACAGGCAACAAAAAGATCTGAAAGTATTCTGCCTCCAAGAACCATGTCAGTTTCCTCAAATTCTTATTTTACTCTTCTGCTGCAATCAGAATTTGTTGTTGATGGGCACTGACTTGGAACCAGAGAAGATAGAAAGACCGGAAAAATGACTGGGAACAGCAGTTTGCTAGCCGTGATGTGAACCAGGTGAGGCAGTGCAGGCGAGGACGACACCAGCCAAAGGATTAATGGTCTCAGGGGAAGCCAAGGTAAGCCTGCTGCTGCAGCTTGACATCTTTGTACTTGTAAGAGCACAGAAATTAGCCAGGCAATGCGGTAAGTAATGGACAGGGTGCTTCCATCAGTCCCATTTAACAATGCATGCAAAGCCAACAGAGGAAAAGGCAGTGAGAGAGGTAAAAGTAAATGCTATCTCTCAGGCATGTGTGCAGAGTTCCATGGAGCAGTTCATCACATACAGTAAAGTCTTTGTGAATTAAATGGAAACATTACACACGGCCTAAGCTTTGATATTAGTTGCAGACAAAAGCCACCAAAACAATAAATAAAAATGTTATTCTGCATATTTCATTGCTTCTGTGTCATTTAGGAGTTAAGATCAAGACAGATTTTGATTTGTGATGCTGCTTTTGAACAATATGCATTGTTCAGTGATGGAACATCTGAACAGCAGGGTGCTTCTAAGCCGAATAAATGTTGAAACGCAATCATCTGTAGTATTGAGTAACAGTGAAGAAAATAATGTCAAAACACCAAGAGACGCTCCAACAACCCCCCCCCCCCCCAGAATCCACCTTTCCACTGTCTATGTGTTTGTTTACCTGACTCATTTTTTTGCGAGCAATGTATCTGACAGGAAGTCTAGTTGATCTAAGCCACTGCAGTTTGTAGTAGGCTCAAAGCATTTGATGCACAAAAACAGATTACTATGAGGATTATGTAATTTAATGGTTTTTACATATCTTCCTAACGCAGCATTTTTAGCCTTTCTTTCATTTGTTTCTACAGTTTTTATACTTGTTATATAGTTTTGGCTGTTTTTCTTCCACATTTATTAATTTCTTCCATGACATTTGAGTTTCAATGTCTCATTTAAATATTGTGTTTAAAAAAACACAATGCTCATTGGCATGCAACTGCCTCTTAAAGTGTTTAGATTTAATCCCTATCATATTTACATGACCTGCAATGATGGAGTATTTCCTATTCAGCCCGCTTGCCACCTAAACCATAAAAAGTGATGAGGAAATGTGTATTATGCATGTTCTGTCATAAGCAATAATAAAAAGCAGGCACATCATATCATGAGCGCAGACAGAGTTCGAAGCTATGTGATGTCGGGGACCCTCCAGATGTTCGCATACTGTATCATACAGACACAGGCACGGTCTCTGCACTCTACGCAGCACAGACTTATTTCTCAGCACATACCAAATGTCAGTGACTCGTAATTGAGATGGTACTACGACATGCTCAGAATACACACACAAACGGGGTCACCAGAAAATAAGATGCTGTATATACACATAATTATCAGTAAAATACTCCCCCTGGAAAGACACAAAAGCATGCTGGATGGGAAAAATCTACATGATTTTGACTTAGATCGTGCAAGATCACACTTCCTATGAAAACATATCTTGCCTTGTTTCTACAAAAATAATACAATAAGTAGATAGGTACCTAGTAATCCACATTGTGAAGCAACCATAGATTGTGGATTTAACAGATCAAGGTGCTGGTGCTACTTCTAAAAATATATATTTTTTTAATTTCCTAAATATTCATCCTTAATGAGACACTTTTGTCCAATCAGATTTTAACCAGAACATTCCAGGTTCACCCTCTCGTCCAAATATTGTTTCTTTCTGGCTCCAGAAAAGCCACTAGTTTAAAATAGCTTTGAGTGGTCAAAAAGACCAGAAAAGTGCTATATATCTACAGTCCATTTAAAATTTATTGTGAGTTGAGCTTCACAAATCTTCATAGACTTCATAGTCTGTGTACAACATTGATGCTGAGAATTGAAAGAAACTGTGCATCTTCAACTAAGCTGCTACTGTTATTTGTATGTTGTCTTCACAGAAATAAGCATTAGATATAAGCATATATATAATGTTTCTTCTTACAGAATGCATGATCTTTCTTGGCAGGGATGTGGAGCATGGATAGATGGAGGAATGAAGGAATGGGAGTTGATGGAGGTCTCCCCAGCTGTCTAAGACTAAGGTTTGTCCCAGCACACTGGTTCCAACTAATGACCAGAGGCCCTGAATTTCCCCCAGCTCCCCTGGGACAACAGCTGCTGCCATCCCAAGCTTCTCCACAGGCTTTGATGGGAACATAGCAGTAGCTGAGCTGGCTCTACATTCCTGCCAAGCTGCACAGCAACTCAGGGATGGCGACAGGCAGGGTTGTCGTGCCAGCAGGGTGGCTAAGCCTGCTGAAACCCTATGCAGCCAATTACTCCCTCTGAATGCCAAGCTAGCTCTAATGGAGGAACTGGGGACCACACGCTGTTAGGTCCCCTCACAGGTTTATGGTTTTTACAGGTATGGGAAGTAAGACTTGGATCAGGCATTTTTTTCTGTCCATTCTGACAGTTCCAAATAAATGGGGAAAAGACCTCAGTTTGATTCTCTCCAGACCAATTTTAAAAATGACAAATTCCGTTTAGAGCGCTTGGTTTATTTATTTTTTTCCTCCATCCGCTCACACATAGCCTCTGGTAAAGCTTACCCTTTAGACTACTTGCAGTGAAAGAAACTGTTTTATAGAAAAGTAGCGAAAATGGCCAAGCTAAGAGAGGGTGGACACATATGGTTAGAGTACCTTATCATTCTGTCCACGCTGTTACTGTTCAGATAAGCAGCACAGTGCCTCCAGTGAGCCTTCCCTCCATCAATGGCATACATACACTTTAACACAGTTAATTTGTGCAAGTTGTGCAGCACTTGCACAGCATTTAGAGATATACTTCAGATTTCACTAGAGAACCAGTGGACCGTATGGCGGGATGGAGGTCAAAATAAATAGAGCTGCAACAACCCAGGAGAAATTAATTTCAAATATGTATTGTTTGAGTAACTGTTGTTCTTTGTTATAGATGTTGAAGTAGCAAGCGACATTACTGATATTGTAAATGTTTTATAGCAGCTGTGGCTGAACAGTGAGATGGAAGTAGTTTTGCTGTGCCATAGAAAGCAACAAAAATGACATATAATTCAGTCCTTTCATTCACTATTAAGTAAAATAGCTGAGTTTTTGTGGTGCATTTTTAACAGCAGTAAGCCAACAAATTGCATCAAAGAGAAATGTGGAATTACAGGGCTGAGAAAATGTATTTTACTACATGTGACAGCTTCTAGACTGCTCCTTTTTCCTCTGTGTTTACAAAACAATTTGTGAAAATCCACTGAACCAACTTCCCTCTAACAATGTGTTATCAGACAGAGAAAAACAAGAGCGAATCAATAGGAGCTGTTCTCATGTATAATTTGCAGGGCCAGCACCTGGCTGCTAACAAATAAAGATTTTTTTTCTTTTTTTTCCCACATTGCATTCAAGGATATTGGACAATTTTGTTAGAGGTAGACAGCTATTTTCACCAAATCCTGGCTGCAGGTCAGCCGAAATGATTGAATCTCAGGATGCTCTGTGGGTGCAGACAGAACTATCCCCGTGTAAACAGGAGGCTTCTCTCTACACTTCTCCCTAGGTTTT
Organism: Melanotaenia boesemani; assembly: GCF_017639745.1. Lineage (NCBI taxonomy): Eukaryota > Metazoa > Chordata > Actinopteri > Atheriniformes > Melanotaeniidae > Melanotaenia > Melanotaenia boesemani. Next base: position 23,680,479 of record NC_055695.1, on the reverse strand, counting down.
GTTTACATTCAAACACAAACTGACAAACGTCATCTTGCAGAAGACTGAAAAATACAATGGCGATAAGACAAATCTTTTTATCTGGATGTAAGGCATGGTGTAAAATTTTTCTTAGAATATTCTGATCTTTAGGTGTGTGTGTGTGTGTGTGTGTGTGTGTGTGTGTGTGTGTGTGTGTGTGTGTGTGTGTGTGTGTGTGTGTGTGTGTGTGTGTGTGTCAGACTGGTTGGCAGGCTGTGAGACTGCCTTGGCTTGTCAGAGAGCTCTTCTCCCTGAACCAGCTGGGCCCTCCTGCCTCCCTCCATAGCAGTCAGTGCCGACCACATGGTCTCAACCCACTCTGAAAGGTACCATTCAGCCTCGCACAGCTAGACACAAACACTTTGCACACACACACACAGTGGAAGCCCTCACACAGGCATATTCCAAGGAAAACCTTCTGTTGTCTACACTCAGCAACCTAACCTGTTTGGCTAAGACCTTTAGTCACACTTGAAATGGCTTAGGTGTAACTCTATACTTTTGGGGCTAAATGTTGGTGATATCCTGCAGTTTAGGGATGGAAATGCTCAGCTGTGCTGTTGACTGCTTGTTTCAGTCATCTTCTTTGATTTAGGCTTGTAAATAAACCGTACACAAATTTTATTGTTGCATCCCAAAGCTAGCCATACGATCATATGATTAGTGTGTGATGATATTCTGTTAAATGATCAAAGAAGACAACAATAACTCAGTGCTATCTGTTGTTCTGTTTTCCCCTTTTGGTATAGGTATGAATGTTATTAGGTCAAAGTTAACAAATTGTAGTGTTTGCTGCTTTCAGTTGCATAATTCAAGCACATTTTTTAGTATAGAAAAAGGCCATATTGGTACTTTGTGCTGTCAACATTGGTATTCTACAAAATCACTGAACTTTTGAGCTAAGCTGTGTTTGGTGGAGAAGCTATTTGCTCCCGAAGGTTCGTTCTATCAGTCTCTCTGGATGAGGTCGCCGAGGTGGATGGAGGTAAAGAGATGTGCTCTGCAGAAAAGGCAAAGAGGAGAAAAAGAAGAGCAAGAGCAAGATGTTGGGGGTGTCCAGGTCACATGGTGAGCCTCAGGACCTTGTGGTGGAGGTAGCGCACTTCCCCTGAGCTACATTTACCCTTTAGCTGCAGTCAGCCAGGCAGGCTGGGTGGACAGAGGTAGGTGGGGGGGAGTCTAATGCGCTGTGGGAATGACAGAGAAAAGCAAGATGAGCGAGATGGAGAGAGAAATGTTGCATTGAATCCTAATGTCAGATCAGAGCTGAGCTGAACATTGAGGCAATCTCTTCTGCAAGACGAATATGCATCTGTTTCAGGGTAAAATGTTGTGATCTTTGATTATTCTCACTTTCACCTATCATTAATGTCATCTAAATAGAAGGCAATCCGGCTTGGCATGCCCACACGAGCGAAGAAAGGAATTCACAGACAACACTGGTGAGATAGCACAGAATTTTGACAGAACCCTTTGTTTCCTCTGTGCTCTTGCTGTACATCGCCTCTCTGAAGTTGTAGGTCACATTCATTTCATACTGAGACACTGCTCTTTGTTGACTATTTTCAGCGTTTTATGTTCTGTTTGTGGGCGCATGTGATAAGAATGGAAATCAGGATTTTTTCCCCCATCATGTGTAATAAAGACAGAGAGGGCATTAAGAAGTAGGTTACTAACAGAGACTGTTGTACACAGACATAGACACAAGAATAATGGGTTATGTGAAGGTTAAATCCAACCAAAAGTATGAAGCATAAGGATAATTTCATATATTGTTATATATCATCATATACTGTAGCATGACATGACAAATGCATACAAAATCTAATTAAATTTTGTGGCAAACCAGTGAGTTTTCCTCTGTTTCCCCTTCAGTGGGTTATATATCTTTATATTTGGCTAAATAAATTTGTAGAAGTGTCATGATAAATCAAAATAAAAATAAAATCTGTCATTATTAATAAAAATTGCATCACTACTAATTGCATCACTGCTCATCTGAACTGTCAGTGGGTGTGTGTGTGGCAAATTGTTAGTGGTTGGGTCACTTTGCCTACTTTAATGAATTCAAATGGTACAAATAAAGCCCCGTTACACAGTCATGCAGGGATCCCATTTCTCAAGATAAATAATTCAGATTGTACATGCTGGCAGGCCAAGAATAGATTCCTAAAATAACAGGAGGCAGGAGGGATGGAAGGAGGGTGGTAGGAAAGTGTGTGGCAACAATCCGAAGGGGCTGACAGCCCGCGAGCTGGGGACTTTGGCATCCCAGAGGATCTCAACCTCCAGTCCCTCCTTGACCTGAGAAAGAGTATCTCTTAAAGCCACTCCTGCACTACAGCTATCATTACTCCCTCCATGCCTTCTAAAGTTGACATCTTCCTGTCTTACATCTTCTTTTAACATGTCTCTTTTATTACTGGCTGCTTCTCCTTTTGTCAGAATAGTCTCGTTTAACCGAGCTGTTATAAAATAACACACTATTTCAAATTAGAAAGACAAATTGTCTCACAACAGCACCCAATTCCCCAAGACAGAAAAAATAAAAATAAAAATAACATGGCCACAGCAGGTCTTCAAAGTTTCATTTTAACATTCAAGAATCAATCCCTGCTTCCAATCTAGTATATTAGGTTGATGTGTGCCAGCAGTCCAGGCAGGCAGCTGTCCAGGGCGCTACCTTTCCCTGAAGCACATTGTGCCTGCACTGCTCCCCGATTCCCTGATAACATTAATGCCAGGCAGATGTCCCTGAACTAGTCCAGACATTTTCTTAATATTAGACTTGTAGACTGGCCACTTTTCTCAGCCCCTGCTGAATTTCTTGAAAATCCCCAGTGGCTTTTAAGAGCAGCACAATATTGACCCACAATATCTTCCACATCAACAACAGCCAAGTCATTCCCGTCCCTAATGGTAGGAAAATCAATAGGTAACGAATGGGTTTATTTATATTTCAAGCAATGGTGTGCCATGTTTTGGCTTTTGTGACAAGTTTATTGCTGTGGGGGATACTGAACATGAGAGGAAGAAGATGGGAGTATAATAAAGAAAAGAAAAAACAAAAAACAAAAAAAAAAACAAACAAAAAACAGATATCTGTGTATCTCTATCAGCTATTGTCATTCTACAGCAAATAACATCTGTTCCAGATGGGGATCTCCTCCTTATCTCACCAGTGCTCCACCTCTGTCATTAGTCTAAGTCCAACTCAGTAGCTAATCTAGTATGAAAAGACAGTTTGGCTCTCAGCTCTCATCCAGTAATTCCCTCCCCTATCAAAGTGCTCTTTGAAGTTCATGTTCTATAAGATTGATTCAAGTGTCAGGTCAGAGTTCCCGCAGCCAAAGGTATAGCAGTCATGCAAAGGCTTGTTCATCACTCTACTTATTCCCCAATGCACCCTTCACTGCCTTTGTATTCTTTAGCAGGGCCTTTCTTCATGTTTATTGTAAAAAGGCAATGCGGATGGCCTGTGTTTGGACCTGGCCCCAAGCTCCTTAGAGCTGAAACATATAAGGTTATGCCTAAGAACTCCTTTGAATGGATCTCATCCCCAATTCTTCCTTGACAATGTTCACCTTCGCATCAATGACATGGGGCTAGGAGAAAAGTCAATTCAAAAGAGAAGAAAAGAAATCATAAATTAGGTGCAAGACCTAAGAGATCTACTGAGAGAAGAAGAGTATAGCAAAGAAAAAGCAACCTTACTTAATGAGTTACCATAAACCACAGTGAAGCCTGTGCATGGCTTTACCAAGAGCACCATGGTAATGGAGGAGTCAGGAATGCATACATGAATACACACATGAACATTTCAGAATAGCATTAAAACATCTTCTTCCTTCATGCACCACAGCAAAGGTTACCCCAATCATCGTTTCAGCTGCAGCAGTTTTACTGCTCCAGAGCGACTGCTTTTTACTCTCCATTACCTCTGCACTCGTTTGACTGGCAGATGGGTGGAAATAGGGTGGATGGTGAGTGGGCGGGTGGGTAATCATGGGACTGTGTGTCACAGCGTGTGCATGTTCACAACACTATTTTTTGTTTCAGCAGGTGAGATGGAAAAGGCAGGTGAGACAAGGCTGGGCCTAATTTAAAAGCCTCTTTATGGTGCCCACTGAACCAACGTTGGCATTCCCTAATGGTGCATCAAAAGCATGTTATCCCGTTATATTCTTCCTTTTTCTAAGTCTCATGTCCTTGTCTGCTGTCATTGCTTTAATAGCTGCCAAAGCTTAAGTCATATACAATAAAGATATGAAAAGCATTCATGCAATACACCACTAAATACTGTTTTCTTTCTTTTTTTTTTTTCTGCAGGAGTGCTAATCTCTCTTTAATCCACTGCTTCCATATCTGTGCTAGAATCATTTGGTTGGAGCAGGTGTCCTTTCCAGTCCAGTGGTGCAGTGATTTAAGAGTAGTGACTGACAGTAAGAGAGACAGAGGGTGATATGAGAGGCTAATGGAGTTAATATCCTGAGATAGAGAGATAAAGGAAAGGAGTGATTGGAGGAAGAGACACAGAGACCCAGCTGAGTTACAGAAACTGTAATGAATACAGATCTAATTTTACAGCTGACTGTTCTTTTCAGTGGCATTTTTCTGTTTCTCTAACTTGCCTCTCCATGCATCTGGTTTGATACTTGTGGTCCTTCAAAAGCCTTCAAAAGTCATTATACCTGCACCAGAATAATTAAAAGTAAATTTAGGTTTTATATTTGAAAATATTCACATATATAATCTAGCATATGGAAGTGACTGATTATTTTAGTGAAATTGTCCCACAGAGACATACCCCTTCTTTCAGACTAAAATAGTTGTGATGCACAATTTTGCCATGTTAATTTCTATCTAGCTCTCTCCCATTTACTATAAAACTCATGCTCTTTTGATGTACCTGGTCATAAGAGATACACGGTCGGTCATATAACTTTTCATTTAAATGCTGCAACTTCTCTGGAATAGGAGATGCTGTACTTCAATCTTCATCCTAAACCTGTTAAAAACCTGCATGAATGTGTGCTTAATTAATGCATATGAGTGCATATGTAATTATGGGAATCTGCATTATACATTTAATGTTTGCATATCTTTAAAAAAGCAAGTGTTGTTCATGCAAAAACATTTTCTCTTGTCAGTTTTGTCTATACCACAGACACTAATAGCCACTTTCTGTCCACATGGAGTTAGAGAGCAAAGGTTTTTTCAAAATTGGGGCAGAGAATTCTGAGCTGGAGGAGGAGGGCAAACTCTAAAATCTGCTTTTGGCCTAAAAATGACCAAACTCCCTGAAGTTAGTCTCACTAATCTTCCATCATGAGCAGATTTTTTTTCTTTCTTGCTAACTAGTTTATTTAATTAACTAATAGAAAACATAAAAATATAGCACAGTCTATCTCAACTGAAAGTGGACATGAGTGTTACTTTTTGCGAGTGTGTACAAATTTGTCTGTGTATGTGCGTCTTCAGTCTGCCTTAATCTCCTCCCATCTGCTGATGGACTTTCTCTCCCTGTTCAGAGGCCTGCAGTGCCCCGCCCAAGCTGCCCATCCTGACCTCACAGTGTGTGAGTGGGAGAGTGCGTGTGCTTGCATGTGTGTGGGTTGCTTGATGAGCCTGGTTCCTCATGAAGTGGTGTCATTAAAGCAGCGAGAAGAAGCAAAAGGGTGATTGCAGTGATTTGGCAAAGGTTGCAAAGACTCCATCCTCCAATCAGAGCCTTGCTTGGCCTCCTTCAGCTCCACTGCAATCACAGAGCACGGAGTCTGAAGAGAGTGTTCACACACTTGCACACACACAAATCAACGCTCTTGTTTATCTGCCTCAGGTATGGGCTTGGCATTTTCTGCTTGCGCCGTGGGAATATATCCTAGAAGAGTTTAACATGACTTAAATAATTTTTTTAATTAAAATCATCTGCATAAAATAAATGAAAAATATTGCTTGTTAACATGTTGAAAATCTGCAAACACTTGTTTAATTCCAACCTGTTTTTGGAATCCCTTACATCTTACCAAACAATTTCAAATTTGATTGAAAATTTAATTAAGCAGGCTGCTTTTTCCTAAGTTAATGCACATAAGTTGCTTTAAGTGAAAAGGAAATAGTACGTAAATAAATAAATAAACATAAAAAAGTTCCCCTATAAAAAAATTTAATAAGGAAAATAATGTAAATGTCCTCATTAATCTGGCTTGCACTGTGAATAAAAGATAATTTAGACTGTGTACTTCTGTCTACAACACAGTAAGATATAAGATTACAACATCCAGGTATTCTGCTGCCAATAACTATAGACAATGCATTTTTTATTTGTATAGGTTATTTCAAACCATGCTGAGGAGCAGAACAAGAAGGGGATAAAAACAGAGAAAAGAGGGAGAGTTAACTTTAAAGTTTAGAGAATTGAGCATTAAATTGATCTGCAGTCAGTCTGTCTGTCCCTGAAGAGGTGGAGTCACTGTAATGAAAACGTCCTACCAGACGCATACAACGGTTGCCTCTTCCCCATCTTCATCCCTCGCTCAAAGAAGACAAGTTTGTTTCTCAAGGTGATTGTTTCAGTGATAAGGGAGAGGGTGTTATTAAGGGTGACAGCGAAGGGGCTGAGAGGCAGTAGCTGACTGGATAACCTTGTCCCCATCCCTGCCTCGCTTCCCTCTGCATGAGCATCTCCACTACCGGCCTGCCCTGCCTGCTTGCTCGTCCGAACACAATCTGCTGGCTGGAATTACCTCGCGGCCCCAGGAAAACTAAACATGATTTCTGACCTTTCCTTTCTGTGTTCAACAATAACCTTTGCTGATCCGCCTACGCCATGAGACCACTGAAATGAGCAAGGGACCGAGTGGAAAGGATGTGTGTGTGTGTTTTTTTAAAGGGTAGTCAGGATCAATTTGTGTTGAGCTTAATATATGTAGGTGTGCATATTGCTAGGAAATTACAGGACTGGAAATACCTGACTCGAAAAGTCAAACAGTACAGTAAGCACTGGCTTTAAGGTGGTTTTGAATGTTCAATTTTTACTTGATTTTTAGGCTAATAAATAGTCAGCAAAAGTTAACAATTTCCCAGATATGGCCAGGAGATGCCTTTTTTGAGGCTAATAAGGCTTAAAACCTCATTATTTCTGGCTTATCAATTAACATTTTTATTATGATTCTTTTTTTTTTTTCTGTCACTGTTTAGTGAGATTTAGGGTGCAAAGCTAACTGGTTGATTGAAAATTAATCTTTCATGACAACAATACATAATGACAACATGCTGCTCAGGTGTTTGCTTACAGAATCCGGAAAAGGGGAAAATGGATGCCATCTAACCACATCTATGTGAGTAAAAATGCTGTTATTATATATTGGACATAATACCAATGACCACCCTCACTGACATCAGCATTTCCCATTTACTGTGTTGGGACACAAGCCTGTCCCAATCCCGAATCATCAACTGAATGAAGCCTCTGGCATGGACTTCTTCCATTTCTATTAGTCTGCACATTTGGAAACTTTCCTGCAGGACTTGCCTCTAATTTATAGCAAAACTGTTGATGAAAATCTTTTCTGTCATGCTCCTGACAATATGTATAAGTATCACAAACAGTGAGCAATTAATACAAACAAAACAGCTCCTAAAGCAGCGACTGTCCAGTAGTAGAAATGTGGCGTTCTTTCCTCTCTCTGTTATTAATGGTGATGTATTGTTTCCAGGCAACGGGGACAAATAGTACTCCCCTTGCTCTTTTTATTACCATATCAAGCCCTTATAAATGGAGACAGTCAAGCAATATAGATGCAATGTTGCTAAAGTCTGTGAGGATTTAGCAACAAAGCTTTTGGGTGGGTATCGAGTTTTGGCCGTTGTTTACTTTATGTGTGCCACTGCTGCTTCCATTTGTGTATGTGCTGACTGAATGCAGCATTAAAATTCCCAGATATGCTTGGGAAAGGAAAGAGCATTAGACACCTTGTTTGCAGAAATACTTCATCTTCCAACTAACAAAATGCAGTACATCATCATTCTGTTCTCTCATCTTGTTCTTTGCCTTGTCAGCAAGCTTTGCATTGGTATTATCATTAGTAGTTTGTTAGATAAGGCTAATTGATCTCCACCTACCCTGTGTATTAGTGAATAGTTGTGATCTACTTCCACTGACTCTGCATAACTCCTACAACCTCAGCAGAATCTGACCCTTGGAGGCAAAGCACATCCCAAAAGAAATTATTTCATCATCTTTCTCTCCTGTGTTTGTCTGTTGCTCTCCTGTTCTCTCTTTCATCCATAAAGCTAACTCACCCTACTCCTCTTGCAAGCAAACTAATTCATGCTGATGCGAGGGTAAATGTTGGACCAGGAGGAGCAACCTGATCATCCCAGGCCAGCTTGGTGAAGTTGCGTGACTGAACTCTTGGTGAGCAAAGGTACGACTACAGTATTGTTTGTGTAGGAGCACCACCAGAGGGGATTTGGACAAGAAGTGCGAGCTCTGATTGTACGACCAAGAGCTGGCCTGAGCATTGGATTAGCTCATCCTGATCCCCACCACCTCTGAACATGCTCCCTACTATTTCAAGATCTCTCCATTTATGCCCAGCCAAGCACATTGTGACCAGTAATCTATAGTTTTCTTCTCTCCAAAGGGGAAAGATATACTGTTCAGCTTTTAGCTTCACTCCCACCACCCCTCCCTCTCACTAGTTTATCCACAGTTTTCTCTGTTTATTTTGCACTTGTTCTCTCTCTCCATCTCCCCTATTTCAGTGCCTCGGAACAAATTTCCTTCTCTCACCTCTCTTCTCTCACCATTCGTCTTTTCCCCACTCATTCCTCTCACTCTAACTACCCTCTCTCCTTCATTCCTTCTGACTTCACTAAAGGGGATCAGTAGAGCTTAGAGGCCTTCCTGTTTGGTTCATTACTGAGCTGCTCTGACATGAGGAGCTCGTCTCCCTGCTTTAAAAAGAAAAAAAAAAGAACACTGCTGATGTTTAATATATAGACCACTCTATTGTCTTTTACAGCAGATAAATTCATTATCAAAACCTGAGCACAGAACAGCAGCAGTGAAGCTAGCCCTGCTTTGTCAGTCTAGATTTCCAATCTTTCTCTGTTTTTTTTTTTTTTTTTTTTTCTTGTCCTTACTCTCCATCTAATTTATTGCTTCTCATTCTGGTTCTCTGCTCTCCCTCTTTTGTTCCGTCACATCTCAGTGATCTGGAGCAAACCTTTTCATTGTCCTTCAGTTCGAGTAAACATACAAACACGATGCAACGTTGCTGCTAGGCCTGCAACCCTGAACACAGCTCATGAAAATAAAATTGACCCAACCCGCTCAGCATATGTGCACACCATGTGTGTCTGCATGCAAATATCTAACCTACACTGAGAATGTTCCTGTGTGTGCACACGTGTTCCTATTATCATGTACATCCAACTTCTCACTGGGTGTATGCTCGCATGAGAGAGAAAGCAAGCATGTACTGTATGTGTTTGCCTGTTTGTCCTCTCTGTGTGGGTGTGTGCGTGGGCGGCAGGCCTGCCTTGAAAATGCCAGAGCCTGTTTCTAATCCAGGCCTCCTCAGTGGGCTGCAGCTCTAGCTGTGCCAGGCAGGCCTGCTGCAACACCAACAGAGCCCCAGCTGACAGCTAGTCTGCTCCAGTCTCTGCTTTCTGAACAATCTCAAAGCTAAAAACCTTAACAATGGGTTAAGCTGGAAAATAAGAGGAGCCAAGAAACACAAAAATGCAGCAATTGCACAAAAAAACATTTAGCTTGTCAGCAGAATGTGTTTTCTAAGATTAACTGAGAAGAGATGATAGAAATAGAAAATCATTTGCAATGACACCCTCTAAAAAAGGAAACAAGATGGGGTAGGTAGACATGGTGGATTGTTATGGGTTGGGTGGTTTTGGTCGCAGGTTCGGGATGAAATCAGAGTGGTTAAGTCTGATTTAGCCTCTGTAAAGATGCCAAACTCTCTTAGGAGGCACTGAACAGCCCTTCAAAAATGAAATATCAGCAGCAGTCAGTGCCAGTCATCATTGCCATGTGTGATGGAAAATCAATCTATTTCATATCAGAGGTTTGTGAGGAGAAAATGAGAGAGACAGGTCCCTGCTGCCTCCTCGCTGTGCCTTTTTAAACGTCTTCCCAACAGAAACATCCCTCAATGGTCTGCGTCATCACTGACGGAGATGTTTGCCGTGCTGGTGGCTCAATGTGTAACGGCTGCTGTTCTGCTAGATTAGGTAGGTGATTGGCCATTAATATTCATTTCACAGTGTGTCTTTGTTAGGCGGCAGCAGGGGCTGACAGAGTGTTTGGATGAATTTACTCTACCGTGTATATTTCCCTTTAATTCCTATAGGAAAGATGGTTTCCTCATAGAGATTATATGGAGACTGCACTGTATTTGTTATCAGTTTGTTTTAAATGTACAGGTCTCTATCTGAAAACTGATCAATTGTTGTGAAGAAAAAAAAAAACACCATTGAATATTTGGTGGAATGTGAGAAATACGCTCTACTGTCTTTCTGTTTGATGACTGAGCAAATTTGGGTTTTTCTCCTCCATCCCAATCTGGTCTTAATAATAACAGAGATCTCCTCCAGGAGGAGTGGAGGTCTAGCAGGCATAAAACCACAGTAACAGGTCTTTCCCTGATGGACAACAACCTGGCACAGGTTGTCTGAACTGTCCTCACCATAATGAGATTAAGGGACTAATTAGTTTGACTGTGTGTTGTTCTGTGACTGTGTTCACTCAGGAATATATGTCCCCTATTGGACTAGCAGTGTGGCCCCTGAGAGAACAGGCCAGACTGAGTTTTCCCTTGTGTCTCTTCCTCTGCTGCACTAAGAGGCTAATTATATATAGTTTTTTTGCATCCACTCTTCCAGCTCCACTACACCATGCTGAGTTTTAGTCCTGAAGTTATTGATTTAGATTCTTGCAACAGCGAGCAAATAAGGATCAAAACGCAAAAATTTAATCTAAGCAGTTGTGACAGTTAAATATAGCAATAATTACAGGGCAAATAAGAATTATAGCAAATAACAAGCCAAAGCTTGTAAAAGTAGGCCATGGGGGAGAATCAGCATCATAGACTATCAGCCAATAGTTGCACAAGCAGCTAAAGACAGATCCAGAAATGAAAATCTAAATTATCTTTGCCAGTGAAAATTAAAGAAAGAATTCAAGCCATAGGATTAGAAGCAAAATGAGAACAGGCGATTTAAAAATGGCAATCAGATACATCTCTCTTTGCAACTCCCTGTCTCCACCCTTTTCTTCTAGCTACTAACCTGTTAAAGTCACGCCTGTGTTTGATTGCCCCTGTGGCGGTACTCTAACCTGTTCATTTAAGATGATGTGCAACTCTTAGGTCTGTTCCAACTCTCATTTGTTCCTCAGTGGGGTCTCAGCTTCTGGACAGTAAGAGGACCCCATGCTGACCATTGTGCCAGGGGAGCTCTAAAACTGGCCACTCACATCCAAGTAAAGAGACAGCTGAGTGTCATTGTTAATGTGGACACACAGCACCACAATGGCAAAATCAATGGAGCTATAGGGGACATCAATCTTGACAGCACAAGACCCTTTTGCTTGTCTCACCACTCCTCTAAAGCTCCAAATGAATAGCTGTGAGAAGGGTGGAGGATAAAAAAAAAATAAAACTGCAGGAGGACAAAAGTCTCTAAGAAAGAAAAAGAAAGAAAGAAAGAAAGAAAGAAAGAAAGAAAGAAAGAAAGAAAGAAAGAAAGAAAGAAAGAAAGAAGCCTTTGAGGGTGATTTTTTGCTGTTATGCTGTCCTTTGAAGATTGTGTCCATATGACAGACAGCCATGTGGCCAGCCATCCGAATTCACTCAAAAACAGGCAAAGGTAAAGCCTCAGTGCTGGGCAGCAGCAGCTGTATGCATTTGGCATAATTTTTGCATTTTCTCTGCCTCTGTTTTTCACTTTCAAATCTCCAATTTGCACTGGGATGAGATAGACTGGAAGCAGCACAGCTCCTTTAAATAACAAAAGGCCACTTGCTTTGTTACTGGGTGACGCATTTGATGTGCACCGAAAAAGAACACCCCAGCAAGGCTCATTGTTTGCCACTGTCTTGAAGGATGCCTTTTCAGTGCATTAACATATATGCAGATAGGCAGCGAGTAAATGAAAGCCTCCAAAAACGGAAAGAGATCAAAGATGACAGAATTAAGGCCAAGTAATGAGGATCTTGGCAAGAGCCCTGCAAATCTATTGATTGTTTGGCAAGCTTTACGTGCCCCTGCTCCATTTTCTCTGTCTATAGCATTTACTCTTGTGTTTCAAATATACAAAGATCAAGCAGTGTGGGCTTTAACAAGGCCTTTGCATGACTATGAATCCAGGACAGAGCCTAATTACTATCTTATTTACAATTAAATAAAATGTATTTGGAATAAAAAAAAAGAGAAGTGAGATAGGTAGCTGGAAAGTCCATCACAGCTCTGCATCTCTTCAATAACACAATCTTTAATCAATTACTGCCAGCATAAAAGCACATGGAAGGATGAGACTATGGGAGATTAATCCACAAACAAAGAGGATTTGAACCAGTAACAAATGAAAAAAGCTCAAGTCAGATTACAGACATGCACTTGAATCAAGATGACATCAAATCTCCTTGTGTTTGATGTCACATGGTGCGTTTAATATACACACAGGCGTAGTTTGGTTTGCTTGTAATGATCACATAGGTCTTATAACTGCAGCAGTATAAGAGTGAAAAAGAATGAGGACAGAACAAAAGTATTGGCTGTAAGAAATATTTCATTTAGAATAGTAGATCAGATGAGATCAGAGAGGAAGAATGAAAAGACTGGTGGAGAAAATGATGGAGAAAAGAAGATAACTACCTCCACGGCTCTCGCTGTCGGCCGGTTTCACCTGGATGGGGCGAGTCATCTGGAGGAGAGAAAAGATGGAGCAACAAGGAGAGAGATTAGCAATTGCAATTCAGGCAGTTATTGCTATAACAAGAAGCCACAAAGCAGGTGTCAAGGCTCTGTTTCCCACAGCTGCTCTTCAAAACAGATCAAAAGTCCCTGACTAGAGACCAAACCAACAACCTATCATGCAGCAATGCTGACTTGGCACTGGAGTGCTTTTGGTGACTGTTATTTAATGTAAACAAAACAATCTGCGTTGGTTTTTCTTTACACAGACTGTAAAATATGTGCTTGCATGTAGCCTGTATGTACACAACAGGGTTTTTCATGGCAGCTGCATGGTGAGCCTGCCAGCCTGTATATGTGTGTCTAAGTGAAAGAGGCCAAGGCAGTCCTAATAAAAGTGAATCCAGCCACAGGAGGAGAGAGATCAATGTGGGCCTATTGATCTGGGCCCTTGGGCTGTGGAGAGTGTCTGGCTGGGAAGGATTCTCTGGTTAGGAGTCTCACTCTAATCCACTGGACCCTGATAAGAATGGCATTGCCTGGATTAGATGCCTCTGTCATCACAGTCTTTGTGTCACGCTTTCCTCCTTTTCCAATATTACCTCTTTCTTTTTTCATTATTGTTGTTCAAGCCAAATAGTTTCACTAGACTTGGGTCCTGTTTGTTTGAGGAAAAGTTAAATGGATGCTTTTTTTTTTCTTTTTCTTTTTCTTTTGTTGCAGTTGCTGTTCTTTTCTTTTCCATTTTAATTAGGCATCCTTTTCCATTTCCTATAATACACCCATCTACACAACTTTGAGATATAAATATGTACTACAGCAGAGCATGAAGTTAACAAGATGATCGGTATGCATGCAACACGACCTACTACATATGCCAAAAACAAAACAGATACAAAATATTTAATAATGAAAATAACCAATCTTCAATGAGATTAGGCCCAAACCTGCAAAAAGGATTCCTTTTTTAACCACACTTATCCATTTACAGTAAACCATTTGTAGTGGCTTTTTAAGCATAATTCTATTGCCTGAAACCATTTGCTGTTACAGGGCGTCCTAGTCAGATCACTAAAAAGCCACCCAAGGATGATATTTTTTTAGCCACCTACATATATTTTGACCCATCTTCCTATCATGTTTTTTTTCTGTTCAATTTCAGAACAGGGATGACAAAGGTCAGATTTAAAGACAGGGCAGTCCAATAAAAGCATGACACATTCAAGGAGAAACGCCATAATGGGATTTTAAAATGTCTTAATAACATGCTGATATATGGGGGAGAGGCCCAGGCCCAATTCATTAAGTACTAAATGTATCCATTTTCACCTTGAGGAACTGAGTAACCTTCGCTCACTAAAATTATTCCATAAATTTACCCACCGTAAATAATAACTAGCACCACCTACCACTTCGTGGGAAAACAGGAAGAATGGTATGCTTGTGAAGGTTAAGATTTTAGTTACTTGTTTCTTGAGTGGCTCCCCATCTACAAGTGCTTTCTTTTACTTGTACATCATGAGCAAAGTAACAGTACAGTGGTAGTGCCAAACCACAGGGTGCACAGAATCAACCGCAATACTACTGCACACATGCTCAAAGCCGTCTCTGAGATGGGAATGCCTCCAAAAGGGAGAAAAGAAAAAAGTCTGCAACTCAAATTCACAGATAACTTTACCCCCTTCTGTTTCCTCGCAGAAACACAGGAAATCTTTGAATTAGCTTTTGTCATTTCGAATTTACCAAAGAAACTTCAAAGCTGCCAACTGATTTTAGTTCTGAAATATGATGGAGAAGCCAAATCTGTGTCTGTGGCTCCTCTACCGTTTTACCATCCCAGCCGTCTCTATAGGGAGCCTGTGTGTGTGGGAGGAAACTCTCTCTACAGCTAGTTACTGTTCAGCCTCCAACATGCCAGCTTAATGGTCTATTTATTTGCCCGAGAGCAATGCATTATGGTCTCGAACACTCACAGCTGATGGCTCACAGTTTGTTAATTTCCCTTGAACACAGAAAGAAAATCCTGCAATTCCAGCTGACATTAAACACACATTGTACACTAGTATATGAATTCTTGCACATGCTCAGTGAAGGTGGATCTAAGTTAAATCTATTAAGCACTAGCGTTGGCAAGGAAACCATTCATTAACTCAGATACTGTAGGGCTTCTTTTTCTTCAGAAGGTGGAGTTCACAGCTTCTTGAGACACCAGCAAAGGCTGATGGCAACAAATAAGACATTTTAATTGGGGTGTTTTAATAAGTAAAGGCAGTGACTGTATAAATGGAATGGAATCAAAAAGAGAAAGAGGTATAAGAAAATTATGCTTGCAACTCGATTGCTTCTCTGCCAAGTGGCATTTCAACTGCTCAACTGATTCCACCTTCATCCCTTCTACTTTCCAACACATGCTGAAAAAGGTGGAACAGCTGCACTCTGCAAACACTGTATATTTACAGTACAAATGAACCACCTGCCTCTCTACAGCACGTTCTGCTGAACAGTACTGTTTGCATTTTGTGAGACATCAATTATAAATTGGCCAAATGATGAGAATGTGATTTGAATAAATTGTGTGACAGAAACTTTCAAATGGTTTCCCTGATATTCCAGTGCCCTGCCATATCTATTTACCAGACGGTAAGTGTGCTTGTGACTCAAGGGCCTTGATGTAATCAAAAAGGTTAAAAAAATGGGCAAATGGGTTTTCATTTTAGTTCAAATTATGTTTATTAAGATAGTGAATATTTAGGGTTCTACCAATCCAGTTTGTTTTATTATGTATTTTAATACTGACTGAACATGCAAAGTTATAGAATGTATAGCTAACGCATACACTCTATATGTCACTACAATTGGACTTATTTTTGTTCTATCTTCCGTTCTTTTAAATATTTTGGCCATAATCGGGAGACAGTGAGCTGACTATTCTTAACTCATCTGAATATATCCATTGATGGCTGAGAACCACCTACTGGATTCACAGCTTTTAAATTGTTACGCTTTTTCTTCATCCTCGAAATCATAGTTTTTTGTTTTCCCAGTACGAGCCCTGTTCTTTCTTTATTTCCCACTCCACAAGCTGTGCTGCTCCAAGGGCTTTGACAAATCTAGGGTTCCATATGCTTTTATTGAGTTGCCTCATTTGCCCAGTTAAGCCCCCAGTCAGCTGAATTAAAGTCCTTAGCACTAGCATGCTGCTGTTTCATATGGAGGGTCAGCTAGAAACCCTAGAGCCAACAGTACATAATGTAGTGTGCAATAGGCCTGGAATATCCAGCTGGTTTGTCCTTGTTCATTAATCTTTGGAACTCACAGTTAGCTATATTATGTTGATGTGTCACATTGGGGGTTGTTATCATTTTCAAGAATGCTACACTAGAGTACCAAAAACTCTACAGACGAGTCACAAGAGACACCCCACTGTCTGATTTGAAATTACAATGAGAAAGTGAAGAAAGTAGACAAGTCTTGGTCTGGTAGTTGTATAGAGGATTTAGATGGCACCATCTGTGACTGCAATGAGTTCATGACTACTAGACTTTAGCAGGATTCAACAATACAGAGTCCCTAACGCAGCATGCCGGGACCCCAGAGAGAGCCAGGGGTGAGGCAGCAATATTGCTTCCAAAGTCCTGGTGCAGTTCCAAGTCTTAAACTTCATTAGTCTTTAACTTTCATATCATCTAAACAGAGGGGCCTCCATTACAGGGTAAAGTGGTAAATAGATATAAAATTGCAATAAATCTTGTCCTGGTTTTTAAGCAGCTCATTCCTCAGGAGAGGAAGTCCTTAAAAAAACAGCTGTGCTACATCACTTACTTACAGTGCCGCAATAAAAGAACTCTAATAGGCATACAATATGTGTGATGTCTTCTGGCTTTCCTTCTGGTTTAATATGGAGTAATGTTTGTCCTGGGATCATTAATACACATTAGTAGGCCATCAAAGCTCATAATACTGCACTGCTCTGTAACAGGAACATAAACAGTCCACATCTGACTGGATCGTTTCAGCTGATATAATTAATATTTCCAATTATCGATCTGAGGGAGTGCTGAGTGGTCACTGTCCAGGGGCCCCAGCTTCAGCTAATAAATCTGTACAGTATGAAGAAGACAGAGTGGAGAGAGAAAGAGGAGCAGTAAGAGGGGGTGAACCTCTGTGTAATGGTTTACAATGGTGAAGAACTTTGCTGCAATCACAACAGTAGTTTATAAACAATTAAACTATAAATGAAGATCTGTCTTTTAAAGGTGTTCTCAAGGTAATATCATCATGATGCATTTTTTAATGCAACACATACAGTCTTTGCATGTTAAATTTCTAGAAAAACACAACAAACACCTGTGGATGTTTGTGTTAGGAAGCTTTTTGAAGATTTTAAAAACCATTCACTGCCAGATCAAGGCAGATTTGCCTTATTGCATGACTCAAACCATAGTCAGAACTTCTTATTTATGTGTGTTTTGTAGCTTGGAGGTTGTCTCCTGTAGCCAGGGGTGCTTTGCAAAGAGTAACACGCAATCACTAGTCAACATCATGTGAGTCAGACCAAGAAGGCGTGTGCATTTCTGAGTATCATTTCTGAATTAAGCATGACCAATGTACTTATGCCATAGCTGTTGCTTTGCCCATGAGTGAAAGCATTGAGTCGATGTGAGCATGTTCATATATGAGCTTGAATGCATGTGGAAGGATGTTTGTGCAAGTAATTTATAATTTAGCCATATGTAGAAATGTGCTGGTGGCAGCAGTGTGTTGGCTCTGATAAGAAGCATCAGTCAGTGCTGAGGAGATGGCAGCAACTATAAGCTTTGGGATTCCAATCAGAACCAACAGGATTTAGAGCTTGAGGCACTAGCATGGACTAAAAGACACCTGCAGACCTCAGCTAGTTATTATCAGATTTGTAAGCACATATAGTTCTGCTATGATTTTCTAAAACAAAGTACAAAGTGGGAAGAGGATTCAGTCTCTGAAAATGTTCTGTTTTTCACATGATGCAAAGAGCAACTCATAGCTATTAACTTACAGTATTTTGGACAAGTAAGCATTACATTTTTTTCTTTTACAAAGGCTGGATAGCTCTTTTTTTGGAACATAACTGTTGATATCCATCTGTTAGACTAAATGTTTCTTGTAATACACCAATTAGCAATGGAGTCACAGCTAACTCACAAACATGTTCAGTCTGTAGCACCATTACTACTAGCACCACTACAACATCTCTGATTAGCACCATTAGACCTTCTGTTGTTCAATGCCATCCAAGTTCCTGTTTATCTCTTCCCCCGATGCACACACTGCCTCCCAGAAACAGCCTGAAGTCCATCTACCGAATGCTTTCCAAAAAACTCCCCAAACCTCTCTATTATCATAGCTTTAGTAGCTGAAGTGGTTGGCCAGCTGTCTGACTGCCACAACACTCATTACACAGACAGCAGAACTCAGCTCTCATCAAGATTTCATGAAGGTGAATGTCACACATCAAAACCAGCTCATTTGTGGTGTCCCGTGATTCAGCAGACATACTTATGTGGCATGGGTGTGCTCATCAAACCCTTTATTACCTCTGTATAGAGCCTGAACAATGCAGAACACCATATAACAATCATGCTATCCACCACTGAGGATACTTCTCACTATTGTATCCCATTGCAGACATTGTCACTTGTTCAACATCAACAGTGGCTGGTGTACGGACATGACAGTGATCGCTCAGCACTGTTCTCCCTCTCTGGAATATTTTTTCATTCACTGTAAACCGTTTTACTCTCCGCGGGAGTTTGCCTCATTCATACTGGCCGCTGTTTACATCGTGCCAGACGCGGACGTGCACGTAGCTCAGTGTGCACTTGCGGACCAGATACTGTGCATGGAGCGGACATACCCGGACTCTCTCATCATTGTTCTTGGGGACTTTAATAAAGCCAACTTGAGCCAAGAACTTCCCAAATATAAGCAGTACATTAAATGCCCGACCAGAGAGGAGAACACATTGGACCATTGTTACAGCACGATCAGCGGAGCTTATCACGCAGTGCCCCGCGCTGCACTCGGTCTTTCTGATCACGAAATGATCCACCTGATCCCCGCGTACAGGCAGAGGCTGAAACTCTCCAAACCGGTGGTGAGGACAATAAAACAGTGGACCAGCGAGGCTGTGGAGGAGCTCCGCACGTGTTTGGAGACTACAGACTGGGACTCAATGAGGGCTGCCACGGACAGTTTGGATGAGTATACGGACACTGTGACCTCATATATCCACTTCTGCGAGGACAGCATTATACCATCACGCACCAGGGTGAGTTTCAACAATGACAAACCCTGGTTTACTCCTAAACTCAAACAGCTGTGGCTAGAAAAGAGGGAGGCCTTCAGGAGTGGGAACAAAGACTGCTACAAAGAGACTAAATACAGGTTTAGCAGGGAAGTGGACACTGTTAGATCACAGCACTCTGAGAATATGCGACAGGAAATCTCAGAGAACGACCCGGCCTCAGCGTGGAGAAGACTGTGTACTTTCTCCTATGCTCTTCTCCCTGTACACCAACTGCTGCACCTCGAGCCACCAGTCTGTCAAACTTATTAAGTTTGCGGACGACACCACCGTTATTGGACTCATCTCTGACGGGGATGAGTCTGCCTACAGGATGGAGGTTGAACGTCTGGTGTCCTGGTGCAGCTACAACAACCTGGAGCTGAACGCCCAGAAGACAGTGGAGATTATTGTGAACTTTAGGAAGCACACAGCCCCACTCCCCTCCATCATCCTGACTGACATCCCCATCACCACTGTGGACTCATTCCGCTTCCTGGGTACCACCATCACCCAGGACCTCAAGTGGGAGCCCACCATCACCTCTGTCATCAAGAAGGCCCAGCAGAGGATGTACTTCCTGAGGCAGTTGAAGAAATTCAACCTGCCAACAAAGACAATGGTGCAGTTCTACACAGCCATCATTGAGTCCATCCTCACTTCTTCCATCACCGTGTGGTACGCTGGAGCCACCACCAGGGACGTACAGAGGCTACAGCGTATCGTGCGCTCTGCTGAGAAGGTGATCGGCTGTACTCTCCCATCTCTCCAGAACCTGTACGCCTCCAGGACACTGGGCCGTGCGGGCCGGATCGCAGCCGACCCTTCTCATCCTGGTCATGGACTTTTTGAGCCACTCCCCTCAGGCAGAAGGCTACGGTCCATCCGGACCAGAACCTCTCGCCACAAGAAGAGTTTCTACCCTTCTGCTGTTGGACTCATGAACGAGAACTCTAGGCCATAAACGCTCTGTCTCAGTCACAGGACCTGTGCTTCATGCAAAAAGAGACAAACATACCAAAGCTACTTTACTGTCACTTTAGCATACTTTCTGGATTATGCTCTAATTCCATACCCATCCTGTATATTTTGTAATTTTGTGTTAAAGTGTAGAGACTTTATTTTGTTTTAAAATTTTTATTTTATATTTATTGCATGCTTAAACTTATAACTTATATTGTTTTTATGTCTGCACCAAGTACCGCAGCATTTTCCTAATGATGTGAACCTGTTCACTCATATGGCAATAAAAAACCTTTCTGATTCTGATTTCTGATTCTGATTCTGATTCTGATTGTTCTTATGACATGCTTGTCTGTACAGTTGATTATGTCTCCCTGTCTTGTAGATAAGCTCTTTACTTGTATTTGTAGAAAAGACTCTGAGTCCTGCAAGACTTCTACAGTGGACTAGGGTATGTGGGTGATAGAAACAGTGTGCAATCATGAGTTGGAGCAGATAGGGGGATTGAGCTAATGCCCAAATCCTGTCCTGCTGAGCTTGTAGCGGGGCATACAAGAGATAAAGAGAAGAAGAGAGGAGTATAAGATGGAGAAATATACAAAGAAATAAAAAGAATGTTAAAGAAAAAGGAAAACTAACAAGAAGATGGTTGTGGAGATGCAGAGGTTGAGAGAGAAGAAAAAAATAGAAACAAAAAAGGAAAGACAACATTTTTCTCCAACCCCTCCTTCTCCTCCAATTCCTGACTTATGAGCCACACTTTGGTTATCAAGGGAAGGGCATCGCTCCCAGACATCTTTGGCATGGCTGCTTTTCAAGCCCAGAGAGCTATTGACATGGCGTGTTACTGTAATGCGTGAAGCAGTGGGAGACTCATTGTAAATCTGTGTCAACAAATGCTGGAGCAGCAGCAAGCTCAATCTCACACCCCCTCTCTGTGTGCCTCTCGCTTGCATTTACCAACCTATCTAATGAATCTTATCTGCACAGCACACTGGAGGCTTAAGCTTTTGGTGGGCTAACATCTCTCCCACACACATACACACAGACGCACTCTGTCTGTTTCATATTCTGCTTACTGTTTCATGTGGTTAACACTCTTGAGTTCATTTTGAGGAACTGTCCTTAGAAAGATAAGATCGTGTCGACAGACCAAAAACCAGTGGCTTCAGAAGGGTAACCTCGTGCCAATCCCCGCCGTGTGCCACAGCGAGGGTCCAGAGTTAGCAGGAAGCAACGAAATGGCAGAGGATATGTTCCGTGACAGAATTACAGATCTAGAGTTGTGTGAGTCTTTAATGCTTAAAGGTGTCCTTATGCACTCATGCCATGTTTCCTATGTGCCTTTGATATTTGCTTTGAAGATTTTGTCTTGCCTGACCATCTGTGAGTTACATCTAAGGTGGTGATGTACAACCTAACATGCAAGAATAAGGCTGCATATGCACTAAGGCAAGGCGATATGGCTTCAACCCCATATGATAAGTTAGAACACAATCAAATTAATTGAATAAACAAAAAGAAAAACATGTTTTTCTTTTTTATTACACTGCTCCATCACCTCTTTTTGCTCCCTGTCTGAAATGATCCATTACACTTTCTGTCCCATTTAGAGACCCTCTTCCGGAAAGATCCAGACTGCCCTGAATTATCAGCTCATTGGTCAAAATAAAATGTGTCATTAAATAAAGGAGAAATCTGGAGCAATGTTTTCTGTGTGAGAGAACAATTCTTACTGGCATGAAAAAAAGCAGAACAGATCATTTTTCTTTTAGTGTTAGAGAAACCTAAGGATGATAGAATCAAATCAGATATTTAAACAAGCGGTCATCCAAAGATCAAAAAAAATGGGAAAGAAAATCCTTTTAAAATAAATCATCCCATTTTATACAAGGTACCATTCAATAAAAAAATATGAATCTACATTTGTAAAGTCTTAAAAGAGCCCTCATACACGCTTGACTTGGATGCGTTGCAAATTTCTTCTTGAAACAATCACTACATTCTGGAAGTATTTAGCTTTGTTCTGTTCTGTGTCACATTTCCTGAAGCTAAAATGCGCCCACACAAATGATACGGCATCTGTTTTATTCTGTGCTTCTCTTGCATCAGCTCCAACTGTTTTTCCAACATATGAGTAATTCTCTATAACAGTTAAGCTGTGCATGCATGAATAATAAAGTTGCATATAACTTATGGGTGCGACAATATGGATTTCGTTTTTGCAGTTTTGATCACACTCACATAAATGATATAAGTGCAGCGATTAGTGATATTTGTACTTGGGATTAAAATGATTCATTGTTTTACTTTCAAGAGCATTAAAATTGGGTATTCTGCATCTAACAGCTGGCCTGATGGAACCTTTACTGCTCAGCCTTTACTGAACAAACTAGAATGATTGAAATTCAGTCAGGACAGATTCATAATGTGTCAGTTTCCTTAAAATTTCCACTTGCTGTGCAGCCACATATTAAGTCAGCCACACACATACAGACTTACAGTATACATGGACACACATAAATACACACACACACACACACACACACACACTTAGCTGCATGTTTCTTTTACCCTCTGTGTTGAGCCCAGAATGCTCCTGCTGCTGTCACAGCAACTCCAGGATTGTGACAGATTACGGCTTGCTGCCACGACCAATAGCAGCCAAGAAGTGTTGCCTGCCCACTGACTCATAATTCTTGGCATACCTATGCCGAGTTGACGTTTCTTTAATGGTCCCTGGACCTCCAGAAGGAATCCATGTCCTGAGAGCTATGATTGCCTATTAGAAATTCACCAGCACTTGCATTTTTCCCCCCACTCCTTATACCACCCCTCATAGGAGAAGAAAGAAGCAGCAGTAGGAGAAGCCAGAAGAGGATAGAGATAGATGGAAGGAGGGAGCAAGACAGGAACACAGCCAAGCTTGTTGGCTCTGGTTTGTAGGAAGGTGTGACGGGTGCCAAAAAAAGAGGGACAAATGAAAAAAAGCATACTGAAAGAGAAGCAAATCTACAAAACAGTATGTAAGAAATTGGAGTGCACCAAAACTTTTCACAAAAAAAGGCATAAGTATTAAAATTATGCCTTGTCTCTTTTAACTATTTTCACACTTAGAATTTCTCTTTCTTTACAAAATGACTGCAGGACACGCCACATCTGCTTTAGCTATTGATCAAATGATATACTGGTTAATAATGACAGGATGCTCAACCATTTGCTATCCTATAGCACCGTGATCAAGTTGGTAAAATCTGGGTAGGAAACAGTTGCCTGGGATGTGTGTCTCTGTGTGTGTGTCCATCAAAGGGGGATTGTGAGATGGAGCCAGAACTCAGAGGATCGACACAGGACCAGCTTGCTCTGTCCATCTGCTCCAAGCTTCATTCCCAGCATATCAATACCCCATGTCTCATACACACACATGCACACACACCACACACACATGCACACACAGCATTCTGTCACCTGCAACTTCTCCTGGTTCCATCACACTCCCACCTCTCCAGCCCTTGGCTATAAAGCCTGCTTGTGTTTCATCCAGACACTTAGAAAATCCACACTTGTCTATAAGTGTATTCAGAGTCACACAAAAAGGACAGGTCTGTCTTCTAGCCTTATACGTCTTCACCTCTTCCTCTTCTAAAGTCTGCCACTGCAACATGGTGAAATTGTTTGTTAAATAAATACAAAACTCCCTTCTTGCATTCTCTGTTTTAACCTTGAACCGCACAGAACCTGAGGGCCAGACAAGCAGCACACTGGCCTGACCTCTCAAACATTTCGCCAAATCTGCAGCAAACACACTCTGACGAAGTGAGAACAAGACGCACTAGAGCGGAAAACACATTGGAGGTGTCTCTGCCAACTCCCACTCCTCACTGCATCCCAAGGCCTTGTGTGGCTTATTTCATTGGTAAGGTTTGAAGTGGGTGAGTGAATGTGGTTTGGGGCAGTGTTGTGTATTTGTGTCTAAAACTGGCCAACATTCCAAGTGCGGAGGGAATAAAAGAAGTTCCTGTCATGTACTGAATGTTATTTCAGAAGGAATAGATAGAAAGGTTTGAGGACATGGAGGTGCTCCAGGGGAGCACTTACTCTTCATCAATCAATGTTTTGAAAGAGAAAATGAAAGACTACACCAATATTTACTTGGACCCAAAAAATGCTTTAAAATTCATGTGATCAGAGAGTGTCCTTTCTTTTATGTACACTTAAAGGCCAAGTATGGCTTCTCTTTTTGAGTTACGAGGTTCTTTAACATAACAAAAATCAGAGTCTAAATTTGCTTTGTTTTATCACCACATCAATATCCTTTGTCTCTTTAGCTGTACCAACACAGTTTCATTTACTTTTCATGTCTTGCTTGTGACTGCATGGCCACAAATGATCTTTACGGGGTTAGAGAAGATGGTGGAAGGAAGTGCAGATGTTACAAAAACCAGTGGGTCTTTGGAAAGAGATTATTAGTCCAAGGCTTCTCCTGGGCAGTGTTTAAATGACTTTGTCCTTTTAAAAAATGTATTTATTTATTGCTTCCCTCCAACCTGGGACGCCCTTTTTTTCTAATGTGTGCTGACCTGCTAATGGTGAGGGTTAGTTGTTACGAGTATATGGTTAGAGACAGACCTGACATACATGGTTAAGTGTACATGCCACAAAATACTTAGTTACACAGCCATTACAATTTAAACTGTTTCAGTTTACACATTTCTACATTCATGCCGTATCATTATCATCATGTCATGATTGCCGGCCTTTTTTTTTTTTTTTTCCTGTATTAAACCTGTAGTATGAATTTTTATTGATACTTTTTAATGAAAACACCATTTCTTCCTACATCTAACCTTGTAGTTCTAAAGCCAAAATCAGGTAGTTCTCCTCTAAACATTACCAAGTATGTTAATGGCAACAACTAAACCAACAGTTTAGCTAAACTTGATCAAACAGAGAAAGAAATCAAGAAATAAAATTACATTAGTATAAATAAGAAGCCCAAACTGGTTCTATACCAAGATCTCAGGATTCTTGTTTTTACAGAAACCATGTATTTAAAATTAAGTAGTGGATAAGACTATAAACTTCAGGAAAACAATTCATTTTAATATGAAAATGACTTGTTAGTCATCCAGTTGGTGACACTTATAGACAAATCAATAAAATGTTTATGGATTGAATAAATTGAGAGGTATACTCACACTGTGAAAGACTATATGACACGACTTCTTTTTGCAATCACATAATTTACCCTTAAAATAAATGCTGGTTTAAGGTATTTCTGCATTGGCTTCACTTCTCAGATGAACAGATTTCTTTCTATAACGTACCAAAGCTTCATGGAATTGACCAAATCCAATAATATTCTCTTTTGGTAATTTCTGTGGCACAATCATAATCCTTTTATTATTATTATTATTATTATTATTATTATTATTTCTTTCTTTTTTTTTTACCAAACATTAGTCAGACACAATACAGTTGTTTTTGATTCGTATAGTTATGTTTAACCCAGAGCTGTAAAGATGTTTGGTATGTGGAAAACATCTAATAATGAACATACACTATAAAAATTGAATACAACTTCAATGAAAATTCTCCTGACTTATTTTGGAAATAACATTAACTATAGGGGCTCTGCCAAAACCAGTACAAAAAATAACATTAAACTGTTAAAATTCAAGTCACAGTCAGACTTCTCGTATCCTGTGGGTTGGTCAGTGTTGGGAGCATATCAGATCTGTTCTGGACTCTTGGGTGAAATATTTTCTCACATTTCTGCTTCACATAGGTCCACGTGACATCTGAGATGTAATGAAAGTGAACTCTCAAGTGGACTCACTGCTATCCACACGAACCACTAAAATTATCTGCATCCTTCTCTATCTTTGCAGGAGTGTTCTCAACAGCCTGTGACCCCACTTGCACCTCATGCTTCCCACCTTCCAGAGACATTTGTATGCATACATGTATTCATGAGCAAGTATTAAATTTAAATATGTTTTTTACAGTGAAAAGTCACTGATACACAGCTAATACAGGCCAAGAAGAGGTAGTGATGCATAGAAAGGTGGTATTCATTGCCCTCTGCATGAACTCCAGCTAATTCACACTCAGAGGCCTCCTACATTTTGTTTCTCTGTGTCTTAACTTTCATTATGCAATAATTCATACATTTCAATGGTTTTCACTTGAGCACATTAGTCTGACAGTTTTAAAGATTTAGCATTGTGCGATATGGGGCTTTAAATCTTGAAATTGCATTGGATATTGAGAGATATTTTCCCTTTCTTTTCTCTCCTCCCATGCAGTTTTGAGGTGGTTGTTGTGTCTGTCATTCAGTGAGGTCAAGGCAGTCCTGAGAGCTTTAATGGCTGCTTTACACACCCATGTTTTTCATTATTTCCAAACTGAAAATGCCAAGGGGCCATGTCACACAGAGAGCAAAACTAAAGCACTTACGAGTGTAAACCAAATACACCCATGCATGGACAGATAAATGCATAAAGACACTAATACATGTACGTAAAGTACACACACATACACATCAAGACTTCAACAACAACACACAGGGGAGAGGGGTCATGCAGCGGACACTTTATTTGCTCTCAGACTACATCACCCACAGACCTCAGCCTGTAAAGTGCACAGTACTTATTCTAAAGTAAAGAGAGGAGAGAGTGAAAGAGGGAAATAAGAAAGAAGAGTGCACAGAAAATGGAAAGGGCCAAAGAAAGTGATTTTGCCTCATAGTTCATCTTCATCTGGGTGCCCTGTCCCAACCCCCAGTTCATGAAATAAGTCCTGCTGAAAATCAATGGCAGTTGGAGCCGTGTAAAGGTCAGCCATTCAGCAGTGCCGGCCTTGGTGGACCAGTCAAGCCCAGGCTTGTACTGTGAAGCTCAGCTAAGTAGAATTAATGGGGGGATCGATTATTCTGCACACAACTTAAATTGAACTAAGCAGAGAATCATTTTACGGCAGGAACTGTACCATGACGTAGAATGAGATGCATTTGCCACATAGCCAACCCCAGAACTCATTTAGCAGGCACAAAGTAAAAGGGTGGGAATAATAAAAAAGAGATTTTTGAATAAAATATCTCACACTCTCTCTTCATCTCTCCACTCAGTGACTACCCTTCTGCCCCTTCTTTTTGAGTTCACCCTCTGTACAGCAACCTCCTGATAACACCCTGGAACCACTTGGGATCCCAGTCATAGATTTGATACTCAGAA
Source organism: Melanotaenia boesemani (assembly GCF_017639745.1). Taxonomy (NCBI): domain Eukaryota; kingdom Metazoa; phylum Chordata; class Actinopteri; order Atheriniformes; family Melanotaeniidae; genus Melanotaenia; species Melanotaenia boesemani. The sequence continues at coordinate 23,653,000 of NC_055695.1, read as the reverse complement.
CCACTTTCACTCTCTTCTCTATTCTCACAAGTCACTCCCTTTTCCCCTAACCTCTTTTTTTTCTTCTTTTTTTTTTCATGTCACCTCCGGCACCTCATTTTTCTTGTATTTTTCCCTTGTTTAAAACAAAATCGATATGGCACCGGAGGAGACAAATCAACGTATGGTGGCACAGGAGGAGGCTGGCTTCCACCTCTCTGGTCACATGTTCCTCACTCACTTACTCCCATGTTATGAGAGAAGGGGGGAAATGAATAAAAAAAAAAAAAAAAAAGGAAGGGTGGATGGATGAATAGAAGTAAAGATGTAAGGTTTGACTTTGGGAGGGATGAGATGATAAGAGACCAAAGGCCTGGAGAGGGATGAAAGGGAGCTGGTGAGGGTTGAAACAGTGCTCCAATGGGAGGGCATATGGAAGGAAAAATGAATGGAGAGAGAGATGGAAGAAAAAGAGGAGAGGAGTGGGCAGCAGTAGGGGTGGTGTTGGTGGGGGGTGTATATCATGGAAAATTCTCTTCCAGTGACTTGAGTGCAGAATGGGAGCCCTCATCTATAATGTATATCATGGATCCGTGAGAGATTTTCATACATATAAAATGGAGCGGCACCAGGAAGTGTCTCGCTGCCCAAGTACAGCCAAGAATCGCCTTGGGGACAATTTCAATAATATGTACTGTTTGTACTTTTTGTACTGTTAATCCATATATACCCCCTGTGTTCCTTAATGTTGTTTTACACAGTGTGAGTCTAAAAGGATTAAAATACTTCATGACCATATGTAAACACATTTTATTCAAGATTACTTAAATGATTTCCACTCTCACATATTTAACCTCTTGTCATACTTGCATAACATAATCTATGCTCAGCAACTGAATAAAGCTTACTTACTTTAGAAAAGTTAAAGAAGCAAATTCGTGACGTACAACAACACCAAAAAATTATACACTTATATATACGTGACATGCTGTGGACTTCATACATCCATCAAGCCCTTGTCTTTCCCTCTGGTGTTGCATTTCCTTCTAAACAGTTTAGACAGCAAACACAGGCATCATGTGGGTATCTGAAAAAATGAAATAAATAAACATGACAAGTGGCCACTTAGCCACAGCATCCCTCATTGAAACCTGATGAGGGCCGTGTCTCGGCTAACTTCAACAAACGCTAAGTGACATGCTTAAGTGGGTTCAGGTTGCGCATCCGGGGTAATTCAGTAAAAATACAAATGAGGATGGCTGAGGAAAACAGATCACCAGGCACTCATCGAAAATAGAAAGATCGAGAGAGAAAGCCATGGAAAGAAAGAAAGACTTTAATTTCTTTCTCTGCCCTTCAGAAGATTCTCTCAGCCTCAGATAATCTGCTTCAAACCTACACACACACACAGAAACGCATTGTAGCCTTTGCCCAACCATAAACAGCATTATATAGAGCCGGCGATTCCCCTTATTGGGAATCAATAACAAATAACCTCACTTTTCACTGGCCATTATGGTCAGTGTCAACCATACCCAGTTGTCTTTATCTGCACACCCAACCTTTTTCTGTCACGACCGACCTTGAGTTCTCTGCTCTCTCTGCTCCCAAGGTATATTTCAAGCACAGGGTTTACTCATGGTTTTTGGAAAGGTTCAAATTGAGCCCTATGGGAGTGAGGACTGGGGAGCTGCCATCTCCCATGACAGATCAATGGTAGGTCTCACCACAGGGCAGGGGGCCAGAGCCTTGCACAACCTGCTAATAGAATCCCAATGTCACTGCTGACACTACATCGCAGTGCCTGTTGGAGTTTATCCTGAGGCAGGACAGCAGTTTAAATGCATTAAATGTCTCTGTTTTACATTCTTCCACCATGTTTATGTACATGATAGGAAAAAGAAAATGATAGAGAAACTGTTAGTTTTAAGCATGCTGTGTGTAAATGTGTTTACTCAGTAAAAATTCATTATAGAATAAGATGCACAAAATAAAAAAGCTATGCGACTTTCTTTAACTTCCTTGAACCTCCCTCAAAACTCTTTAGTCCCTTGTAGTCTATGCCTTCCTCTTAAACTCAGTTCAAGCTGCTGCCTTCTCTCCTTTTGCATTTTAAATTCTCTTCCTCTTCCCTCTCAGTTCAAAGATCCAGTGGCAATTTAAGGCCTTCATTACCGTCCTGTACATTCAAGCACAGTGTGGAGCATGACTCACTTTACAAATCATTCCATGTGTTCCGCTTGGAAGACAGGCTGCGGTGGTTGTTAAGCTCCGACAAACACATATATTCACACACATGTACATGCACATGCATTAGTGAGGGATGAGTGCAGAGGAAATTTTGGTCACCAGAGGCAACATGTCTAAGAGGGTCTTAAGAGCTCCTGATGAAGATGAAGAGAGGACTTAGAACTGTGCATATTTTACTCATACTTTTACTCACTGGCTGTTTAACTGGGTGTCAAATGTACCTATAGCATATGCAGTACATGATTTTAGAGTTTTATTTAGATCAGTCTTTTACCCAATTTTGTCTTTAACTCTCAAACAAAAGCTTGCAGCATGAGACACAGAGTAAAAGAAAAAAACAAAAAATAAAACAACAAAACAAACAAACAAAAAACTTTTAACTGGGTCTGAAGCTCAAAATCTCCTCTGCCATGTGGTCATCTATTATTGGCCCATAGTGTGACAAGCATTACTGTCAGGCATATAATATGAAAATGTACAAACTGTGTCAACAGTGGCACACAGTTCATTTTCACAACCAACTTTAATTGCTCATCGACCTATTAAGACTCTGTCTCTTCCTCTTGTCAGCAGGAGTCATGACATTTGCCTTTTACATAGCATGTCAGCCCCTAGGGCCAGCTTGGAGATCTCCAGCAAACAGCCACTGTATGTTAATTAATTACCATGAAATAGCATATTTTCAAGTGGCTGCCTCCATTACACTCTGCCCTCCATTTTTCCAGGACTTTTGCAAATCCGTGTGCTACTTCAGAGTCATGGTGGTTGCTATTACTCAGGAAAAAAAGGACATGGGCAGATGGACAGTGGGGGTATCTGAAAGTAGGGCATAGCCACACAGAAATACATCAAAATAGTGTAACTTTCAGCCTGAGCATGATACCTAGAATAAAGACAAATTCTTGATTATAGTGGAGTCAAACAAATACTTATATATGTGGTAATAGTGACTTATATGAGATTATTTAAAATCAGCATATATCATGCTGAAATATTAGAAGCAAAATACTGAGGTTCAGTTATCTAATGAATAGATAGATGTGTACAAACATATAATGTTTCCTAACATTTAGGAAAAAATAGAAGTGTAAGGCAACTGCATTAACACATTTACATCATGACTGAGCTAAGAGCAAGCATATTAACACGGTGGATAACACTGTGTTAAAGATCGCTAATTATTATCTTACAAATACATGGTTGTATTTGTGTCAGGTCATCAGATGTCCTCATTAATAAGCTCTAAGTTTTTTATAACAGTTTTAGTAGGTCGAGATCCAAACAAAACCTTTGATTATGAGTATGCATAGCCAGTAATAATGACAAAACATAGTCTGTCAATTTGTTCTTATCAAAATAGTAAAAGTTTTTAGATCCTTAACATACCTGAACTCTGACAGCAGCCCTATAAAAGCACACATTTACACTTGTACAAAAGAGCATGGGCTTCCCTTTGGAGCTGTTCTGTCTCAATAACAGAATCCAGATGGGTGTGAAAGGTTGACAAATTTCAGTCCTCAGTGATATGAACAAATCTAAACATAAACATAAGGCTCACAAACAGACACTTCCATTGAAAAACCAACACATTGTGACACTTGTTTCCAGGCCAGGCAGGCGGAGAGAAGCTGCAAATGCTTCTGCCTGCATTAATACTGTTAATGATCACAGTGGGTCAGCCTGCCTGTGATCCCTGTCCTACCATTAAACAAATAAAAACAACACTGATTACCAGGATGTTCACTAGATACATCAATCTCAAGTAATTAGAGAGAGAGCTGTTTTGACTCTCTTCCCTTTTCTTGTCCTCCTTTCTTTTTCTTTCCCTTGCTTATGCCAAAGTCAGGCAGCAGCGGCAGTGTCCTTTTAATGAACTAATAAGGGTGTGTGCTTGGTTAGCCAAGAATGAGACAGGAAAGAGACAAATAAGTAGTAAGAAATGCTGCTTTACCAGTTAAATAATGCAGCTACAACACTAGCTGTGCTGCCTTTCCAGCATAGGAGGGTCCATCATTCTCTTTTAACAAAATACAGGGAAATAGCACTGCTTTTGTGCAGAGATACCAAACATGTGTTCACGAGTGAGCTGCACCCTGGAAAAGGACACATCTGTCACATTAAGATCATGCAGGCCTGTAGCATTAATCTGTCTTGTAAAACCTTGAGACCTAGAGCACTGTGGTACTTAGGACTCATGCATGTGTGTGTGTATGTGTGGGAACACGTGAGCAGTTAAGCGTGTAAGGAAGAACTGAGATGAAGATGCTAGTAGGACATATGGTACAGAATTCACATCCAGATGCTCACACAAACTGATGGCATGGAAAGAAGCCACAACCAAGCAAGAGAAGCAAAATGAGGAGAGATGAGGAACAGATCAGAAACTGAGCTTTTAAACCAGAAATAGATTATAAAATAAAGGAAATAATGAGAAAGGAGGTTGCAGATAAGCAAGGCACAGGTGTGACATCCCACATAAGCCTGTGCTTGATGATGAGCTGACTTCTTGCACATACAGTGCTGTATTGTGTGATGGTAAAAGGTGTTATTTGATGTCTAAAGTTTGCTGGACTGTTTTTCTGCTATGCTAACCTGATTGTGCTGTTTGTGTGCTATGCTGCTCTATATTATGGCACACTGTGATACACTGGCTATGTTGTTTCTTTGCTGTGCTGTCCTGGGTGGTGACAGCCTCAGCCACTGACAGGTCCTTTAAATTCACCACTGCCAATTAGAGTCACTCCAGATCTGGTGGTGGGTGCTGTAGGAGGCGGGGGAAGAAAAAAAAAAAGAAAAAAAAAACTACTAGGACGATAGTTGCAGGCCTGACAGACCTGATGTGGAGATGGAAATGCGGTAATTTGGAGTAATTCGGCAACTCGCTGGCGCTTGCCTTGCCTGCCCGTCTGTCTGTCCGCTGAAATAAATGGGGTCAGCAGCGTGTGATCGGCAACTTTCATTTATATGTAAATGACCCCATCGTTGCTGCAGCAGCTGCTGTGGAAGCTGCTACTAAGTCTATACGCACAGTCAAATGTTGGACCGAACAGAGAGAAAGCACACCAACCTGACAGAATTCTGTCTCTGCTTCCGCCTTCTTTTAGTTCCATGTACTCTTTTTTTTCCACTCGCTCAGTCTTCGCCTCTTTCTTTCCCTGTCAATCTGCTCTTGACGAAGTAACAATAATCTACACAGATGCTACTGCAAGAACACTCTTCAACCATCATTATTTCTCAGTGTTGAAGAATGAACATTAGTTAGCTCCCATAAGTTAACTTTCATGTTTTGTTTTTAATAAGTTAGAGCTTAATCAGTTATAATTTAGAAATGCTGTAACAATAAATGTGTTCTAAATTAATAGACTAAAAGATAGGGCATGCCCCTTTTTGAAATTTTCCAGTAGTGAGGAGAGTGTAGCAAAAGCGACTCTGAAAACAGTGGAGCAGATTAGATAGTGTATTGTAGGGCCTGGAGGTGTGTTTGCTTCATTACCTAGCTAGCCATTGTGCTGATGCAGAACCGGGTCCTGTAAATTCCTGCCTGCTTCTGACACCATAGATAATTACACCTCCATAAATAATGGACTGTGCCTGCCCACTTCCTATGGATCTCTTCTGATGAAATTAATATACAACGAACAGCTGAAAACACATGGCAGATAAATATTAAATCTATTTTTCTTTGTTAAAGACATAATCAATCTAAAAAAAAAAAAAGTCATATATCACTATTAGCATTGTATTATCCACTTGTAAGGTGATCCATATCAATCTCCTTATGACTAACTGTCTTATGTAATAGCAAGAAAAAGTGTCCTGATAGCGACAGACAGTGTTTAGGTTCATTGTGCATTGATGTTGAGCTGAATTCACCACACAGATGGCTTCAAGTTTTTGTCAGATGATCTTGTCCTTATAAAGTAAGGATTTTATTAGAGCAAAGCAAAACTTTTAGTTGTTTGTTAAAAGAAACAGAAAATATGTGAATGGGAGCAGCATTATTGGGAATTTGGCAGTAGTTATAAATGGCTTACTGTAGTTAATCATGCTTTATTGTTTTCATAAAAAGAATTAAAAAATTAACTTTTGAGATCTGCATAGTGCTTAGGCCTAATAAGCACATAGTTTTGTGTTTAGATGCAGGAATGAATTAACTTTTAACTGCTTTAGATCTTTAGTCTGGTTTTTGAAGGCTTTGGTTAAGTATGATTTAGGTCGAACTAACACATTTACATGCATTTTAAAAGTCCAGGTTTGCTCAGACTAGCACAATAATTCATTTGTGTCATGGTATTGTGTAGAGTGAATTCTGCACATGGAACACTGGGGTTTCTTCTCTGGTTTTTGTTATACTGAAACCAGTTATCAGTCCCTCTTGGAATTACTGATGTTGTAGTCGTAGCTATTAATGCAAATTCAGCAATTTGGCATGTCCTTGCAATTTTGTCCAATTAAGGCAACTTTAAAGCAACTTTGACAAATCACAGCACTCTTCCACATTACTCGATACACATAAATTATCCGTGTTTCTGATTTTGAACAAGTAGATATATATGTGAGAGAAATGTGGCCTTAATGATACTGAGAAGTGGCTGGCAGCAAGATGCTATCCTCCTCAACCCAAAGAAGAGAAATGTGAAACATCTATTACTGCCAAGCTGTGCATGACACTCTCTAGCTTTCTAAAAGTGGAAGTAAGTTGTTTTGTATCACATGTGGTGGAACACATATGTCATGTCTAAGAGACTGAGTTATATAACAGTGTATTTATTTATTTATTTGCTTTATATATTTTCCAGAGAAAGACTATATGAAAAGTTAATGATAGTCTTCTGAGACATTTTCTCCAAATAAAGAAATGCACAATGTATGTGTTGAATCACTTTTTTCCCCATATTTAAACCAATTTTATCTCCCCGCCACAGATGCTCCATTTTCCTAATCTCAAAAACTACTTGTTCTCTGTCAGTCCTGCGCCCGTTAAAGTGAGTTTTTATGTATATGCTTCACTACTTTTAGATTTTTCAGTGCCTATGAGTCATGTTTATTTGTCATTACTAATTCATGAAAGAGATGCCTTTGATGATGAACTGATTTCATTATCAGAATCTTTAAGTTATCTTTCATCTAGCATGCGCCTTTTATTTATGTCTGCTCTAATTTGGTTCTCTGGACCCAACTGCTATAGATTAAAGTTGACTTAATAATTCATGTGTTCAAATAGTTCCATCTGCAATACATATGAAGTATGGCGAAACTACAGAGAAGAGTCTTACATTTCTGTTGTGAAAATGAAATACCTTTTTTTAATCACCTTGTTCCGTCTGCTTCCTGTCCCTTTCATGTTAGAGATCTTAACATCTAAAATCTGAATCTTGATATGGTAAAAGTGGGAGGATGATCTCACAGATGTTTCAAAGGCAACTTTAAAAAAAAACTTGATTAGTCTATGCCAGATCTACTTTATAACGGCCATGAGTTTGTGTGTCTGTGTGTGTGAAGTCATCAGTGAAGACAGTAAAGTAACTCTAGCAGGATGCAACATTGTTTTCTCAGTGGTAGGCCAAGCCATGAAGTACCATTCTGCAGCAAGTGAAAATACCACTGTAAAAAAACTGTAAAAAGAAAAAATATAAAACATGGCTTTACCAATCCCTAAGGTTTCTTTTTCTTCTTTTTTTTCTTCTTTTTTTTTTTTTTTTTTTTGTTATATTTGCTTTTTTCTTCAGTCACTCTCCCACTGCCAAGGCAGTAAATTCACATCACACTAACTGGCTAATAAAATTAATTTGTTTGCACTTAAGTTCAACAATAAAAGCTGTTGGTGCTTCAAAATCTGCTCTTTTGTTGGCATTATGAGAAAAATAAACAGAGGCTACTGCCACTGCCGCTGTCCTTGCTTCTTGGTACTGTTAGCAAAGCAAAAATGATTAAAATATAACAGGCATTTCTGTGCCTTTATGCCCTCATGACAACAGAGGTTGTTCTTAAGACTGCATTTTGGCAAAAGCAACTCTGGTTGAAGGGCATCCAAGAAAACCAAAAGTATAAAAGAGTTTGAAAGTTGTTTTTTTTTTTTCTTTTTTCTTTTTTTAAATAAGTGTTTCCAATGACACCAAGCTTTTTACAGTCTCTGACTTTTCTTTTTTAAGTACTAGTCTGTTTACACAATGTTATATTAACATCTTTTCAGATTTGAAACAGTATTGTTTAAACTATTTGTGTGTGTGTGTGTGTGTGTGTGTGTGTGTGTGTGTGTGTGTGTGTGTGTGTGTGTGTGTGTGTGTGTGTGTGTGTGTGTGTGTGTCTGTGTGTGATTCAGTTCATCCTGCAACAGGAAAAAAAAAACATAATAAGTTAAACAGCAAGAAATGGATTATACCTACAGGCCGAGGGCTCATTTTTGTGAGATTATTTGTTGAAGCCAGAAGGCATCAGAACCGGTATCTTTTTTTTTGTTTGTTTTGTTTTTTTTTTAGGTTTTTGATATGTGATGCTCCACAGAAACACCATACAGCAACATAAATAAACTGCAACAGAGTCAGGGGGGCAATAAGCTGAGGGAGTAAAGAAGGTCCCTTTAAACTTCAAACCACATCTCCTCAGTATCACATCACTGGCTTAGACCATAGTGAGGAACAAAACAGTTCCACTGATCGTCTGAAAGCTCAACCGCAATGTCTGGATGAGAAGGGGAAATAAAAAGAGGGTCTAATTAAAATTTCAGAGGTACCAGCTGGGTGTCTGATTCCCCCCCACCCCTTTCCCAGTGTCCTCATGTCTGGATTAAGACACATTCACCTTGATTTCTTCATTTATTAACCTTGACAGAAGCAAATCTGCATCCCCGCTCACACTGCCACAAAGCGTGGATAATGGGAATAGTGTGCAAACATTCAGCAAATGTGATGCTGACACACTGGTGTACATACACATTTTCACACACATACTCCAGACTTACTGATGTACCTGTGCACACACACACTCACACATTTACACACACCCTCTAGGCCCAGACAAGGCCGTCCTTTAATGAACGGCTTAATGAGCAAAAGAAGATACAACAAAGCCGTCTGGGAGGACTGTTTGTAGTGAAGTGATCAAATACTCTCGGATATCATATCCTTAGCATGAATAGTTATAATGATAAGGATGCAGGAATATGAAATGAGGCTCATTTTCATCTAATTTTAGCATAATTTTGCCACTAGGGCAGCTCTCAGTGACAGCCAGATCAACTGAGAAGCCAATTCTTGATAATTTATCTGTTCTAAAATGTGCAGTTATTGTAGGATTTTAGAGTCACTTGGCATTTTGATTACTTTTCGTGCTTGATTGCTGTTTTACATCTTTTCTGCTTATACATCAGGACTGACAGCTGAGAGCACAAGAACTATGCAGCTATGCAAAAGCTGGTATATCTATATGTCCATACATGTGCTGGTGAAGGGTTACGTGTGTGTGTGGTGTTCCCCCTAGAGTTGCTAAATTGAGGGCTGCATCTCCATTTGGCCAGCTGGATGGCGACCTTGCAGCCCTGTCTCTGTGTGCTCTGTGACTGCGTAATGAAGACTTCAGGGCCAGGCAAACAAATTGTAATAAATTGCCGTGCAGTGACTGAAAAGTAGGTGTTTTCACCACACACACACATACCCAAACAGAGGAGAACACATACGATTTCTACACAGTTTCCACACATAAAACATTTTAGCACACACATTCATGGAATTAGGCTGAAACAGCTTGGTAGTTGTGACAGTGTGTCATGTGAATGCCTCCCGTTTTAGAGCTGCTTCCATCTCACAGAACAAGCTCCTTAAAAAAAAAAAAAATCAGTGAAACACCTGATATCAACCAAGTGAAACCTTTAAGAAAACACCCCCACCCAATGGCAAAAGTTTAGTCAATCTCATATGACAGAAAAAATAAGAAATCTGAGGAAAAAAGAGAGATACATTGTAGAGGGAGGATGGGAAATAAAAGAGGAAGAGGGTCAGAAAATGTTCATTTGAGTTTGTAGCTGCATGTTTGTTTGTTTGTTTTTTTTTCTGCACAGTGTGGGAGTTTGTGTATGTTTTGGCAGAGGTGGCCACAGTGATGTTTGACCTTTAACGGTGTTCTGAAGTTAGGTGAAGTTGTCTCTCTTCCCCACTTACAGTGGAGTGACATTTAATAGTCCCCACAGGTCAAAGAGGGTAACAAACACCAAATAAAGGCTGTGGGATGCCTGAAAAGGGACAAATCTCACCCTGTGTGAGTGATTGAATAAGTTTGTGTGTGTGTGTGTGTGTGTGTGTGTGTGTGTGTGTGTGTGTGTGTGTGTGTGTGTGTGTGTGTGTGTGTGTGTGTGTGTGTGTGTGTGTGTGGAGTACTTCAATATAATGGAACACAGGCCGGCCATTTAAATAATAGTTTTGACCTTGCTTAAGTTTTTACCACTCTATCCTCTGTCACATCTTTTCTATCTTTTTGTTTGTTTGTTTTGCAATTGTGGACCACAGCACTCCTCTGCTGCAACCTATTTTCTCCCAGTTCCATGGCAATTACATGTTAGCAATGGAGAGATGGAGGAATAGGAGGGCCTAAGGTGTGCCATGCAATCCAACACACAGACCCTATTGCTATTGGCCACTGTAACAGATCCCTGTCCCTTGAGTTTTAAATGATTCAAACATTTGTCCTTCGCTGTTCCTGTGGTGGGCAAAGATGTTCCATGTGTCCCCTCTTGCTCCCACTCCACCTCCCCCACCTCCTTCTCTTCTCCCCACTGTTACATGGCTTCTTGGACCTTTCCATTGGCTTGTGTTGCCTCAACTGTAACTCTGGTGACTCCACCAGCTCATGTAATAAAAATTTGCCTTACATTCAGCTTGTTTTCTTTACTACTAAAAGGTGAAGTGTAGCCATTTCTTATGCTTCTCAATGATCAGGGGTTTCATCTGGCCCAGTTGAAAAAGGTTAAACATCCAGTTTTGTTTAGTTTTGTTTTTATTATTTTATTATTTTTATTATTATTACTATTTTTATTCATCACAAAGTTAATTGAACCCTTGACTCTTGTTTTTGGTAGTGATGAGTTCTAATAGGCACCCACTCATTTGCCTATGCATTTTTACAAACCTCATTGTGGACAGCTTCCTTAATCATTCTTTTTATTTTTTTAATAAACAAATAAAGCACAATAAACATAGAACAACAATAACTGGAATCTTGAACCCAAAGTCTTGTGCGAAGATGTGTTTAGATTCAACAAGCAGACTTTTTCCAGCACTTGGCAACAGCATTGGTGGTGTGTGTAGCATTCAGTTGACAGAGCTCCAGAGAGCTATATGTGGTTCGTTCTCCAGAACTAAGCAGCAAAAGGTGAGCAGATGAGGGGAAAACAGGGGTACATGTGGGAGGGGGCAAACAGCAACACAGAAGCCCAACAGTACTCCAAAGACAGAATAACTGACAGGTGAGAGTGTGGTAGCTTGCAGTAAATACGTTAATTACACAGAGCAAGGTCAAGCGGAGCTGCACTACAGTCTAGCTGAGCTGGGGCTGAGCTGGGCCGAGTTGTCTCCAGTTATGCTGAGTTAGGCCTCAGTGCAGGGCTAGTGGAAGATGCTGGGTCTCTGCAGAGCAGGCTTTGCAATCCTCAGGTCTCATTAGGGATGCAGAGAGGTTCTGACTCCCATCACCTGTGAGCTTTTTATATCAGGCATAATCTCTTAGTAGATATTTCGTACATCCAATAATGAGCAAGTTATTACTCCATACAACTGAGGGTGTGTGCAGAGAGGGGAGAAAGGGAAAATGGAGAAAAGGGTGAAGGAAGTAAAGATGTAGAGTGAGCTGAAATACAGAACGAGATGGTAAATCCACTGAAATTTAAAATACAGTAGAGGTGAGCAGGCACCCCTATTTAGTTTGGTTAACATCAGCTGTGTTTACTGCATTGTGACCGCGGTAAAAACAAATAACTTGACAGCCCCTCATTTGGGTCTTGGAAGGAGAGGAGAGGGGAAACAGTAACACCGAAGGGAAGCAGCACAGCCTAATAAATACATAAATAAGTGCATAAGTAAACAAAGCATCAGACTGACAAGGCAGAGACAGCAGCAAAAGCACTGAGAGACAAGTCACCCCTCTTTTCCCCCTTTTCTTCTCTCTGCTGTCTGCATTGATTGATGTGTAGGAGGAGGATCAAAGGCTGCTGAATGGTAGTTCTCAGGAAGATGGAGAGATAGATAGGGAAGGAGGGAAGAGTGTGGAGGTGATAGAGGGATGGGAGACAGAGGGGTAAAGTGGAAACAGATCGAAAAGTTCAAGCCCCTGCTGCCTGCCAGTCACCTCCATGAAATGACCCTCTAACTACAGGGCTGAATCAAACATTAGGGCCTCTAAGAGTCAAAGAGGATTCACTCATTCTCGTTCCACCTTCTCTGTTCACCTCTCTCTCTTTCACAATCTTTTTCTCTCACTCTCTCCTTCATCTTTTCTCCTCTATACCTCATCCTGAAGAGGAGGAGCAGGGCCAAGCACCATTAATCTCCCATCTAATAACACTGGTAATGTTACACATTATTGGAAAAAGATGGGCAAAATGAACCAATAAGTTATCTGATATGGGCCTCCCTTCTCTACGCACACTCCAATCCCAAGGACATTTAAGCAAAAGAAGAGACACAGATGTAGTGACAGAACAAGATAGAGAGGAGGGGTGGTAGAGAAGGAAAGAAAAGGAGAATTAGTGATGGAAAAAAGGGTGGACAATGTGAAATATTTCCTGCTATCGACCTCTTTGCCAGGGACATGCATAGATTTCTGTATGTGGAAGATAAGTGTCTTTGATAAAGTAGGTTAGCATTGATTAATCCATGAAATCTTGGGGCAGTGGACTTGAAGTTAATGAGTAAGGTTTTCTATTTTCCCTGCAATCTCTTACGACAAGCGTCCTCAGCGCAGTCGGGGACCCTATGCCTGCAGCCCCCCGGCCCCTCCTGATTTTAGATGCCTCTTATTTTGGGCGAAGATGGCCAATCAATGAAGTTGACATTTGTTACAATGAAGGATTCACAATGCAATCACGGAATAAGAGCGGTAAACGCCTGCTAGGTGCATATAGAGAGGGTGGAAAGGTCACAGCTAATCTAAAGGGAACAGAAGTTATTTATCCATACACACCAGAATAAAAAGAAGATGAGAGACACAATCTATATATACAGCCCCTGTGGGGTTATGAAGGCATTGCACACACACACACACACACACACACACGTACGCACACAAACAAAGCGTCCTATATCTGCTGCAAAAGTAATTTCCCTCCCATTTCAATTGGTAATAAACGCTGTGCATCAAGTGACCTATCTTGCAGCCTATAACTGAGTTTTGTAGCAGTATTCACCAACTCAAGGATGAGAAAATCTGAATATGCCATTAAACAGTCACCCCGGTATAAGGTTAGACTGGAGACAGCGCAGTTTCAAACATCCATCTGCATCATTCGAGCTGCATGTTCATGTGGCACATTTAATATGGTGTGACAGTCTTTTTGCATGCAGCTGTAGTGAAGGAAAGCAAAGCAAACACATCAGTCACATTTAGAACAACCTTGAAACAAATAGCACCGTGGACGCATCCTCAGGCACACAGCGCTCGGAGAAAGAAATCAAGGGAGACAGACAGTCGGGCATTACAGGCGGGCAAACAGGCAGCTTTCTCTTTCTTTCCCTCTTACTGACTGTACATCAACACCTCTGTAGCCTACACTCTTTCACATTCCAGTCTTTCCCTCCTCTCACTCCCATTAATCCATCTCTCTCTCTCTGCTGTAAATCATCCCTCTCTTCCTCAACCTTAGCAGCAGCTGTGCAGAGGAGGTAGAGTGGATGTCAAAATATTTGGCAGCCATCTCTTGTGCCGGTGTAGCATTTTAACCTCTGTGGTTATTACACATATACAGGTTTGTCTGACATCCCCTCAGGCATTAGCCTTGAAATCTCCCTCTCTCTTCCTCCACTCTCTCCCCCTCTCCATTCATCACATCATTATCCTTACAGCAAGGATACACAAACAACAAGCTCACCCCCACCCTCATTGCTCAGCGCTCAGTGAATGGCTGAAGCTTTAGTCTAAATTCAACATGCCCCTAATCCACCCGAGTGAAGCACAGGGCTCACCTTTTCAACTTTTTGCAGCCAATAAAAAGTGAGGCAGGACGTGCAGTGCAAATGTATTCATTTTATGTTGGCTCCACTGCCCCCAACTGCACATATGTATATGCCAACACATGCAAATAAATAAACATGCCTCTCTTTCTCTCTCTCCCTTTCTTTATCTTCCTCTCTCTCACACACATGCACAGGGATATTTTAGTAGCTAATTATCTAATATCTTCCCTCAGCATCGGCTTGTGTGTAAATCATGAGTGCTGAAAAAATGCTCTCTGCCCCAGGCTCTGCCTCCACCACCCAAACCCATACACTACACACATAATGCATTTCCACCCTCAGGTCTCCGTTTCAGCACCTTTTTTTCATGGGAGGTGTAGGTTATTCCAGGAAGTGAAGACAGTCCCACGGGGCTCTTGACAGGCTGTGTAAATCAGATGTCATTGAAAGATATAATAGTACTGCATGGACTTGATATACACCACGGTAGTATGCTGACAGATGCATGTACTGTGTCCAAAGTATAAACCTACATGTGTACGAACAAACCTTTTAAAGCCTGAGCTCTGTAAATACATATTAACACAGGAATTGGCAGAATGGTGCAGGATGCTGGTGGAGTTTTGGAGAAATGGGTGACATTAGAATAGAATAACCACTGGCAGTTGTCTGATAATAATGGCTTCTTTAAAACAAATAAATAAATAAAAATTTGTATTTCAGAAATAACTGACACAGATACCAGGAAGGTTTGGCCCAAATATTTATCTGTTATCTGTATATCTGCTGGCTACAATGGAAGCTCAGAAATATTGGCCTCTGCTGCCAAAGGCAAAGTCATTAGACTATAGCTGATGGGTCATACTGGCACAAGCATAAAAAGCATTCATATGCAAATGTCACTGTAGCTGAAAGTTGCCTTGTTTAATCAGGAACACCATAGACATTATTACTGTAAATTATTTATTTATATTTTATAATACTACACAGATATATAGAAGCCAGCATCTGCAAGCAACTTACCTCACGTTACTCCCCCCCCTCCCCCTTTAAATAAAGTGCTAGGTTAAAAAAATATGCTGGCAGTAATCTTTTCCACAGAAGAAGAAAAATCCTCCCTAGGGCACAAGTATTTTTATTTTTTTATTTTTTTCAGTTTTCAGGATCCTTTGGAGATAAGAAGAACAGATGTAATAAATTAAAGTTCAGTGCAATCTAGATTATCATTTAGGTAATTAATTTAAGAACAATAACTGTTGAATTGCATTGAATTAGCCTAAAATTAAAAATATAAATACATATTTAGTACTGGCTACTGCAATGCATCTGCTATCATCTCCTATTACAATGTGCTTTCTCACAATATCCCACAGGTTTGCACACATAAGTATCTTCAAGCACACATTTTTTTAAAAAGAAAAAAACTTACATTTGTCCCCATGTTTGTGTATTTAATTCTTTTAGGATGGATTAAAGGAGGCGCAAAAGGATTTCTGCCACTGTCCTGGTTACGCCAACAACAAATTAAAAAAAAAAAAAAAAGGAAAAGTAAATCTCCTTTCTGCCCCATTAAAACCTGTTCTTGTCTCCTGTGCCCTATTATAGCCAATCCTCTTTGTTTTCTTTGTACCATCAAAAGATATTTCCCTGCAGTACATTGTACAATCACTGAGAAAAGAAAAAACACTTGTTAGCATGCTTCTTATTATTCTGTGACTACACCAAAACACACCAACAAACCAGTTTGACAGTAATGCAGCAAAGGGCTCTCTTTGTTGGAGGATGGGTATAAATAATTTTGGCATCATGCATACACAGACAGCATAGTTAAAAACTATATTTACTATAGTGACAAATTTTGGATCCAAACATCATTATGATCCATATACACGTTTTAAAATGCCATTTAATTTTAATAGCGGGAATACATTTCCTCTTATCTCTGTATATGTTATTCTTCATGCCATACAAATGAGGAGAACATAAAAAGGGTTTATATGATTGGTGCAATCCAAAACAATAATGATAAGTGCTTAGGCAGAAGTTAGGCACGAACAGTGAGACTTCTGAGACTTTGAAACATGCAAGTTCAAAAGTGCATGGATGTAGCTGTCTGAGTTAAATTTATAATTTCCCCATCTGCCTGATGCATACTTATGCACGTCATGCTTCAGTCTGACAATTGATTTGACAGAGGAACCAAGCACAGAACATGATGTCCTGTAGGCTCACCACCCCAGGCATAAATATTTATAGGAAAGCCAGGAGGCCAAGGAGAGTCATGATAACCTTGTGTAGACCTAAGAACAGCATCCTCAAGTCTGAAGTCTTATTCCTCTTCATCAACATGACAACAGTTGCTGCTGCAGGCCTCATTTGTAATGTTTAAATTAAAAACAGAACAACTAAAGACATAGATGCATGTCTTGTGCTAAGTGTGATGACAGCAGCCGAGGTTTAGGAGAGGCGAGCAAACTACACTAGACAGTCAGATTTAGGGTGTGATATGAAATGGTTGGGGTAAGGGGGGTTGGGGTGAGTAAGGATGATAATAAAGTATGAGTACATGGTCTGAGAGACAGAGCTAGATGCAGGAAGAAGCTTACTCACAGTGGTGGTGAATCATTGTGCCCTGCCTGATAAGCTCTGACTCACAGAGAGAAGTGGAAAACAGAGGAGAATGGGCACATGGTGTAGGTGGAAAACAAGCTGAATGTGTGCATGTGCTCATGTGTCCACTACATGTAATTTGGGCTGCTCTGTGCATGGAGTGCACATGTGTCTGTGGGACATGTGTGCTTGCTGCAGTGCTGACAGTGAAGGTCAGTGGGGTGGGTGTGTCTCAGGCCTCCTAGCTGTGGCCCGGGGCTACGGAGCCATCAATGTCACATCTCTGTCTCACTGCTGTGTGCTGCTGCCCCTGCAGCATGGCAGCACACAGCACTGACTCACACATACACACTTAGCCCTTTGGCGCAGACACACGCACAAATACAAAAAACACTCACAGACACAACATATACAACCAACCTCAGGAGACAACGCACATAAAGATTAAAAAATACACAGACTAGGATGTCATAAGAGCATACAGTGTGCATGCTCTGTTTGTAGAAACTTTAATTTAGCTACAGCTTACACACAGACACACATCAGTGAAACAATCCATTTACATTCCTGAGATGGAAAGCATAATGCATGTCCCTTCTCTAATATGTAAACTTGATGACCTTGTCCACACTCATTCAATCTCCAGTGGAGAGAACGCAATTAATCCAGCACTCTTCTCCGTAGTCTCTGCTGTATCGTCTTAGCCTTGCTCTCTGCTGTATTCAGCAAATATGTACAAAGAGTCTTGTGTGGAAGTTTTGTGCTTCTACAAGCACAAAGTCAAGCACAGAGGAAGTTTAGAGGTGAACACGACCTGCCTGACATGATTTCCTAATGTTCAGCTTCAGGTCGATGTGGGTATTACCAAAAAGTTTGTGTCTTTATTGGTTTTAAAAGTGAATCACTTTTATTTGTGGTGATTGATTGATTTATATATTCACTGAAATGAATGTAAATATAATACCACAAATGTAAAGCACATTAATAAAATCACTGGTAGACTATGATGTCTCATGTTTGATTGAAATAATAATGAGACACATAGTCAGCTAGGGTGGCTGTTTCATTAGCCCCACTCACAGAAACATAGTTGGACCACTTGTACTCCCCTTAAAAAAATAAATAAATAAAAAATGGAAATACATGTGAACTCTGACCATACTGTAGCCCTGAAATGAGTAGATGCTAAAGCACATACCTCAGTATGGCTCTCTCCCAGCTATTCTCACACTGGCCTCTTTATGGCTCAACGCATGGCACATAAAAAGGAGAGCACATTGCACAATTACTGCCTAATTAACTGGCTGATATTTTATGTGGTCGGAGAAGCCACAGACAGACTGCTGATCATGGGCCAGGATTTTAGAGGATGTGTGCTTTACAGAACTGTTCTCAGGCTGATGCACTGACCTCCACAGCTAATTGATGTCCATCTACCTGTGTGTTTGTCTAAATGTGAGCTTGGCTAGAAACAGAGGAAAGCACACATGTATTTATCAATGCTAAACCTAACCATGTCTTTAAAAGGAGGAGGTTTTTTGCTTGATTCCTTAGAGTCATGGTTTATCTCATGCACCGCTCCCCATCCTCCTCCCCTTTCCTCCCTCCATCCCCACCTCCCTCAGCCTTTAGCAGCAGCAGGTTTGCATTGGGATTTGAGGTGTAATTAAATTCAATAAATAGGCGAAGGTGAAGAAATAAATCAAGTGGAAACTGATGAACAACAGGAGATTAAATGCCACTGAGCCGTGCAAACAAATATTTCAATAGAATTTTCAACAGAGGTCACTCAGAGCTGCAATGAAAACATAAAAAACTTTTAAAACTTAAAATAAGCTCTTTAAACCTATGAATTTTGTTGCATTTAACACCACTCTTTGACATCATTGCACAGCACATGATGAGGAAATAAATAACCATTTGAAGGACACTGTAGGAGAAGGAGATTGTAGGAGATGATAGGCTGTGTTCTCTGCCCTCTGTCCCTCACACACCTCACCATCCTCCTGCATTATTGCTTATTTAGAAGCCAGCCACCCCTTTATTAATGACCACTGAAATAGCAATTAATGTTGCATAATACATGAACTACAGCTGTGCAAATCTGAATAAAGTCTGATTAGGTGCTAAAGAGGGTAGAGGAAACACTGCCTGTGCATATCAATGCTACCACTTCAAATAGGGGAGGGGTTCACTGGAGGGGCCTCTCTTTGTTCCAGACCTGCCAGACCAGCGTGATTAACACAAAATATCAGTTGTGTGGCCGGTCTTGAAAGTCACCCTGCAAGTCAGTAAGAGAGACCACAGTAACTTGGGGTGAAGCCAGAGAAGCCATGCTCCTGTTGAGTTTATAAACAGTGAGTCAAAGTGATTTCACTCTGATTTGCTTGCTTTACCTCTTCAGCACCACACTGCCCTCCTGGGTATAACAAGGCTAAGTACTTAAAGTCCCTTGAATGGAAACAAGGCCTTTTTATGTTTTTTATTTATTTTTTTAAAGGCACCATTCAAGGCCACACCTGGTGCACTGAAAGTAACCAGGTGCACTGCTCTATGAATTAACAATGGCTCCCAACAACACACAGAGGTTAGCATCTTACTTTACATGCTTGCTCACAGAGACCCGGCGAGCTTAAATGAAACATTGATAACATATTAGTCTTTAAGCAGGGGCATGTGTGTGTGCCCAGGCTGAAACGCATGCTGTCCAAGATCAAATTAAAATGACTAAAATGTTCCAACTTGGGTCTTTTTGAAATGATCACCAATGTGCACTTTTCCTCTTCGATCCACTTTTCTTTTCTTTATCTCCCATTCTGTAATTCACAACTCAATAAATCTTTAATTCTTGAAAAAAAAACAAAAAAACAACACAAACAAAAAACATACATTAGCCTTCCTGCAATTTTTTGCTCACTTTTCCTTGCCACCTCTTCTGCTTCTTACTTCTGCTTTGTACTCCCTCTTGTCCTCTTTTGAGCAGCTGCACAGCCTTTATTATGTTGCGCGCTCTCTCTGCCTGTCTGGCCTTTCACTCTAATCCTCCAATGGCCTTTCACATGCACAATATTCCCCCTGAGCCCCCATTTCTCTGACAGGTTTTCACACAGAGTATTAGATTAGGCTTAGCCGTGTTTATATATTTATTTATTTAGTCAAGGCTTTTGTCTATGAAACTTTGGGCAACCCAAATCCAACCCCAACTCGCCCTTACACACACACACACACACACAAACACACATATATATATATATATATATATAAAGAGAGAGAGAGAGAGAGAGAGCGAGAGAGAGGGAGAGAGAATATATATTCAGCTAGCAGCATATCAATCTGGCTCTTGTGTTCTCTACTGCAGTCACTCTTTGAGGATACTTTTTGGTAGTGAACATAGGAGCACCCACAGAACATTTTAGAACATGCAGTCTGATAGAGGCTTGTAGCGTCTTGTGGTTTCCAGTCATTTGAAGGTATAATAAATAAACAGCAGAAAAGAAGTCAGGCTGTCAACCGTTAAGCAGATCACCATCACCTCAGTCTAATTGTGGTAATGAAATCCAGTTGGACTCCATGATGCAAGGGCCATGCATGCTGCCATTCTGATGCTTTTATAGACCTGACCTGAGTTATGACCCTCTCTCTGACAGGATATTGGAGAGAAAGATGGAGGGAGCATGGGGGGGGGGGGGGGGGGTTGGGGGGGGGGGGGGGGCAAGGGAAAATAAACCAAGATGTAAGAGCACAGAAGAGAGCAATATATTTCTAAAAAGTAAGACTGTAACAGCGTGAGAGAGGGAGGGGTCTTCTTTAAAATATTATAATGAAAATAATCATTTATTTACAGGATGATGTAGCCCCAAGCACCTGTTTTTGAGGAATTATATCCTTGCATGGCCCTACTCTTTCAGCCTTCCCCCTTTGGCCCATTAGCCCTGAGGCTGGCCTTCCATCTCTTTCTCCATCTCTCTAACCTCTCTAGTGAGCAGGCCCAATAAGGAATCAATAGCCATGTCACAGCGAACCCACGCTGCTTTGACACCAGTGGATACGACAAAAAAGTCTATTACACGGTAGTTATCTCCATTACTGCTGAGCAACTTGGTCCTGAGGAGGCACAGAATGGAGAACGGCAGGCTGAGGAAAGCAGTGAGAATGGTGGTAGTGACAGGTTGTGAAACTCTAATTCAGTGCAACATGTCTGATTAACCTGCATCTCTCCTTTGGGATCTGGTGTGTGTGCCGGGCAGAAGACCAAACAGAAAGACACACATGCTTCGAAATGGGCACACAGTATGTTCACCACCTGCAAATGCTTTGCCAAGATATAACAACTACTGTATGCACAGCATGTCATTATATTTCCTATTCTATGTTCTTCTCCACCATAAACAATTAGATCTTGAAGTAGGTGGAGCTTTCCCCACTCCAAACTGCTACTATTTTGTAGAAAATAGGAATTGATATTTTATCTTTATTTCAAGCAGCAGCCAAAGTCGTTATTCCTACCTGGAAAATCTACAGAGCCTTCCTATGCTCAAGTAGGTCACTGGTCAGCATCAGAATGTGCCACAGTCACATAAATCTTTTCTGATCTGTCACCCATAACCTTGAAGCATTGTAACACTTAAGAAAGTCTTACAAAAATATTAAAAAGTACATTTTTATTTAAAGATTCTGTGGGCTTGAGGCAAGTTTTACCCTCTTCCAGCCATTAATATAACCCAAGCATGCATAATGTACAGAACTGGGTTTTGAAATATCACTCTAAGTTTTTATTCATTTATCCAGTAGTGACACTTAAGGATGTAATACTTCATTGCATTTTTAATGTGTATTTCCTTTTCTTTTTCTTAAAAAAAATAAATAAATAAAAAAATAATCGTGTCAGCTGTGCTTTCTCCATGACAAAAGGTCATGTGACAGATACAAAGTGTTGGCTGTTTTAGGCAAAACAGTGTTGACATTTCTCTGATGGGGGTAGTTTCAATCCACAGAGTGCATTAGTGCACTGTGGTCTCCATATAGAGGGAGACCTATGGGACAGGAACCATAAAGCAACATGACAGTGCTCACTGGGCCTCACCTTGGCCCAGTGACCTTGATCAGTCAAGACATCAGTCAATGTTTAATTGCTGAAATGTTCCGTGTGAGACGTGAGTTGGGTCAATTTCCGTATTCCCAGAGGTTGGGACATTTTACTCAATGGGTTTCCCCATGCTGCCCCTGGCTTACTTTATGACACTCATTTGCCTGATTAGCTAAACAAATGCCAAACGCTGCCTCACTTACTTCTAGAAACACCCACGCATGGACCTTCGATCTCTGCTCACAGCCTATGCAGGACTATGCTCTCACATTAACACTAATGCACTATAAATAATTTCTACGTGTAGAGCCTCACAATGAACAATGTGTGTGTTGAAAATGATCAGCTGTAAAAGTGTTCATAAATCAGAGTGAAGTCTGAATCAGCAAACAGTGGCATTAATCAGTGGTTTTAGCGAAGAAACTGTACAATTAATGCAATCTATTTATCTTCATTTTATATGCAGGGGCTGAACATACTGTACAAGCACCAAGCTTTATAATGTATGATGGGTTGGGAATTAAACAAAAAAAATCCAATAATATTTCCATCCAACATTTTGTGTATGCAGAAAGCATGTTTATGGTATGCAAATAAGCATGTAGACCCTCCCACCATTGAAGAATCAAGACATAACATTTATCTAAGTAAAATACAGCCTTTGAAGTACACAGCCACAGTGGTAATGAAAGCAATAGGTCTCTGTGAGTGGAGATTGCTTTTCCAGAGCTTCATTTTACAGCCTTGTGTTGAATACACTCCTCTGGCAACTCCTCCTGAATGTTTCATCACAGACCAGATCCCTGGGGTCGCTACCAGCCCCTCATCACACATACACACTCACTATGAGGAACCTTCACATCATGCATGTGGAGGATATGAGAGTCAACTGGATGCCATTTCATCTGTTAGAGGAGCGATTTGATTGCATATTCAATGTAGTAGGATACAAACATGATAGAATGTCAACACAGGCAGTTATGGTAGTTATAGTTGCTCTGGCATGTCAGAAAAGCTTTTGGTGGTGTCAAATCGTCCTTTCTTATCTACAGTGAAAGGCTTGAAATACAGTTTTCAGCTGGTCACATATTCAAGATGAAACAGGCCAATGTGAAACTGTGCTGGCAATTCCAGTGCTGCTTTGGGTTCATTACCTTGATGCTCCTATTTGACTCATGACATATTCACATGTTTTGTAGTGAATTGAATTATAGAACTAGAAAACTAGATGTAGGATAACGCAACATATTTAAACATACTGTAGCATAGCATGACTGTTTTCTTGTTAAACATCAATTATACATTTATTATGTGATGACGCGCATCACAAATAAGAGGAAGGCAGATGGTTGATTTAAGAATTGTGACTGACACACCTAAATACTAAAAGTGAGTCATGTTCTTGACTCTGTTGTCCAACAGAACTGGCTTGTACAGCTGGCTCCTCAAACAGGCAAGACAAAAATAAAACAGAACATCCTGGTCTTTGAGGAATATTAGAAATTGCACTGATTGAACCCAAGATTGTGTCCATGTGCTAGCAGTAACATTACATGATTTGCATTAATTACTGCTAAAAGCAGGCCTGTGAGGATATGCCAGGTAGATGGTTTACTTGTAAGAGTTAAAAGCCTGAATCCACTCTTCTGCTTCTCATCTAGGCATGCTAAGACCATGAGCAGGATAGCTTTTATTTATCAGCTATATATAAATGCACGTAGATACAATCAGCTAATATTTAATAAGTTCTCCCATTTCTACCAAAAGAGCCATGACCAGTCAGAACATGGACAAGAAACAGTTAAATGTTTCTTGGAGTGTTTGTTAGCAGCATGTTAGCAATAGACCCCTTGGGATTTGTGTGTTATGAGTTGGGGACTTTGTGGATTGAGCTTGTTTTAAAGTGTTGGTACCTCTCAAGCCATGTAAACAGGTTACACTGAATATGCTGTACAACAAATTTAAATATGTTGGTGCCTTATTAAGTGAGACAGGAAAAGAATAAAGAAAAGGGTTTTGCTTCAAACATAAGTACACAATAAAGGCTAAACCATTTAGCTTTTAATTAACATTAGCCATATCAGCATAGAGTAATTTGAAATTGTCTTTAGGACCATAGAGAGAAAGAGTAAGAGACAGAGACTTTTAACCATTAAGCTCAACTGATACACCAGTTATACCAGTGGAGTCCCTATCTTTTGCTATAATTTGATGTCTTTCACTTTGTATTTTGCTTTTCTTTTTTTTTTTCTTTTTTTTTTAGAATCAAATGGTACTTTCCTTACTTGCCTATTTTCTTCCTCACCCTTATCCTTTTGATCCAACCTCCTTTTCTTTCCACACTTCTGTTCCTTCAAGCTCCATCTTTTTTTTCCAAATTCTTTTTTTCCCATGTTCTGTATCTCTTCTTGCTCTCAGCTTTTCTCCGGCTTTTATCTCCACTTCATACAGAATAACTGTGTGGCTTGGTGAGTATAATGAGGCTGTTCCTCTACAACTTCAAACCTTTCCCTTCACCCGTTTGCGAGGGTTCTAAAACAAACCCGGAACAAATATTTTGACATGCAGACACCAGGGAAGACGTGTGCAATGATTCCTAGCATTCCCATTCATCTTCTACAAAAACAACAAAAAATAGTTATAGTAAGAAAAATCCTGTAAGAACATTGTAGCATAAATGGGAAAGAGAGGCCAATAACTTTTATTTATTTGTTTATTTATTCATGCATTTATGTTATTCTTGACTATAGTAATCTCTTTGATCCTGATATTAGCTGGTCACCAAGGAATTAGTAAGGATGGTATTGAAGCTTAGTTAGAGTGGGTGTAATTAAAGCTTAAACCACCTCTATATGTTATCCTGTAAATGATTTAGCAGACCAGCAGTGTACCACATTGTCATGGATCACAGTAAATTGGCTAGAGCAGCTTATTGTGCAGATTTACAGTCACTGTGGCACATTTGCAACAGTAATTGCTATGAATGAAACGCCCATGGTACTCCATACCATGCCACTCCACAATAAACTTGATTATTATGGTAATTGTATAAGTATAAAACATTTAACTTGAGTGCCTAGATCTATCATCGCAATTGCTGTAAGTGCATTTACAGAGCTGGGAATTGGGACTCTGACTATTCAAAGGCCAAACAATTGAGTTGATAGGAGTTTTGCAAAATTAGAAATCCATCAGTTGGAAAAGTACCTTTCTTACCTTCCTGATCAAAATAATATTTCTGGCTCTTCTATTGATTTAGTAAAGGATGCTGTGTTCACTTTCTGCTAATAAGGATGGTGAGGGAAAGGAGTGGTTAAAGCAAGATGAACGGATAGGAGGGTGGTGGAGTGAGGGAGTGGAGAAGGAGCGTCAGAGATGAGTCCTGAGCCGCCCTGAGCAGTAATGAGGAAGCAGTAAAAATGAGATGGCATTGTGTTGTACTTTAAGGTAGTTCATCTTTAAAATGAATAGTCCCTGAAGGGCCAGGTAGTTAATGCCATTTATTAATAGACAGACAGGGTCGGCAGTTTGGGCTGTGGCCCTCTGAGAGCCCTTAGTTAGGATGGAGAGAGAAAGAGTGTGAGTGAATACAGTAAAAAGAATGGGTTCAGAGTGGGGAGTTGAAGGACAGGAAAGATGGATAGGGATGGTGCTGAGCTTGCCAGCTGATTGCTTTGATAAGCTGTAAGAGGTGTTAGGATGTTTCCAACTATCTGTAAAGAAAAATTGAACTAAAGTGAGGGCAAAGATTTGGTATAGTCATCTCTCTACTGTCTGCTGTATATCCAGATAATCACCAGAAAAAAATGTTGGCTGTGTCTCACACTGCAAAATTGATTTACTATTTACATTTACTATGTTTAGCATGAACTGGCTAATGCTGGCAATGACAGCTACATGCAGGTTACTGTCAGTACCTGGTTAGTGCATTCATATTGGTCAAATGTTGAATGATTATGTCACCCATAATCTTGCTAAGGATGATAAGTAATTGTCCAGACAGAGGAGGAAAATGTGTTGTCAGTGGAAATATTGATGTGAAAGCTAGCTAGCTACTTTGCCAACAGCTGCACCTGAAAATGTCACAAGATGCATCGTTGTTTGAAAGTGATGCAATAAATTGACTTTGCTGTAGTTGTGGATGTGTGGTTAAAGTCACAACAAAACAAAAACAGTTGTAAAAACAAACTGCTGCAGCTAACATCACAGCTGCAATAAAATGTTGCACATGGCATTTCCATAAATGCACAGCTTGTTTCATTTACATCAACACTACCCACTTCAAAGTTTAATGTTCAAATATTAGGTGTGTGTTCACAATATACATTGTGGGGGGCTACGTCCTAATGTGTCCTGATGGGCGTATGATCAGTGCTAGTTTTTTGGTGTTCTTGGGAAAACTTTCATGATTTGAAATTTCAAAAGGAATTATATGAAAAATGAATAGGTCACATGATGATTTTAATAAAAGCTGACGTGAGCAGAGTGAAAATTAAGTTATATAATGCAGTATTCCCATGGCAAATCTATACATTCATGTGTAGAAGTAGGGATGTGATTGTTTGCGCATACATATGAGAGCAGTGTATTTGTCCATCAGCTCCTGAAAGGAACATAGAGCAGCGTAAGTCTGGTCCTGAGCCCACAGTGACGTGGCCTGCTAATGAACCAACAGGCATTACTTTCCTGTTAGCCCGCTCTGTGCCCCACCATTTGTCATAAACTGTGGGGAGCTGTCAAAGGACTGCTGAGGACTGCGGAGACGCACCACATAACAGCAGCAGTATACTGTAGCAGCCCTGAGCTTAGCTAGAGCATCTTTTGCTCCCTCCCAGAACACCACATAGTGACAGCTCTTGCCAAATAGCTTTCATTACGTAGGATGCATCAGTCTTGATAAAAGAGCCAAACAAAGAACAGGAGGTGAATTTACTGTGCTGCTCCACCTGGGCTCTGATAATATTGTTGGTGTCTGGAGTAAAAAAAAGAATCACTTCTGCCATTTGCACACATCTAAATCTACAACTGTAGATAGTGTTGATGTGTAGCTAGCTGTGGGCCATATTACTATTGATTGGTGGAATGATAAAACAATTTCTTACCTTGTGTTGGAGATGAACCACAGGCAATGGCATAGGGGAAAGAAAGAGAGAAAATTTGATTAGATGTGGCCTTGTACTGTATACAGTGCATGGTCAATACGGAAGTACTAAGGGAACTGAGTACGCTCCATTATTACACCAGTGCAATCAAAGTCTGCAAAGTCCTCTGTGGTTTTGCCATATTAAGAGCTTAAAACACCTTGAGTGCATTTGGCACATTTATTATGAGATTCTAAAGAGGTATTTTACTTTCTCTAGAATCAAGAGTGGCATCACGACATGAATCCCAGCAGACACTTATTTATAGTGCATATATGGGATTATTTACCTGCCTTACTTTGACTCCTGTGACATTTTAGCTAAATTATGCTTTAATTACAAGTGATGACACAGTGTGTTACTACACTGTAAAATGCTAAATTGCTTTTGATAAACTACTGTATATGTAGTGGATATAATTTAATTTTAGGCAAGTTGTTACTGACACTAATGTTAAATAAGTCATATACACTTTGGAGTGCCAGTGGTTGAATAAATTAATGTACTGAAGTTGAATCAATTAGGATGAGTACATGAAAAAGTTGATGGTGGTGGTGGTGTTTCCCACAATGCTGTTCATTTCAATTAACAACAAATTAGGGGTAGTTCACTGTATGTAACTTTGTGCTTTTATTTATACTTTGGGAGCATAGTATAAGTTGAAATTGCCCAGTACTATGTTAAAGTACTTTATTCTGCTCTATGTATTTGGTTGATCAACAATTCAAATGACACAATGTTGCTAATGATTTCAGTAAAAGGTAAAATAAATAAATAAAACTATAATGTCTATTTTTACAATTATACAAACTATGTCTCAAAATTTCTCTTGTTTAGTTTTCTTTTATTTTTGTTTCCTATTATTATGATGAATAACAATTAGTTATTTAAGAATATGTTAAATGTCACCATTGACGATCTCTACCACTAAAGATACTTATGTAAGTAAACCAGCTTTTTAGTATAACACTTATCAAAACATTTTTGGTCACCATATTGACCTCACATCATCATAATCCACCTTTCACCACAACTTCAGTGGATATATAACACATTAAAGACATAAAAGGACATAAAAATACAGTTTGCCTGTTAGAATGTTGATTAATGATGAACATGAATTATTTCTTTTTTAAATTTTTGTAGTGGTCATGCTGCTCTCCAGTAAATGGACATCTCTGTTTTGTTTTGTTTTTTTTTTTTGCTTTTTTTTGTTTTGTTTTGTTTTTTTGCTGCCCTTATAAACAATTGTGGTGTGACACCTACACCAAATTCCTGCTCCAAATCAAGAACAATTTTGAGTTAATCAATGACTTTAAGAAAGCTAAACTAAAATCATCATGTGTGTTGTGAAAGAAAAATGAGATTTTGTGAAGTATCTCTTCAAATCTGTGAAACTGCTCACATCAAGCTTCTTCCACACCCTCATGTATTTTCAGCATAATCAGATTTTTCAAGTTCACTGAAGTTTTGCAAAAATCAAATAATCTAATTAAACTCAGTCACTCAAGCGAACAAAAATGAGGCAATAAGTTTACGTATTTTCTTTTAGCAAAGTCAACTACTGAATTTAATAATGTATTAATGCTATCAAATATTTTTCTGTTTGTACGAAAGGTGGACAAACTGCTCACATTTACATAAATGTTTGTATTGTGTATTATGTTCCCAGTGATAAAATCAAGACATTTTAGACTCAGGTGTGTTGGTGCAGGGATACATGGAAAACCTGCTGGACTGCGGCCCTCGTAGGACCGAATTGAGTAGCCCTGTTTTAGGCCATCAAGCCAGATGAATAGGAATTCCCCAAAGCCAATGCCCCTTACAACCCCCGTGACACTCACTTAGGCTCCGAGTCAAAACTCTTGTTCTCAAATCCACAGGAGCTTCCCACCACAAATGTGCTTTAAAACACATAAATACGCATTGGCTTTGCACATAAACTCTATCCATACGCCAGGAAAAGTAGCCATCTGCATTAATAGGGATCAAGCTGTGAGCTCGGCTCTCTTCACCAACCTTCTTCATATGGATATACATCAGTGGGAGCTGAGGCAAAGCCAAATCGCAAGAAGACCCAGTTCCATAGCAACCTACTCTTGGCAGGTGAAATGGTGAAAAGTGCAGCTCGGCTATTGATGGTGCAGCGGCCCTGTGCCATATATAGCTGCCTCACATGGTCCGAGTTTGGAGTGTTTGGTGGGCGAGCTGTTTTTTTCCAAATGCCTCCACACCAAGCTGCAGTTTTTATAAAGTGTTGTATGACTTTTTGTGCTTTGCCTCTTTTTGGTCATAAAAAAGCAATGCATTTATGTTTATAACTTCCTCTTCCTGCTTCATCCTCACACAGCATAAATAAAGAAGGACTCTGTAACCGTTCTCTATGATATATCTTTAACAGAAACAACTGAGTCTAGTGTAAGAGTCAGCATTTTCAACACCTCAGTAAACAGTGGTGTGTAAAAAGAGCAGTTGAACACCAGTGCTGTGCTTCACCAAAAAAGGCTTAGAAACCATACAATTTTTCCAAGTAACACTGAGCCAAAGAGAAACCTAACCTCAGATCTGCCTTAACTCTTAAGTAAGGCTCATCCTCCTTTTTCAGACCTTGCCACTCTGATAGCGCTCAGCCGACAGATTCCCTGTTAAGATAAAGCCTAGGGATCTCCAGCCAGATACTATGTCACTAGAAAGCCGTTTTTCCCACAGAGTACTCAGGCTTGGTTTTTAACACAGCCAAGCAAACAGACACAGAGACACATGCATGATGATTGCACCTTTGCTTATCTGGAGCCAGCTTTAAGAAGGTATAAACCGCTGTGCATAGAAGGGTTAAATTTTATTGAGCCTTAGCTTTTTTATTCAGCTTGCTCTGGTGGATTTCTGTATGTACTTATTTAAAGGCCCAGCATTACAGTCTACATCGGAAGCACGCAGAGAGAGGGAGGAAGGGATGGGTTGGATAGATAGATGAAGGGTTCAAGCTCCTGCTGTGAAAGAGTAAAGCCTTTTAAGTTGGTCCTATGCACAAAGCAGATAGTGCGAGTGTGTTACCTCCATGTTACCATGCTGTGAGGTTGCAATAGTCTGCAGCCAACAGCTGGTTCCTGGATCAGCCACAAGCACAGACCAATTCCTTGTGAGAGTCAGAAATGAATCAACAAGCACCGCTGCGCATGCATGAACGCATATACATTGGTACTAGTCAGGCTGCTAATTCTGATGCAACAACCTGGAGCAAGAATGCTCCAATGATGATAAACAAACAACATTTTGGATGGGGAGGGACGGATGGAGGGCTGGATCGAGCCAGAGAAAGCAGAGAGAAGGGAGAGTGTGGCAGTGCAGGGCAAATAAGACTCAGGGGCTTTTTTTTCAAACATGAGATGGTTTGGTTCTTTTAAATGTATGTTTGAAGTTGGAGTTCAGCTGAACACAAGCTGTTTGAAAAAGACTGATGCAGAGTGGAAGCAGGAGATGAGAGAGGCCGAGTAAGGGAGAGGGATAGGGGGCTGGGGGAGGAGAGAAGAGAATTCATGAGAAAAACATGCACAGTTGGAGAGAAATGTAAGGAAAGAACACAAGGTTAGAGTGCAAGACAAGAAAACATTCAGAAAGAGACTCGCAAAGGAAACAGAAAGGGGGCCTCCAGTGGTTCAAATTAGATGCTGCAGCTGAGATTCCAAATACCAGCTCAAGTAAATGAGATCAAATTTTACAAAAACAGACATGTTAAATGGGAATGTCGAGAGTTGGGTTCTTTAAAAAAGACATGTTGTAATTCAAAATTTAAAAAAACAGGACAACAAAGAAGAAAACCCTGCAAAGAGCAATTTCCAAAAAGATCTTATTCAGAAGACTTTGCTCTGATTCAGCTTTTGTTAAGAAGGATTCTCAAGTGGCAAGGTCAAAGATGAACAAAGTGTTCTTTTTATTTCTTTCATACCTACAATTCAAACTCTTCCACGGCATCAGACTCACACCCACAAACGTTGAAAGGGACACACACTCCCACACATTTCTGTGACACTTTAATCAGAGCGTGGTATGCTCTCAGTCCAGACAAAGCCCAATCAGGGCGGCGATAATTTGGCCTCTCCTTCAATCAGTAAGCAACGTAATTGCATCAGTCCACAATCTCCATTTCATCTTCATCTCTGTGTCAGGGTGGCGGACAGGAGACAGAAGGACACTCTGAGGTTCAGACCTATCATTACAACAGACAAGCAGCAAATCCTGGGGAACAGGCAAGGAGAGAAATACAACAAATTCTTGTCATAAAATAGGCTCCCTCAAGTCCTGCTTTGTATGTATCCTGATCCCACTACCCTTTAATCTTTAGTGTTTCTGTATCAATATAATTACTCTTTTTCTTTTTCTTTTTTTTTTTTTTATTAATAAAAAATAATGTGGAAAAAATGGAAAAAAGGCAATAAATTGGACAGGAAAAATGAGTGAAGAGAAAAAAAAGTGGGAATGAACAGGGAGTGATTGGTGACGGATTTTTCATAACCTCTGCTATCTTTTAGCTAAATTAGTCATATATATGTTTTTAATGTTCCATAATGCATATGTCATGTAAGTGAAATTAGCCTGTGAATGATTAATGGGACAGTTGAAATTTTCATAGGGAACACAGGGCAGGATTGAGAGGAAATCCTATTATATATTAAAGATCATGCCAGGCCAGCAGATGAGGACTCACGCAAGGATCTACAGCTATTACCACATAACGTAAACATTCATCTATAGTGAATTAAAGTAAAATGCATATATTAATAGTAAAATTTGCCTCACATAGAAAGTAAAATGAGACTTCTCACTTGCCTTGTTTGAAGTAGATGAGCTGATTTGTCAGCAGGGTGCCATGCAGGTGATCAGCGATGCACAAAGCAGAGTTAAAGTGCTGCCGAACATTTTTGAAAGAGAAAGCTGAATAGATTGATGCATGAGGAATAACCCTCCCCCCGATCAACTGTTACATCTGCGATAGCATTCATGCTGAACTGACCACACAAACGCACTTGAACAGGCACACATGCAAAATACATCTTGTTCTGTCTTGTCCACATGTTACCAAACACATAAAAAAGGCTTGTCTCTCACTCCAAATTAATGGATCCATGTTGGGTAGCATAGATAAGGAAGACAGAAGGATCAATTTAGATGATCTATGAAAGTTATTAGTAATGACCATTTATGAATATTTTATGGAAGGTAGAGAATGTCATCATAAATTTTTTATATAAGGAAATGAGGCAGGAAATATAAAACAAACAGCATTAAACATTCAACGTGGCCCCCATGTCAAAAGGATTGTGTCCAGAATAATAGGTAAGTTACAGGATGGAGGAGGCGGAATAAAAAGAGAGACAGCCAGATGTCTTGGTTTCCTCTGCCTCTTTGTATGGATGGAAAGGTCAAGCCTGTGTGCCAAACGACTGTTAGGGAGGGTTCCAGGGAGCACCATATGTGATTGTTTTTGTGGGTTTCAGTTGTTGCTCGAATGTTAAGAGCCGCTATCATTTATTCATTTATTGATCTGATCTGTCCCCAACAGTTATGTTGTTCCCGCGCTAATGTACAGTGTTCAAAATAAAAAGCCATCCCAGTGTTTTATGTTCAGTGTGCTTTATCCTGACATTACCATGCATTTGCAGCAATTTCACAAGCCCAGGCGGAAGACAGGAGCCAGACGGACACTTTGTCTCAATAACCGGGATACACTCAACCACATGGCGACAAGGGACACTGATCTGCCACTTTAGACTACACACTGACTTTGCATACTGCTCTTTTGTCCATCACTCTTGATTTTTAGCATGGTCTATATACATACTGTAACTATGCAAGCAAAAGCCTGCTTTTATTTTTCCTGAAAAGGCAGCACTGCCGCTGCCTGGGGCTTCCCAGATTCCTCTTGTCTACCTTCTGTCTTTTGCTCACACTCTTCATCCACATTTACACAATAGTGAGTGGAGCAGTGTCTATCCCTCTGTCTCCCTGTCATGTAAGGTGAGGCCTATAAAAAGCATGTTGAAAAGTTGATCCCAACTGGCCAGGCAAAAGTAGAAATAAAGAGATATTGCTCATTTTCATTGGGATGGCACTCAAGCAAGATGGTGAAATGCACCATAATACAGGTATAGGGCTGACATTTTACTCCGACTATAGTCCACTGTGCAGGCAGCTGAGGTAGTACATACTGATGTCCTTGCCTCAGTTAGTGTACATCACTTTAAAGAGCTATATTTTGCCATTTAGGGCTGACGTGAGCAGATTTTGTTGGGACAGGAGAGGCATGGAACATCTGGATAGCATTTAGGCTGTTTATAAAGACAGGAAGTCCTCTCTGACCTGTTTTTCACACTTCATTTAATGCTATGGATTTGACGTCAAATCTGCGCATGTCTACACTTGGGTTTCTCTGTATGCAGGTTCAAAAACACACATTACCACAAGGAGGAAAGGAATCATGACATAATTCACACATAAGCCCACACATGCACATTTTGTGTACATGTTCAACAAAAGCTCTACACTTTAACAACACTTGACATCAAACAACTTAGTATCTCTGGACAGTCTAATTATTGTCCACATTCATGCAGCTCTGAAGGACTGTGCAGCGTTGGAGTGTCTTTCCTCTGCCAGTGACAGTTGGTTTGTCAGAGGCCAGGCAGAAGAATAGCATGTGGCCAAGGGGAGGGGAATTAGCATTCCATGGCACCTGTTGCCAACCAGTGTGCCCATGCAGGCTTCAGATATTACAGTGATTTTGTGGAGAAGAGGAGTAAAGGGGTAATTGTAGTTTTGGCAAAGCAAACGTAGTGAAGAGAAAGGAGGGCAAGCACTTCCGCTTTCTCACAACCGCAGAGCTGTAGACCGACTGCTCATGTTCATGTGCACGCGTTCTTCCACACAAACTGATATATATATATATATATATATATATGCTTTGGTTGCCATAGCAACACCCTGCATGAATTGATGGTGATGTTAGTTAACAGCAGGACAAATATTTTAGAAGAGTAATAAGAGGACTCGGCATCACTGATGTCTGCAGGACTGCTGTAAGTAGCTTTACCAGGACCCTCAACTCTCTTTTGTAGATACGCCCTCTCAAAAAAAAGAGAAGAACAAAAAACCCTTAGCCATAAAGCAGTTGCCTCTGCTCACTCACTTAGCAAGCCTGTTGTGCCATCACTTCAGCCATTACAAATTTAATGTTATTTAGTAAACGTCTTGTTCCAGCACCCGAGGGATGGCAGCGAGGGTGGGAGTGGGGGTGGATGAAGGAACATATAATATTACATAAAGAGTTACACGGTGTAAAGCTTCAATGATTGGTGTTAAGGTTTTCATTACACAAAATGAGTAATTTGCTTGTCATTTGGAGCTGGCATATCCCACAATCATGCTTACTTCTGTGCCATCAATCAAGCGTTTAAGTGCTGATGACTCTGCTCACATTTAAAGCAGGGCAGCCGAGCCACAATGCACTGGGGGAAACTCATTGTTTGCTTCGTTACTCCTCAGAGCTCAACTACTGTGTGTGTATGTGTACTTGTAGTTTGCGCTTCGTATCTGTGTGTGCAGTTAAGTATGCTTATGTGTGTGGTGAGAAACAAAATCAGGATGTGGTCTTGCTTCTCTAAGCAGCACTTCATTCCTCAGTCCATAACATGTCAGACAATGCTGTAAAGAAGCTTACGGAGTTTCCTGTGGGGCGAAGACAATAGATCCCACTGTGGCACTGCAGTACAACATTTATATTTCTGTGTGCATGCATGGGTGGGCTTATTTTCATCTGTGTGGTCTGTGCAGAAAAAAGGAGAGGAAAACTTTACTGGTGCTAACTTTAAAATTTCATAAGTGCCTTGTTGACTGTAAAGTAGGACAATTTCCACACACAAACTGCAACATTCACAGATACACTACAGCTGGATGGCGGTGTGAGGGCAAAAGCTATCATTGTTTATAACCCTGCTCATGGACCAGCAAAACATAGGGTAAACAGTCACTCTCACCTCCAATAACACACATACACATACACTTCCAGCCCCTTCTTTCCAAGATGAAGGAGAATGACGAAGGCAGAGTGGGATGCAGATGAGGAAAAGGACAGTGAGTGGAGAGGTGGGAGCACACCATGCCAGTCAACCAAATGATTTAACCCAGTAAAGTAAAACTCTAGTGGAACAACAGCTAAGTCCTCCAGTCGAGCCTGAGCCATCATCTCTATTTCTCCCCTCCCCTCTCATCTCTCTCCCTCATCCCCTCTTTGCTCCAGATTCCCACCAAATCTCAAGCTTGGTTTGACAGCAATAAAGTGCTTTGCTCAGGCAAGGAGGACCAATAATATACCTTTTTTTCCATTCAAAATCATTTTTTTGCCAGAAGGCAGATGAAAATACAGTGAACAAAACGTGGCAAGGAATGATCCAAAAACTACATACAGAAAGACAAAGAGAGATGGCCAACAGGGGACTTACACAACAAGACAAGACATAGTTTAATAGTATCACTATATTGTTAGAAGCATGGATGTTTAATTTAGTAGTCTAGACTACAGGGAATAATAATCTTCATTCAGACCACATATTTTTGTTGTATCAGAACTGCAGCTATTTTGCAGTAAACCAGCTGTCAGCATTTCAGTTTTGTTGTGCAGGTGTGCAAGCTGCTCCTCTTTGTTTATCCACTAGCTCTAGCCCCATGTTTGAGACGTCTGAAAAGTTATCCTCCCTGCTGTAAGAATGGCGGATAGATGGGCAGACGGACAGGCAGCATGAAACTGAGCTAGAGCCCAGGGCCAGGGCAAAATAAAGAGGTATTCATAGCCAGCACAGGGCCAAAGCCGAAGCAAGAGAGATCAATAGCTTAATGGAATTAGCCTGGCTTTGAAACATGGCTGCCAATCATATTTACTGAAGGCTGTTTATGTTTGCTATGGAGCCTCACTCAATTTTTAAAAAGCTATGCGGAGAAACAGAGACGACAACAGGAAAACAAAATCTTTGCCGGTGCTTTCACACAGCAGCAGCTATCTGCAGTCACATAGTGCTGAAGGTATACTCATATCATATAGGCCACAGAAAGGCCAACACACAGGATGTTTTATTTGGATATGTGTGCTCATCGTGCAGAATCTTTATTTTCTATCACACCAACAATATGTTTTCCATTACATTAGATCTACATCTGTGAGTCACAGATGTTTTATCCTGTGTAGCATCATTAGTAACCAATGTGACCTGCTTAGTGTATAGTGCAAAAGCAGAAGACTTAGCCATCCCCATGAGAGTGACCACACATGCTGACCTATATCTGTGCATTCATGTGTTTACTGACAAATCCCTGTTGATTATATGGAACACAATGTAATTCTCTTCTTGTCACATGCTTTAGGGGAGTGTGTTGAACATTGATGTTCAATACACAGGTCACCCTTTTATCATTGTTCTTCAATGTGCAAGGTATTAAGATACACAGGAATCTTGCTGCTAAATATTAATTAAGATTTTGCTTCTAATTGAAGGGGTGATGTAGAACATTTTTGCAGGGCAGGTCAAAATATCAGATTTAATGTCCCACAACTAAACTTTATTTATTTTCATATTTCTATTTCAGTTCCTGTTTGGTTTAGGTTTAGCCACCAAAGCCATTTGGTTAGTTTAAATATCATGGTTTCAAACTACAATACATTCTGTTACAATATTCACCACACATTAAGAGGCACGCTTTCCAATCTGAAGAAAACAAAACTTAATCAAAACTGCATTTGCTTACAGTCTAATGTTGTTGATTTCAGATGATGCATGTTTGTTTACATACAGTATGTCAATCTGACTAACCTGCACACTGAGAAAGGATGACTGTGCAATGCAGTGAATTAAAAAGTGGTGCCAAGAGGTCATGACTGAGTTCACATGTTTTTGTTTTTTAGGTAAAAATTAGCTGCTATGAGTAATCTTAGATTTTCGTTTGCCTTTGTTGCATAGCATTTTTTAGTTTTGCCAAACCAAGAGCATGCTGGTATCCCATTAAAGCATGTAACACACCTGCAACAGAACAATGTGTAATCGCCTCCATTTGTCCATAGTTGCTCCTGCTGTACATGCTTGAAAACAACAAGGTGAAGTGGAAACTATTCCACTGTTTTTTGTTGTATGTCATCAAATCTTTCTCACTGCTTCTTTAATCCAAATTAAGACCTTATCCTAAAACTAACTGAGTAACTTTGGTGACTAAACCAAACCAAGTCATTTTGTTGGCAAAACCTAATCAACCAGCAACTAAGAGATGTAAGAAAGAAAACAAGTTCTTCAAAGAATTAGAACCACCGTCTCTTGAGTGCACTTTGTGTGTTTTATTCCTCCAGTGCTCCCCCAGACCTCTAAATGGGACTTTTTACCATTTCTGCACTTTAACTTAACACTTGCATCATTTTGCATTTATGTACTTTTCAGATCTGCAGCTTAAAACATGACACTGACACATCCTCTGGTGTTGGACTGTCAGGTCTAATACCCACTTTGCAATGATAATTGGTTGTCCAGAGAGTTAATCCCCCTTACTCCTAACTGAGGGCAGTAGAGAGGTGACACACCAAGATATGCATACTGCACACAGATATAAATACATCCTTCCGCACATCCACACTCAGGCACACACAAAGAGCCAGGCTCACCACAGGGATGGCGGGTGCGGCAAGCGATTAAGGGCAGGGAACAGATGCCCACCTGCTCCCCGTGAACCTGGCCATGCCTCAGCTATGCCAGGGTGCCCAAGGTTGCCCCTGGGTGCCTTAATACACTGTTTCCATCTGTTGCCTGGAAAGTGAAGGGCAGAGATGTCCAAGTGTATGGGCATCCCCCCCCACTCAAAAAACACACCACACATACACATACAATTCTTCCACTCTTTTTGCACCAACCATCCTCCAAACATGCCATCTATGTAGTATCCACCTACCAATTTGCCATGAGAGGAAAATTATTGGAATAACACAATGTCTGACTCTTACCTTTAAGCCATCAAGCCACAAAGCAAAGACTCCAGCTTTCAGCTGACAGACCAGGTTCTGTACATTTAGCATAATGATGGCTGGGAGGGAAGAGATGAAGAAAGCTGCCCAGCACGTCTCCTTTGATTTAGCTCAATCTCATCCACTTATCAAAGAAAGGCCTGTATTTGCACACGAGAACAAAACAGCAGCAAGATGAAAAAAGGTCAGCCCATGTCTAGAGTGCAGTGTGTTTACAGATAGGACCAACCATTAATAAGCACATATAGTGTGCTGAACAGCCTGTCTGTCAAATAATAAGGTTTCAGGATTATATTCTGTCCTTTACTGCAGTCTTAAATGATTATTATCAGAACAAAGCCTCCCTTTATTCTAATTACCTTGTAAATAAACTTGCTTGTCATTACTTTTCAAACCAATTACAGGCTGCCTAATGGAAGTGCTTAATTAGACACTCCACCAGAAAAAACAGAAAGAGAAAGAGGGGAAGAAAAGGAATGAATAGAAAAAAAGCAAAATGCTGCTGGGGGAGGGACTGCATTCACTGTGTAATTATACAGTCATCAGATGTTTCTTTTTTTTTCTTTTATCTCCTCTGCTGTTTTGCAGCGGTGACACAATAGAAGTTGGACCTTTCTCTCCCCTCTCTGTCTGTTAAGCAGGCAGCTGACAATGGAGCACTCGGCAGGCGGTGACCCAGACCCCCTAATAGTGCTGTGGCAGCCGTGAACCTCGCAGGCTGGAGGACAGGAAACAGCAAAATACAGCATGATGGCCAGGCCCAGCCCATCCCCACCACCACTACTCCACCAAATCTAGTCCGCACTATTGCTTCCCCCCCAAATGACTCAGTCACAGCCCAATCATTAGCCCTATTCACACGGATGCTATCCCAGCAACTCGAGACATCTTCTTCCTGCATAATAATCTCATCAATGTCATCTTGACTAGTCAGGATTTGTGTGACTTTTGTTTTGGCATTAGCCTGTTTTCCTTACTAATTAACAATTTTGGGCTGGGATTTCACTTCAAACATGTTTTTCAAGAGTCTTTAAAAAATGCCAGAAATTACACAAACCAAACAACGTAAAGCCCATTTGTTCTCTGACACGGCATATTAACATGTTTTGGGATAATGGGCAGGCCTCTCTGTTGACTGTCAGGGTTAGTCAGCATTATAATTAACAACCATTTCCTTTGAAAGGGAGCTTTGAGAGCTTGTCCATTTACAGAAAATCTCAATGCTCTCACATGTCCAGGCATTTCCATAGTATTCCTGAAACTAAACTAAAGGAATTATGCAGTAAATATGATGTGTAAAAAGGATATATGGCATCACAATAAAGATCCTAGCTGGTGTGCTAGGAAATAGGAAATCATAAGCGTGCCTGTTAACTGTGACATGTATTCTCCAATTACAAAGATGCTCAGATTAAGTGTGAAACGTATTCAGGAAGAAAGACGAAAAACAGCTTTAACTATCTCTAAGTTGACATCAGTGTCGGACTATTCCATGAACGGAAATAAATGTTTTTCTTTAGCACTGCAGCTCATCTCACTGGGGGGGATGGGGTGAGGAGAGTGGGGTTGGCTGTGGGAGAGTAGAAGTGGGGGAGAGTGATTACAGCCATGTTAAGACCTAAGAGAGATCTGGACCTACTGAGATTAGACACTTGTCATTCACAGTTAGGTAGGGATGGAAGGATAGAGGGATGACAGGTGGAGGGAATGCCAGTGGAGGAGAACGCGGTGATATACCGGTGTTTTGGGTTTAATATTAAGAATTCTGCTGGCATAATTGCATTTCAGTCCTTATCCTCTGCCGCATCAGGCCTCGTTTGGCAACAGTTTCGGGTGCCTTATCTACGGCCATTCTCTCCCTATCCGGACACCAATCAAAATTTGCTCTGGCTAGCTAGGGGACAGAGGAGGGAGAAATACAGCAATGATAAGGGGTAAGGACTTGTATTTTTTTATTTATTTATTTTGTAAAGTGGGAGCATTTCTTCTTTTTTCTTCCTTTCTTTTTTTGGGGGGGAAATGGACAGTTTGCTTGCCATGCTTATCTTGCTTTCA
Organism: Melanotaenia boesemani; assembly: GCF_017639745.1. Lineage (NCBI taxonomy): Eukaryota > Metazoa > Chordata > Actinopteri > Atheriniformes > Melanotaeniidae > Melanotaenia > Melanotaenia boesemani. The sequence goes on along the minus strand of NC_055695.1, from coordinate 23,612,671 downwards.
TTAGCGGGCTGTCATACAGTGAAGGCAGCCACAGACTAAGGCAGAAGTGAAACAGGCAGACGGTTGTTAGAGTAGTAGAGAGTCACGCAGGTAGATAGGAAGGGAAAAGAGGGGCAGGAGAAAAGGGGTGCAATCAGATGTGGAGACAGAGCCATAGCCAGGATAATCCTGGAACTATTGCCCATTATTAGTATGTGGCATGCTAAGGACAACAGTTCAAGGAAACTTGTTTGAAAACTAATAAAGACTTCATAATCAACATTAATCCTACAGGAGTCCTTATTTTCATGACTTAACCATCAGTTATTTTTTCATTGTTTACAATAAAAGTAATTGTTAAGTGCACATACAGCACCTCCAAGAGAACATGAGCACAATTCTAAGTCATGTCATCATAACAAACAACTATCAATCTAAAAACTATGCACATAATGTAGAGCTCAACCAGAAGTCAGTCTAAAACTCTGTTTTGTACCTTAAAACAAACTATTTTAGCGAATTATTTTTTGTTTCTTTTTCTTCCATTCAGCCTTTTCTTACTAGTTGGTGCCCCAGAAAAGTGAGCTTTCTGTAGCAGCATTTGTGCATGTTTATTAATCTAAACCAAAAATGTTTCCTTCATTTTTTTTTTTTTTTTTTTTTATTCATTTCAGTCTTTAAAAAATAGTTTGAGTGATATTTTTGGGCAGAGCTGCACTTAATTCCTTGCTAAACTCCAACTGTGAATTGTTGTTAAAGTCCCTCATCCAGCAATACACAGATGTAGATCACTGCCCTACAATTTTAAACATGAAACCAGAGGATACCCAGTGGGTTAAAACACTCTTCCAAGCAGCTCCAGCCTAAATGTCAGAATGTGACAGATTGAGCGAGAGAGTGTGCTGCTTTTGTCTCTCATCTGACATCTTTTATGTTTTATGTTTGTCATTCTTACTTATAGGACTTGAGGCATTTGCTACCACAAGTAATATCATTCAGTGTGGTAGTTTCAGTGGATTGAAGCAGGATGAGCCGCTTTAAATCACAATGACGCCTGATAGTAGACATAATATGATGTATCAGCCACCTACTAGGGGGCCTGGGCAGCACACACCCATGCATCCACATAGCCCATGAGCACATACATACCACCATTGTGCTATTGTGTAGGAGGTCTGTGAACAGCCTGTGCAGTTTCCACTTAAAAATGTATTCCTCCTTGACCATGAAAAAATAGTCTCCTCTGTGCTCAGAATATTCTTGCCATTGTCCCTGGCATTAGTCATGGCCCTGTCTAAAAAGAGAAAGGGATGGAGAGACAACCTAGACCGGCAATGTACATGCTGCATGTGCTCCAAGACTTTGCAATTCATGATAAACCAAAGAGATGTGAATTAAACATCTATTTAGGCTCATTGTGTGACCTTACTACTGTACTTGTGATTAGATGCTGATTGTTTAGTAAAATAATTCATTTTTAATGGAAAAAAAAGCTTTTTGAAAAGGAAAAATTAAATAAATACACCACTGATAAATTCTAAAGTTCGAGTAGAAGCCCTTAGGGCAACAAGATAGATTTGAATTTTAAGGTCAATTTTGTGCAAATGAAAAAAAATAAAATACAAACAAAAAAACAGTTACAACTGGCCTTGAAGAAAGTCTGTGCTTCAGATATACAGTAATTCAAGTGGACATGTTTGAGCAATGAAAACCTGAACCTTATCTACTCAGCTGAATGCAAATTAAAAACCTGCGAGAGTGTGCAACATGCTGAAATAACTAAAAGATATCTGTCTGCACCAGATACTAACTTCCAAAGTAATCTAACACGACAAATATGCAGGCATATTATATTACAGAAGAGAGTTTCAACTCATATAGAAAAATAATGTTACATGATGTAACGTTATTTGCATTTTTACCTTGAAGTGCAACATTGACTCCTGTCGGGTGACTTCTAAGTCTTTGCAGTGTTGTCGACAGTAGTTGTAATCGTCAAACAACTTCTTAATTTCATAGTTTTCCAAGTGAAACTGTGTGCAAGTTGATGCAAGAGCTGTTCTAACAAATAGAAGGGGGGGGATTGTGCATGGCACGTTATCAGCAGCGTGTCAGGGGGCAAATGCCAGCATAGATTACAGAATGAATTGAAATGAGCTGAAATGAGCATGAAGTACATTTTTGTTCCTAGCCTGCAGTTTGTCTATATTTGGGCATGAGAACATTTAATAATGCAATCACGTTACGCAGTTGCACTTCAAAAGTATTTACTGAATCATCGCCTGGGGTTAGGATTTAAAGTCTGATAAATGTGTTTATGGATGAGGCAGGTAGGCAATGGATTTAATCTGACAGATTGAACAGAAGAGAGGAATGTATGCTCGACCCCAGGTGAAGGTTAGAATAGGCCCCACTAAGGCATCAATCTCCAAGACGGAACACGAACAGACAGATGGAAAAGCAAGTGCGAGTCGGATGGGAGAGAGGGAACTAAAGAGAGACTGATAGACGGGGGGAAAAGTGAGAGCAAAGTGAGAGTGAAGGCGAATGTAAAAGGAGATGAGGCTGCTAGATCAATAGAGAAGTGTTTGCTATGGCAACAGGTCATTGAGAGCCATCATTGTCACTTTTTTTGTTTGTTCCCCCCTTTTATTTCTGCATCCTCTTCACAAAAATGATTTAAAAAACAAAATATAAATGAGATTTTTCAAAACACTAAATGGATGCTGCCATATACTCACAATGAATCCACAAGTCTCAGAGTCTGAAGTAACATCACAGACCTCTATTTGAGTATGCTTGATTGTAGGAGCAGAAACCATTTTCTGGTGACAACGTGTTGATGCTTAAAGTGAGATTGCTGTTGTAAATGAAAAGGTGGATGGATTAGAGCGAACAATGTCCAATCAGACTTAAGAGGCCTCAGCCGCAGATTTAAAGGGGAAATCTGTAGGCGGTAATCACACCTCAGACACAGGCTGCTACATGACATGCAAACACAAATGAAAGTCTTACTCCTCCGTCATACAACCTGTTTTAACCTATAGTAGAAAAAAAAAATAATTGCAAAAATTTACAGAGGTAAAAATGACAGTTTTGTTTATTGGCTGTGGTTAGAAATGATCCACCAATAACTCATTAGCAGTTAAAATTCCTTCTGAGATTACATTTTTACAGCTGATGCTCTAATCGCCCTGGATCTGTACAATCCATTTTTCAGCTGGAGAGAAGCTGCTGTCTTCTCCAGGCCCAGATGGTGTCATTACTCTTGTAAGGCTGAGTGATTATACTTGCTCACACTGGGGGAAAACAATAGTTGAGAATTCTATAGGCATCTTTCATGACACAAGCTCCTCCTTTGCTTTTCTAACTCTCTATTTTTCTTGTTAGCTTTATTATTTATTTTCTTTACTTTGTAGTGCCACTGTTTTATACACCACACTTTCACCCCCTTTCTTCCACACAGATAGGTGATTAATTCAGAAAAATCTAAAAGGGTTTATTTGGCCACACAAATCCTTGCGTATAAATATGAGCTTGCCTGCAAAGTCGTGGCAGGATGAGATGGGGTGCAGCCGGTGGAAGTCGGCAGGGTGGCGTGGTCACAGCGCATCAGCTGGAGCTTTGTTGCCAGGCAATCTTGTCAATCCGTGCCAGCGAGGAGAGAAGCGTGAGGGGAGTAATTTCTAAGACGAAAGGTCAACAAGTTGGGAGAGTGATAGAGAGAGCCGTGACACACCTGTCACACCCCTGACAAACCTAGAGCCAAGATGGAGGGGATGAGAGGAGACGGAGCGAAGGAGAAAGGAAAGGGATGAGAATGGCATTGAAAGCAGTGAAGGGAACCATTAAAAAGGCTAGAACCCCCCTCTCTAAAAAAAAAAAATATGAAGTGAAATAAAAGATAAAGGGAAGCAAAGGGAGTCAGTGGTTTGAAAACACAAAGGAATGGAGCGAGATTGGGCTGGAGCTGCAGTCTGTTATCCGGTGGGAATTGGGGAATGGGGAATGGAGGAGAAAACGAAGGGGGTCAGATTTTGTTATTTTTCCTTTTCATGGTCTATTTGGTTTCCAGACCATGCAGGCTTAAATACTCCCCATCTTCCAGTAGTGCAAATGTATTTTTGAGGCCCAAAAACACAAACACATAGATGCTTACAGTGGAATCAGATTTAGAGTTAAAAAACATGCATAGTATGCATCCAGTAGCCGCCGATGAGGACACTTACAGCTTAGAGTCATCACACGTATCTACATTATTAATAAAGGAGTATATGTATATCTTGAGTGGTTTGAACCATTCTTTCACACAACAACATAAAAACTACATGTATCACATGCACATACACACGCAACAACTTACATTTGGCTGTATGTTCGAGCAGTGTATTCCCTAATCCCCTTATTGCTTTTAGGAACTTTCTGTTGTTGTCCTGACAGTTGCTTATACTCTGTTTTTTCAGTGAAGCAGTACACACTCCTCTATACTCTCTTTATCATGGCTCCTTTGAAAGCCACGCAGGAACGTCTAGTCTCGCCAGACCTTCTTTTACACGCTGCCTTTCGTGTTTTTTCGACATCTTTTTGCCTCTCACAATATTTCTTGTTGGTTTTTTATGTCTTGTTTATTTCCGTCTCCTTCCTCTGAGGACAGAAAGCCTTCCTTGTCTACAGCAGAAGCCCTTGGTTCCCTAGCAGCAGCATCTGCTTATGTAACTCAGTTAGCTTGTGTATTTCAGATGCTGGTTTGCTCCCGGTATCCCTCATTTCTCTCCTTTGCTGTTCTTTGTGTCATATCTTCCCATCTTAGTTGTTTGCATCTGCTGTACACTTGTGTTTCTTTTTTGTTGTTGTTTGTTGTTTTGTTTTTTGCACACTTCCTCATTTTAGTGCCACTTTTGTGTTACAACTGTCTTTTTCTCTGCTCCGTCCCACCTCATCGCTTGGCTTCACTCCCTCGCTATCCGCCCCGCACCCATTTGCTGTCTGTGCTGATTGTTCATTCTCCTTGTTCATGCTCCACTCTTGCTCTTCTTCCGTGTCACACTCACTCCTTTTCCCTTCCTTTCTGTCTTTTTCACGCCCTCCTTCGCTCACAGATGCTCTGCTCTCTCACACCTCTTTCAGCATGATGAGATGGGAATCTCAAAATGCCAGTGAAGAGAGAGAAGGGGGGTGGGGGCGGAGTGCCATCGCTACATAGTATTCACACTTCCTCTAGTGAGGATGTGAGACTGCACTGCAATGTTTGGAGGAAAGAAAATTTGTGGTAATATTTGACACGTGCTACATACAACCCCAGGTTATTCGGTGCAACTGGCTCACACTGGTGCAACTTCAGAGTATGCATGGGAAAAAGATAAAATTCAGTTTAAGCTATTGACATACTAGTTTACATCCTAAAATTGAAAAGTTTCACTTACAAAACAAAAGCCCAAAGCTTTAATTCAGTGCCATCCATGACGCAGTATTGCTAAGAAGAAAGAGGTGCTGTCTCTACACGCAAAACATGGCAAAGTGCCTAGACTTCTCATAAGGATGTTAGGACTGAGGAACGGCGTAGGGGGAGAGGGGAGAGAGGGGAGATGGGGTAGAGAATTGGTAATGCTCTCCCCCAGCATACAGCGAGCCGCATGGAGGAGCCAGATAAGACACCCTGGCCCCTGCTCTGACCTGCTGGAGTAAAAGCCTCTCCACCAACGCGAGCAATGACTGGAAGGCTTTTGGCCGACACTATCGCTCCATCCATCTATAGCCCAGTGATGCCATCTATTACAATGGCTGCCCCACAGCTACGTGGGCCCACGCCGCTGCACAGGATTATAATTAGAGGAACCATGAAGTGCCCTGGACACTGGCATTGATCTGACTGACAGTCCAATATTTCCACCAGGGAAATAAACCTTGGTTTGCCCACTGAGGCAAAAGTAGGAATGGGGGCTGGGGAGTGGGAACATTATGGGTGCAGGCTGAACAAGGGTAGAAACTGAAAAACTAGAGGGGGTTTTGCAGAGACTTTTTTTCTGTTGCTGTACTAGTTATGTTTTTGTACCCTTACTTTAGCTTTCTAACAGAGATGGAGTGTTGACTCAAAGTAAATGAGCATGTGCATCTTAGTGTGCCATTGTGCGTGTGTAAGCGTGGACACACTTAAGTGTTTCATGATTAAGACTGACTCCTGTTCCCATTTTAAATTCAAGCAGCACCTGCTCTTCTGTTTAAACAGGAAATTCTTCTTTTTTCTAGTTAGCCTTACTTGTAATAATGTCGAATTGACAGTGTTTGAGCAAACACAGCTGCATCTGAGCAGGGGTAGCAACACTGAATGTCAAACCCATCTGCTTTTCTATCTCTCAAAAAGCAATATGTTGTGTGGTGACAGTTAGACTGAGTGCTGTTTTAAGTAAATCCAGGTCAGCCTGACAAATGCACGGGTTTGGTTCGACATTTGGGGGTTGATCTAATGTTTCCTTGTGTTGTTTCTACTAAGGCTCAGGGAGGCGCTTTCAGCTTGACAGCATCACTACAGTTCCCACAAGTCTGCAGCTAGGTCACATGCCCAGAGAGAGATGGAGAGAGACAGCTGGGGAGTGAAATCAGAGCGAGAGAGCAGCAAGTCAGAACAAAAAATGGAGGAGGATGATAATAACTTATCTTATGGGGACACATCATATAGTCTGTGTACTTAGTATGCTTCTAACTACTCCTTCTGTAGCCTGTCCACACATAATCAGCTGTTTCTTGCTTCATAGTCAAAGAATTCACACAGCCATCAACACATTGGTATTATGTACATTTTACCTTTATCAGGCCAGATGGTACTGCAGGAGGCAAATTACATAAAACAAAGAAGTCTCTTTTATTAGCATACCACCGCTTAGCTTTGGTGAAAAGATCTTTACACATAGATGGCTGTAAAAAATCACAATGCAAAGGTACAAAAAAAGAGAAAACGATACATTCAGCATATAGAAATTATCTTAATGTAGAGCTTCAACTACAACAAGAGGACTTCAGCAAATTCGTTCACAAAAGAAAAAAAGAAAGAAAAAAAATTAAAATCTGGTAATCAAGTCTCACCAGGGTCAAAAACTAACAATAATCATTGACTTTCTCTTGTCTAGATTTGTTTTCCACACAATGGTTTTTAGAATCATAACTTTGGTTGTTTTTGTCACACAGTGACAGATTTTAACACACATTTATGAGAAATACTGCCATGTCTGACGGCAGAGTGTGTGGTGTTTTCAGCCAGCTAAGTCACTTCCACACTGGTTAAAAGGCTAAAAATGCTTTCATCGCTCTTTCAGATTTAAGCTTGGCAATAACCCATAATTCCTTCTCGGGTTTTTGGTTTTCTTTTCCTTCTCAGGAAAGACTGGACAAGCACAATAGTCTTTGTTAAAGTTAAAAAAATTAGCTATGTTTTAATTTTTCTGCAACTATGTTGTGGTTTTTCATGTTAACTGCCATGTTGTGTTATCCTGCTCCTCTGCAATTTATTTTGCTTCCTAAAATGCCATTTAATAAAAGATAATCCCCCTTGTCTTACAACATCACCTCATCTATCTTTTCCTCTCTTTTTTCTTCATGCCTCAGCTTCCCCCTATAGCACCAGGGGCTATTCAAAAGCAGGCACCCAGCGAGTGCTTCATGTGTCATCTGCCAGGGTGACAGTAATGCACTATTTCTTGTTCATCTTCAAGCAATGGCCTGATTATCAGTATATAGAGATGAATGGCAAGACAATATTAATAGCCTCTCTCTCCCAAGCAAGAATGAAAGAGGCTTCAGCAAAACAAACAATCTGCTATTTCTTCTCAAGGCAACTGAGCAGGTATACTCAAAGGAGAGTAAAAAAATGGACCACTACATGAGCTGTTTGTCTCTTGCTGGGTCACAAGGAGTATAGTTTTCTGCACTGAGAGCAAAGCAAAGTCTGTTCAGATCCTCAGCTTTACTTACATGAGCAGGATGCATTGTTGAATTGTGGCTATGCTGCATAGGAGCCTTCAATGAGCCGCTGACATTATATAAGATGATAAAGCTCATGAGCATTGCTTAGCAAGTCTCAAAACGCTCAAGCAAAGTAATACATGATGCTGACGATGCAGAATACTAATAAGATAAGTAATAAAATCAATTGAATTTTAAAATTTTGTATACTGTGCATTGAAATCATCATACAGGATATAACCAGTGTCAGCATAATGCATTCCTCCTTGGTAAGAATCTATATCCAGTTAGAGTAACTCTCTGGTGGTGTAAAAAAAGTGGCTGTTACTGAAGGTTGGACCACAAAGCTTATGCATGTGGCAACTGGCTGCAGAAGGGTTAAGGTCAATTATTCAAGAATTGTGCATGAATTCAAAGACAGAGATGCCTCTCTGCATTAAAGAGAAAGTCTACAGGAACAGGGACTTTCCACATGAAATGAGTGGACACAAAGTGACTGAATTTCCATGACTGTAGTAGTCTGAGTAAAGAACGGGAGAGGAAAGGAACGGGGAAGAGGATAAACTCAGCTGATATTTATGCATCTGACCTATAGTCCTAATTATGAACCATGAGCTCTATTGAAAACTAAAGCATTTATTTCACATCCATAACACCATGAAATATATGTTTTTCTATCTGTACTATTTATATAGTGTAGATATGGATTGGATTTTAATGAGCCTATCCTCTTAAAAATTATGCACAAAGGAGCAGCTGCCTGATAGAGAATGGGTTCGGAAAAGTGCATTCATAAATTACCCTCCCTGTCTGTATTCATTCTTTTCAGGGTCTACTTTATTCCAGCTGAAAATGATGCTTTCATTCCAGCTCGGAATAACATCTACACATGGCGGTGCAGCAGATTAATCCCTTTCTATTTATTAAACTTGGATGTTTTAATAATACCAGTTTATTGGAAAGCTAACGCTGGATTCAGCTGTTTATAAATACTCTCACATCCCTGGCAATGTATGGAAGGGTTTATCTGCTTCTGAAGAGATACAGTATATTACAGCAGGAGATACCTCCAAGCAAGTTATTAAAAACACTGAACCATTAGCTGGTGGAGATGGGGCTCACTCCTCCTTCACTCTGCTGATCTCCTCACTGCCCATCCTCCCCGGAGAGCCTAAAATTAGACAGAATATCCCTGGCACACAAATACACACAGCAACATGCTATTCTATGTGAACACCAACACACAAACACAACTATTTATAGCACATTACCATAACAGTGACCCATTTTTTTTGGTTCTAAATTGTCTGGGCTAGACAGCTTATATATTACATGCTGGAAAATTCAAGATTAGACACTGCATCAAGAGGGCCATGTCAAATAGAGGAATATGACTGTACAACCACAGGGTTAAAATACAAATTACTGTATTACAGACTGCTAAACTTGGTCTACATTAACATCAGTTACTTTGTCAGCTACTCAGTCAGACAGAATCCACATACTGGATGACTGTGCTTTATTTAAGCAGGACTAATACAAAAGAGTCCTGTCTGGTCTTAGACAGAGTGTTTGTAGGCCTACGTTTTGGCTCCAGGGAACCCTGCGGCGTTCTAGCACCAACCGTCTCGAGAGGAGTGCCACCACTGCTGAGTGAGGAGAAAAATGGCTTTGAGACACAGAGATGGAAACATGGAGGAAAAGAGGGTATGAGGACAGGAAGGCACACAAAGGGAGAAAGAGAAGGTGAGAAAGAGTTGGAGCGGAAAAAAGAGACAAAAATAATACAGAGAGGACAGGAAAGGTGCACTCAGGTGGGCGCTCTGGAAATCTTTCCATCCTGATCATATCAGTGTGAAGACAGGCAGGTGCAGAGGCATTTCTGTTGTGATTATGGGTGTTAAAAATTTTGAAAATAATGTACACATCATTACAATACTGAGTAATTAGTCCAACAAAACAAAACAAAAGTAATTAAATAAATAAAACAATGATGACTAAAAATGCTTAATCTGTCAGCAACTTAGAGAGAGTGAAAAATACTCTTACGGCCAGCCTCACATGGGTTCAGGTAATTCAAAGGAGTTCAGCAGCATGACAAAAGACATAAATCAAAGGTATGCATTTTGGTTTATACAAAGGCTGAGCTAAAATTACAGTCAGAAAAGCAATTACTCTTTTCTGAGGCTGTCAAATCGAATAAGAAATGTGTTTTGGACAAAAGACGGAAAGCAGTCTGCTAGATGGGTGTCATAACACGCTGCAGTTTTTGCCTTAAGGTGGCAAGAATTGTTTTGCCTTGCAAAAAGTATTTTCTTTAATGTGCATTTTTCACAGCAAAACAGTCTACAGCTCATATGACACGCTCACATTTCATTCAGCTCACATACACTGTTGTGATATGTGGTCCACTCTGCAGCTGGTAGGCAATGTGTTTCTCTCTAGTACTAACTGAGAGGCAATGCAGCGAGTTAATGTCATACAGAATGGGACACATTTATTATTCAAACTAAAGAGAAATAGATGAATTTGTACTGAGAGGAATCAGTGCTTACTGCCGCTTACAATTTCAGCACCTTGGACAGCGCCACATCCAGCTGACTTCAGCCTCTCTTTCTCTTGGCAGTTACTTGTGCAGCGTTACCCTGCTGTTTATATTGCGATGAGAGGTTTGTCTCATGTTTAAACATGCCACTAATTCTGTTCATGTTCAACTGTAACATGAAAACAGTTCTAACCCAAAAAAATATTCTGTCAGATGTCACAGATTGTTGATGAGTATGGCTATATGACAGCATTATTGCAACTCCACTATTGTCTGCACATCCTGTGATTACCCTGTTGGAGAACAACACATGAGCAAACAAGCGAGCAGGCAAACAAACAAATTAAAATAGAAGGCAACAAAAACATATAACCCTGATTCTGGAAGCCAACACACTAGTTAAAACCTCCATCTGTTGAAATGCATTCCCGAGGTGCTCCTAGAAACTGTGAACGCCCACACAGAGAAAACTCTGCCAGGAGAACAAAGACAAACATTTCAGAACCCTCGTGCACCTCTCGCACCACGGCACATGGAGGAGAAAAAAAATGCTTTTCCCTGCTAAATATATGGGTTTGACGTGGGAGCGTGTGGGCTGGTGAAAGCTAAAGATGCAATGCTTTACTTCAACACTGCTCTACAATATTAAGACAACCATATCTCTCATCATTTCTTCTTACTCTGAGCAGAACTCACATTCCCAAAACACGTAGCCTAGTTTAGCAGGATACATTCATCTCATAATATTTCAAGAGGAATAGAGAGAATACGCTCTCATGAATGATATACTATCATTAATTTTCTAATAGTTTTACTAAAGCAGAATAGAAAATGATTTATGTACATTGAAGTCTCTGATTCTATGTACCTAAAGTCTCCTGGTGATGCATGTTCCCCTGCTGTCAGTGTTCCTTTCCATAAACATTCACAAATGCCTCCAAAAAAAGATTTCTATACAACCACAGCCCCCAGTCCATTCATATTTATAGTCAACATCAAAGGGAAGAGGCAACGCATTAGAGCCCGTTTTGGCTCAAGGGGAGAAACCATTTCCACAATTACTCATCGGCCAACTCAACTGCCGTCGTCCTATAACCCATGGCAGTCCTACAAAACCCCCACCCTCTGTTCAGCAGTCACATTTGTGGCAATGACGTTAATTTGAATGTCTGAACTAATGGTAAACAAGTGAACAGGCAAACAGAGTGCTAAAGGGGCCGTAAGGTTTTAACTCTCGAGGCTCAAAGACATAAACCGTATAAAGCCCCAAAGATATGTTGATTTTTCCCTTGTAATATTTATGTGTGTTGCATCCTCACATGCATGCACACTTTGTAACAAAACAGCCTGCTATTATAAGGGTTTGGTTGCTTTAATATAAGATAAAAAAAAATGTAGTTCTGACCAGTATGTTGACAGTTATTATTACAGTAAAGTAAAGAAAATTCCAGTTTTTATTCAACACACAACAGCATCAGCTAAATATTCAAGTCCTCAGAAACAGGAATATGACCACATGCCATGAAGCCCTGATGTCCACAAAGTACAAAGTAGTTTGTGCAGAACTTTGATATATATATCTTGCAAAAGCTTTTTGGCGAGTTTTATCCACAGTAAACTCAATTTAATAGTACGGCATTAATAAACATACTGATCGTTTTGAGAAATCAAATTTTCTTGTAAAAATATGATAAATTATAGCTCAATAAAAGCAAACAACACCAATGGCCATGACTATAATGAGTTCAACTAAACAATTTGGTTTGACTTGTTTGGGTTCATGTGAATTATTTTACCTTTCAACCTGTTAGATTAGGATAACGACAACACTCAGGAATAAAGGAAAATATAAACCTTCTTTTAACCTCCATCCATCATGGAGGATGCAAAAGAATAACAGACACTTAAGAAATCACTGGGACATCCATTTTGTTCACTGTGTTTGTAATGCACATGGTGACACTAAGAGATCCCATCCACTTTTCTGTCAGAAGAAATCCATTAGTCAAACCAAACACTGACACTTAGAATGTCAAACACACAGGTAGCATATAATTTGTTTCACAACATTGTGATAGCTCTAAATGTTGACTGGTGAATAATGTCTGACAACTGGAGAAAAATGCACAATTTCAAATCACTGGGATGGGGTGGGGGTGTGTTCCAGGGGGTTATTTAAATGTTTGTGTCCTTTTAAATCTTGGGAACAGTTTATGCCTTTGGTGATGATTACTGCGTACATCATCGGCTGTGGGTTTGTGTGAGTAAGATTGCAGCAACAAATCATAATCACGTTTTACTCAGTAAGTAGTCATTTTCTTCTATTTTAGGCTAAAGAACTGTTCTGACAACACACGGGACACATGAAAACGTGTTTGTATTTAAGGCGTTGTTTTCGAACGCCATTGCGTCCATTTTCTTCCCATCTTGCGGGCAATAAGAGAAGCTGCAGGGGTACAAGGCTTTGTTGTTCTCCCTAATGTGAGCTAATCTGGACACTGTCACATCAAACACAGGGACATCTTAGGTGTTATGTAGATGGTGCTAATAGAAACTTAGCCCTGCTAAGTCCCTGTGGGCCTCCTCTCTAGCCTTTTTGTTAGGTTGGAGGCACAGAGATAGGCCATCTTCAAAGCCTTCGGTGTCTCTGTATCGACCATGCTCCTCTGCAGCCCTAGAGGCTCCCTATTAGAAAGGATTTGTCTTACAAGCTCTCTGTGCTGCCACTCTGAAATAAATAAAAATGTGCAAATAAAAAGAGGAAAAAAAAAAAAAAACAAAGAAAACATGTTACTGGATATGCTATATTGCTGCAGCCCCTTTGCTTTGAAATACTTTGATCTTATTTCTAATTTCAACCAACCCTTAACAGATCAGCTATCAGCCACTACACTTATGACGCCATGTCTGAAATAGCCAGATAGTGCCAGGTAATGCTACATCTAGGCCTCCGTGCATATGCTAACCTATGCAATATATCATTGTTCTTACTTTTAAGGGCCAATTTGTTTGCACAAAAAAAAAAAAAAAATAATAATAATAATAATAATAAATTATCTGAATTTAAGCTCAGGGATCCCAGATTTTGATAGGCACTGGAGAGGGTGGGGGTTAGTTTTAGAATATAGACGCATTGACAGAGAAAAAAGTGTGGGATTGAGAGAGTTAAGGCTGGAAGAGGGAGAGAAAGAAAATGCTTTTATAGTCTCCTCTTTGCAACAAGCTGAAATATGCTCAAGAAGTAGAACTATACTGTGGCCATCCAGCCTATACCCACAGGGCTCTCTCTATGTACAGACTCTACAATAAATCTGGCATTATCAGATCCCAGTCATTCAGCAGACACAGCCTAAGTGCTTTTAGATGTGTCAGAGGACATGACAGACTTTCACTGCTCCACTGATGACTTCCCATTCATCCTGTGGAAAGTTACTTAACAGTTCCCTGCAGAGCCTTAAACATTCACAATCATTGTTTTGTTTATATGCTGCATTTTTCACCAAAATAAACTGTGCATCCTTGTGGCCAAGCAAGCCTGCTGAATGCATTTCCCACTCCAAGCAGCATTGCAACAGTTACACAGCATTTTTTTTCTTATTTGTTTCTCTTCCTTTTAAGTGCTACGGTAAAGTGGTATTTTTATATTCGGTTCTTTGTTTTGAGTGGTCAAAAGGCAGGATAAAGGAATACTTGCAAGTCCTACCATTTAAAAAGACCTCTTCTGGTCAGATACACCTGCTATTAGGAATTCTGGATTGTCACTTTCAAAAGGCACACAGACCATAAAAGGAGATTGGAGCTGCTGTGGATGAAGTAGTTTATGTTCACTAACACTGTGGGAGCTTCTAATTTATTTGAGGCATGCAGTATTGTTTTAACTCAATGTTTTATTAGGTTAGCAACAAGAATTTGTAGTTTAATTCTAGAAAAGGTGACTGTTGGAGTTACACTACTCTTTCACAGCACTTTCTTTTTGACTCACAAGAACTTTTTCATAATCCTTGTTAACTATGAAAACTATGCCACCTCTTTGTTGTATCCACAGTACAGGAACTAAGGACAATCAGCAGTCTGTGAGGTCTTTTAAAACTCCTGCCTCAGAGAGACTTAGAAGATATAACAGTACTGGGGATTGGTTGAATACAAGGACAAAGGACTTTACATGAAAAAACAAACAAGCAAAAAAAAAAAGTTGTTAAATGTGTTATTTCCTATCCCATAGCTACTTTATATGAGAGCTCAATTGTCTAAAAAAATATTTCTCTCACAACTACAAGATTATTTGTTGAGACAACATTACTACTGGTTAAAATAACAACTTTCTTCTTTATTTTTATGGAGGGACAGCCTCCATAAAATTAGATGGTAATACATGGGTAGAAAGAGGGAAGGTCCTGCCAGGAAAAAAGGATGAAGAAGTAGACTGGACAACATGCTCTGCCCTTTCCCAATCATAAAAGACAGGCCCTGGCATGCAGTCTTTTAGGAAAATTTTGCCAGTGCGGCAGTGAAATCACACCCATGGCACAAATAAGCACAACTGCACCAATCACATTAATCTGAGATAAATCTTCAAGTCATCGTTGTAATTTAAAATGTTTTAAAGATGAAATATATGATCAAAGAATGAAAAGAGCTTGTCTGACAAAGATGCACAATGAAATGAGAGGCAGAAAAAAAAAGAAGGTGAGAAAAGGAAAGAGCTTGAATAGCACATAGACTGTTTCTTGATTGATCCATACAAACTGGCAGATGAGATAATAGGGGGGAAAGCAGCCAGTCAAACTCTATATGCTGCTGGAGTGTCACAGACTGATAGATTCATAAATAATGAATCAAGAAAAAAACAGGTAAAATAAACTGTAAAAAATGTCCTCTGCTCCATAGCCTAATGGATTGTGCCTGTGCAGGTCTTTGCCTCAGTCTATATTTATGCTGTTGTATGTGTGTGGGTGTATGTGCATTTTTGTTTGTTAAGCAGTGTGCCGTTTACATTAATATCATTTGCCTGAGCTCCATTACAAAGGTTGTGTGATTATGATGAGAGGCAGCTGTTTTCCATCTTAGAAACATACATCAGATGCATGTCCATCCTCATGTTTGTCTGTCTATAAACATATTTTACTCTCTCGTATTCATCAGCATAACCATTAAAGTTAACCATCAGATTAGAAAAGCACTTCATATTTTTGAATGTCATAAAACTACAGCAAAACCTGTAAAATTATAGCTGAAGCTGCACCACATGTTACAGTGTCACTTCCTATACTGCAATTTTGCTTCATCACAAACAGCAGATGTATACAATCAATCAAACAACATATTTGAGATTCTTGTTCCCCACTTGCTAATGAAATACCCAGGCCTAATGCATAGCATATTTTATCATGTATTTTACGAAAATAGGGACAATAATTTCCAAAATGGGTACTATGGTATATTAAATAAGATGAAAAAGTAGTGATAGCTGTCAGATGCAGGTTTATTTCTGCACTGGCTTCATTTTGAAGGGAAGGCTGCATCAGTCTTCTTTGTACAGACAGTGATTATGTTTGGTTAGGTTAGAAATGCTGATGTGGATAAATTGAGCAATGACAGCATGCAATGCATTACATAAGAATATATTTTATCATGAACGCTGTTACTATGTGCCAAGGCAGTCATGTGTACCCTTCTGAGCACAAGTATTATCAGTCAGTGTACTGGCACCAAAATGAGATAGTGTTGCAAAGTATACAGGAGTGTAAGATGGATACTTGATGGTTTAAAGCTGTGCACAATGAGCAGAGCCACGTGAGAGACGTGATGTTCTTGTTTGCAACCATGATTAAAAAATAATAGTAATAATAATAAAGAACTGAAAGTTAACACTTATGATTGTCTATGAGAGGTCTTTAGACTTCACCATGGAATTCAGTAAATGAGGGCACAGCTGCGCTGCTTTCATCCTGATTGACTTGAAACATTTACAAACAAGGAGTCTTCATCAGGCAGTGAGGTCCTCTATCAATACCTCCTACTCTCCAGTTTCCTCACCCTCAGTCTCACTCCTTAATCTTTAAATTTGGACAGTCAAAAGTATTCCTTTCTACATCTCATTATTTAAACCTCTCTTCTTTTTGACCCACATTTCCTTCTTTCCAACATTTTTTTTCCGCCATTGTCCTATCTGACTTCATGGGGCCACATCCTGTCTGGAAACTTGCAGAAAACACATAAAAGGATGCACACTGGCTAAACCTGCAGAGCAGTCTCTCTACATATCATCCTTTAAAACTTGTCTTATGCACATGTACCACAGCTGTGCAGGGAAGCACAAGGTCTGACAATAGTGGAAGACCATGTAGTTTCTTTGCACACATGTTCACTTTCTCTGAGTCACTCATACACACACATACGCACTTAAATGTAAAGCTCTTCGCAGTGCCAACAAACTCCTCAAACAACAGCAACACCCAGTGATGTGTGTCCCTACAAGCCTGGGTTTCTGAAACAGCCTTGCTTTGGTTTTTGCGTTGTGTTGGCACTAAGGGGTAGAAGAGAATTTAATGTTCCACCTAAATGCGAGCTTGCAGCCTGGAGGACATCAAGTATACTGCTTTGCACTGAATTATTAAAAGCCGCCTCTTATTGGAACTGGGACTGAAATAGTTCAGAGGCCAAAGACTATAGCTGCTGGCGCAAAACTATATAATTTATACTTTCTGCTACTCTACAGCCATCAAGCTTATTGTCATCTACTATATGAAAGGCTTTAAGGCTGGCATGATAGAGAAAACAGAGCCACTTAAAATAAAAGTCAGGTGAAGTCCAAGTTTGATCAAAGTCAAAAACAAAGTAAAAACCACTCAATAAATTCTTGTAGAATTATAACAGAAAGAAACTGAATGTGCAGATGAGCTTAATCTTGTCGGTGCTAGCTCAGCGTCCGGGTATTCTGTGGGGCAGACGACAGAAGATTTCTCTGTCAGTGATCACCCTGACACTGGATCCCTGAGCGAGCCCTACTGTCAGCCCTCCTCTGCAATGCAAATACCTCTTCCACATGAGCAGACCCATCACTAGCACTCCCTGTGCACTTGTATTCTGTGTCATTACCCCTAGGGACCCTCACACATGCTGCTTCTCTCCTCTGCTCTGTGCTTCATGCTGCTGCCCTTAACTGGGATGGGGGAGAGAGAGAGAGACACAGAGAGAGAGAGATGGGGGGTGAAGGCCTATAAAACAAGTCAGTTTGGCTGGCTGATACATTCATAGCCATAATGGAGGGCTGCCACGGGCTGTTCCCACTCATGCCTACTGTCAATCACACCATTCTCTTTGCCCTCCAGCCATGTGTACTGTATTTCATTAGTCCTGATTTTTGCTGACAAATGCTGGCTCTCGTGCTGTGCAGCCCCCTTACCCTCTCTGTGGACACTACACCAAAGCATGGCTAGATCTGCCTTACAAATGAGCTCTTCCTGCTTCCACCACATGCATGTGTGCCATTTCAGACAAGCAAAGATACACAATGCATGCTGTGCGCATACATGAGCAGTGCACACAAAGCGATGCACACACACACTCACATAGGCAACAGAATGGATGTTTTAACTCTGAATGGATGACTTCAAGTTGTCAAGCTGACCCTGCACCTTCTTCCCTCCTCTTCTCCTCTTTTCTCAATATTTAAACTTTTAAACAATATTTAAACCACTCATCCCCTACAAGGTCCAACCACTGAGACATCACCTCTTATTAGCCACATCCAGTGATGTGTTTTAAATGTGCCCTTCATTATTGAGTTTGTGTCATATTTTCAGCTCCACTTGTTTCTTTTACTGCCACCTTGTTTGAATACCCAGATTTTGTAAGCTAATCTTTCCTCCCTTCTCTTTCAACACTCATGCATGGATACACACACAAAGATCTACACACCCATCTATTGGAGGCCATATAGTTTATCATCCATGCACACTCCCCTTCTGCTTGCTTCCACTCTTTTTCTTTGTGTCTGCAGGCAGTGGCACACCTGTACAAGCTTGTACAGGGATACACAGATGGATTGTCACTCAGTATCTGGGCCTTTCCTCTTGCACAGCTTTGCACAGCCATGCCTGCAGGCCAGAAATAAAACCAGACTCATCTGGTTTGGCCCCACTGGTACAGGTGATGTATTAAAGAGCCAAACTGACAAGCATTAGATGGGCTGAGCGCCACAGCACCAGAATGGACCAAAATGGCACATGTCAATCTGTTACACAAGTAGTGACATTTCACTGCTGAAAACAAACCATACTGGAAACACATACACTACTCTCCCCATTACACACCAAGCCCAGCTCTGTAACCCAGATCACAGTTGTGTCACATGATTGCATCTCACAGACTGGCGGGCGAGCAGTCTCCAGCCACAACCAGAAATAGGTTAAACAGGCTAAAAATATCAAAAACATTAATAATTCAGCTTTTTTGCAAACCTGCACCTCAGAAAAAAATAGCACAGTTCTCTCTGTGAAGTGGCATAATGGGTGGAACGTGCAGAGGATTATTTTTGCACTTCATGTTGTGTCTCCCCTGGAGAGCGAGATGTATCTTAAGCAGTGGGAGGAGAGGGGGCAGCACTGTAATGTCATCAGAGCTAATGCCACAGATGGGGGTCTCAGTACAGTCATGTGTTACTGCAGGCAAGTTCATGAACTTTTCAAAGTTTGGCAAGAGGTTTGCTTGACATATGATGATGATGGGCCTCCTAATGTTTGGCTGTTAGCTGACAAATTAAATGAATTCACATCAAGTGAGACAGACGTATGTCGTTTATTATTGTTAACCATTTTCACTCAAATTATTCATGAATGCAACAAATGTCTATGTGCTGGTCACTTAAAGGGGGCTAATATACATTGAAATTCTTAAACTGAACTACATTTCATGATGAAACATTTTTGGAATTTCAGGAGTTGTTTTATTCTCCAAAGGTAGGTGCAGAGTACAAACTCTGCCCTTTTTATTTTTTTCTTTTCTTTTTTTTTCCAATACCCTTGAAAGCCAACCCCCTGAGGAGAGAAAAGGCTTCTCTAAATATATGGCTTATCCACCACACAGAAAAGCCAGCTGAACAAAGCAGAGGTGTGCTTGTGTTTGTGTGTTTGTGCTAAAGAGGCACCAGAGGACCAGCACTGAGGAAGAAGGTGAATAAAGGCAGAAGGTGGAAAACAAGCAACCGTGTGACAGTAACTCTGTGTGTTTAAGTGTATTTCCAGCACCTCTGTATAGGTGGTTGCTATGCCTGTGTGTATGTGTGTGTATGTGTGTGTGTGTGTGTGTGTGCTTGCATGCACATAGTTAGAAATCCAAACTAGTGGATCCAAACACTGTTTTTAAAAGTGTGTGGATCCAGTTCCCTTTGGAGCATTCTTGTGTAACAGCTTTTTACTGTACACACATTTCAACAATGCATATAAATACATACAATGACATTCATATTCAACAAAAAACTAGCTTTGTGGTGCTTGAGATGACACTACCTGTGCGAGCAATAATAAGTACAATCACAGTGAAAATGTTTGCTCACTCTCAGCTTGTTCAGGTTGCCATTTGTTCCTTTTCTTTATCAATTTGAGCTGTTCTGAGAAAAATTAAGTTGAGTTCCTTCATTGTTCTGTACTTAAAAAACAACAAAAATTAATTTATAAAGCACTGAACACAAAATGTTTGAAGCAGAAAAGACCTCGACTTTGCCTTTTTTAACGTAGTCTCTACAATGGTCTTCCCACTGAAAACACAGATACGCAAAAACGTATAGGTCCCTGTTACCCATTGGCGAAATTCTAATGAGTCCCCTTTCCCTGTCTGCAAGGCCTCCAATCCTGCCAGCACCAATTGGCTTCACACTGACCGGTCTGCTCCGTTCCAGCCCCCACTCTTGCCCACTCAACGCAAGCGCATACAGTGCGCACACAATCATACAGTACACTGCATTCATTCCCTGCCAGCCTTCATAGTGGGTAGCATTGAATTATTCAGTCTTTGCAGCAGCCTGGACAGCATACAAGGAAGCTTAGCTCTGGATGATAAAAAATAAAAGGTGGATAGTATGCACTTAGAAATAAGAGTGAATATGTGATGTGTCCTTGTAGGCCTACATGTGTGCATGCACAAAGCACAACTGGGCGGTATATGTTATGTCGAGGAAAAGTTCCATGACACGCTAGCCTTACTTCCACAGCACAAGCCCAGCCATGCTCTGCTTCTTGCACCTCATACATCCTGTTTTGGTTCAGCTGAGCCACTGTCACATTCACACAATTACACATAGAAATAAATGCAAACCCACACCTGTGCATACACAGAAACATTGAGGCATCCACGTGCACTCACACAGAAGACTAACAGTGCAGGTATATGCAGAAAAGGGTACAACGAAACAGTGAGCGAGATAGAAATGGAGACAGAGGGAGACGGAGGCATTCGAGAGGGAGGGTGTCTACTTCAAGTGTTGACATTGCAGGAGCCCACATGTGTGCGCTGGAGCATAATCTTCCCTCCGCTCTCATTGGGTTTTTAATGCGGGTGCTATTTCCATAAACCTGCCTCCTGAATCCCTGCCAGCCGCTTACACTCCCCCCAGGTCGAGAAGTACTAATGCTAGGAGGGAATGCATGCAGGAAACACGTTTCCACCAATTCCTCTCCAAGACAATCACTGTTGTACACAATGCTAGCATGGCAAAAAGGGGAGGGCAGCATGTTTTTCTGTGCTACGGCAAATAGACTTGCTGCAGTGACTGAGATTATTTCTTGGATGTGCTGGATTTGAGGAGTGGTGGTGAGAGGACAGAGAGTATGAGGAAAGTGTGGGGGCAGTGGAGGATTGAGAGAGTGAGTCAGGGTGGGTGGTTGTATGGATAGTGTGAAGGATGCAGGATTTTGTCATGATGCTAAGCTGGGTGGAGTAAATCTCCTGCGGACTTGTGTAGAGAGCTGTGACACTCACAAGCACCACCAGCTGCTGCAGGAAAAGCCACTGTGGGCCTCAACTGTCAGAAAGCCTTCTTCATATTTTACTTGGTTGAAGAAACAATTTATATTTAGGTTTTAAAACAAAGAAACTGTGTAAATAATCTCTTAAAAAGGCACTCATATGGTTATGTAATAAAAACAAGTATTGCAGCTCTATCAGTAGCAAACTAGAACGATACCACACGCAAATAATTTATTCACAACTCAGTGTCGTGGGTGGCCTGTGATCACGACAAGCTGTCATGTGCACATGTTGTTTGTCCCACCTTTATACATTACTCTCTGTATCCACATGGAACTGCTGCAACGCAAAGCCTGCTTACTGCACACACACAAATACACATGACTAATAGAGCCAAGCAGCAAGCACCTGGTAAAGTGTCAACGCTTTTCCTATTTTGTGGCCAAACTTATGTCAGGTACTCCTGTCCCTGAGGTTCCCATCACACTTCACTGCAGGAATCTATATTACAGTTCAGTACACTTCCATTAGGCCATACTGTTCCTCTCAGCCACTAATGTGTAACAAGGGGATGCAGATTATGATGTCCAAGAACACCAGTGCCTCTTCCTAATGGTTCTGGTTGATTGTGAAACAACTGTAGCATTTAGATGTGTGAAACAATGAATGCCTCTATGATAGCAAGATTATAACTAAAAAAGAAACAGAACTTCCTTTCATACATCTGGTTGTTCTATTTGTGTAGTTTAACTATTTTATTTAAGGTCATTTATATATATATATATATATATATATATATATATATAATATTAAGGTAACTTAATATTAATTTATGTAATCAATTGTATTAATATTTTTACACATTTAACGCATGCGCAGCATGACAAGCCCACTAAATCTGTTATTTCTCCATTATGACAGACATGGATGTCTGATCCAAATCTGAGAATAAAAAGAACTTGGAACAACACATGGGCATCGCCTACATGGAGGAGGAGGATGATTCAACACATTTTTTCCCACATTTTTTTTACTTTTGCTGTGTGACAAACGTGGCTGGTCTAATGGCTTCCTCCTCCCCTCCTCCTCTCCTGTTGTTCTATGAATCATAACCACTGTCGATCATCAGCTGATCAAATTTTCTGTTGCCAGTCTCTCTTGTTGCTTTTATTTAAGGTGCAGCTGAGAAGGAGGAAACTAGCAGGTAATGGTTCACACAGGAACATATTTACTCCAAAGTATCGTTTTTGGCAAGACCCTTCACCAACAGTAGTTGACAGGTGCTAGAAAGGATTTATACTGCAGATATGCAGGAGCAGGTCTAGCAAAGTTTAGGTAGGAGAGGGGCAGGCAGGGGTACTGACAAGAAAAAAAAAAAAAATATATATATATATATATATATATATATATAGAGAGAGAGAGAGAGAGAGAGAGAGAGAGAGAGAGACGCTTAAATAGGGTCCAAAAAGGTCAAGACATCATCAGGCAACATCAGTGAGTGCAGGTTTGCTTTCAATTTAACACATTAATAAATTATCAGAAGTTGAGCTGGACCTTTGAAAACATGTGGTTAAGAGACCCAGCTGCAGTTTAAATCTATGCTAGACCACAGACTGGCACGATAAGAGCAGACATGTTGATGAATAGATGTAAACTACCATCAAACTACAGTACATATCGGCTGGATGGAGGGTAAATTAGTGAAGCCTGGCTGAAAAGAAACAATAAACTAGATGTACTGTAACAGCTAATGGAGATCAATATAAATACAAATACAATAATTAATAATTAAATACTTGCACAATTACACCAAGCCATTGTAAAGAGCTGATTTCTGTTTATTTTGAATATCTACCAACCAAGTTAGTAGAGCTATTGTTGTTTTGTTTTTCTTCTCAGTTTCAGCTCCTTTATTACTTATTTTACATTAGATTTTTAATTCCTAATTAAACTGTCTGTACCGTTTTAAAAAGTTTTTGTTTTGTTTTGTTTATTTTTACA
This sequence comes from Melanotaenia boesemani, assembly GCF_017639745.1. NCBI lineage: Eukaryota > Metazoa > Chordata > Actinopteri > Atheriniformes > Melanotaeniidae > Melanotaenia > Melanotaenia boesemani. The sequence continues at coordinate 23,589,225 of NC_055695.1, read as the reverse complement.
TGTTGTTTGTCCAATCAAGCCATTGTTTGTTTGTTTGTTTGGTTTTGTTTTTGTTTGTTTGTTTGTTTTTAGTTTCAGCACTTTATTATTGGACATTGGGTGTTATACTCCTATTTGCACTGACTGAACCCGGAGAAGTTTTCTAGTATTTTGAAATGTTTAACCAAGCTTGTGAAGCTCATTTAAGATTGTTAAAGTTGATTTCAGATTGCCGTACTGGTGCACAGTTGTTAAATAAATAAGTAATTCAGCACATTTATATCTGTTTGTTTTGAAAAATTAGGACAAGCATTTTTAAGTCAAGTCTGATGTTTCCTTGCACAAAAGAAAGATCTCAGTCTTTTTCACACAATGAAACATAATTTGGAAGGTAATTCAGTGCAGTTTTTCTTCATCAGATCAGCATCTGCCGATACTAAATCTCAGACATCAGTATCAGAAGTGAAAAAGGTGGATCGGTGCAGCCCTACCAAGACCTACATAACATTTTCAAGCCACAACTTCTGAATGCTAAAATGCTGTTATCACCTGTAACCACAGGTGACGCTAAAATCTGGCATGAGTAAGGCACAGCTTAAGTCTGACAAGTCTTTATTTTTTTCTGCCCTTGCTCAACAAGAGGACGAACAGAAACAAGAGAATGGCAGATTCTGTGCACTGCCCAAGGACATGATAGCAAACAAAAGTTTTAAACCCAGGCCCTCCAACTGGAAACTTACCTAAAAATAACGAACAGCTCATCTCATGAAATTCAAGTGTGTGTAGCATGTGGCCATGTCTGTGCTGACAGTTGTGTCTATGGGGCAGCTTGTTTATAGGCTCTGCATTAGAATATGAAATTTCGGGTTGGTGATCCAATTTTCATACATGGTGCTTTTCATTTGAAACACGTAAACTCCACCTAGAATTAGGTGGTTTGGCATGAATTTGGATTTAAGTATCTAAAAAATATGGATATGGATGAGTAACCACATTGGTTGAAGGCCCCTTCAAAAAGCAGAAATGTGGCGGTAAATAGCAAAACGCAGACATTAATAACTCAAACCCATCTCTGGAGAATTTCTAGTTTACATTAATTAAACCATAGCCCCTGGCAAACTGCATATCAAGCAGGATTTTGCAAACAAACAAATTGCATATCTACTTACCATCAAGCAGAGAAGCAACAGGGGGTCATATCGCAAAAGATTTAAGAGCAGGGAGGCTCAAGGGAGGAGGACAGAAAGAGCCACTGGAGGCAGACAACCACACTAACACAATGCAGCATGTATATTTTGTGAGATTGTTCATGTTTTCCTTCCTAAAATGAATTTATGTTGCTCCACCAGTATGTAAAACTGACTAATAGGATGTTCAGGGACACGTTCATCCAACAAAATGTATCTATGTGCAGCTGAGACATCCAGCACACACTGCATCTTTCTGTGGACTGCTGGTGTTTGTGTGTTTGAGTAAAGCTGAAGGGAATGGAACAGCACAGCAGCCTCAGTCTGACGCCCATCAAAGTTTGCCTGTTATATTTCTGTGACATGCTGTGTCTCAGGAAGAGGAGCAGCGGTGGAGCTGTGGGAGTGAGGCAGGGGACAGGAGGGTTTGAGGTGGACAGGACTGGCTGGGGTAAAGGGGGAAGTCATCAGGATTACTAAAGTAAGACGGAAAGGTACCAGGCGTTGTTTTTATTTCGACTTCCACCTTCATGAAAGTGAGTGTGCATACATCAGAGAAGGTGCCTGCAAAAAATGCAACAGCTGAATTTGTTGATTTTTTACAAGACAAATCAGTAGTCACAAAATAGGGTAATTTTTTATTTTTATTTTTTATTTTTTTTGGTGTTTCTTAATATTAAATGAACCTTTTTAAGGCACTCTAATAGGTGCGATGTTTTATTATGTTGGTCTTTGTATAATGTTTCAAGAATCTGGTTGAAATAATCTAATCTTAATCTCAAACGTTGCAGTTTTTTACAGCAGTGTGCAACGAGAGATTGTCAGTGTCAGACCACAGATTTTATATAACAAATAAATGAAGGCATCTGTTAAGCTGTAAGCTGCCACTTTGAAGCCTTGAGTTTAAAGGTGCAGTGTGTAAGAGTTACTGGCATCTAGTGGCAAAGGCAGGCATAGAAATGACTTCAAATACCAAGCACAGTTGTTACTGGACAGTAGCCATCCAGGGCCAAAATTCTTCAAGATATAAACATGTTTTCATCTGGGAGTGGATCCAGTGGCCTCGAGTGTAGCGATGACTGCACTACAAGTAACTGTCTACAAGTGTACGGTCTTTTTTTATGAGCCTTTAAGGTGTTCTTTATCCCAAACGGTGCTCTAGCACCTATCAAATAAAGCTGGTACATCAGTTTCAAAGCTCAGATGGTTCACACTTCAAACAGAATTGTTTGTCTATTGAAAGACACCATAGTAAAAATGGTGGCACAGCTGTTATGTATGTGGTCCCACAGCAAGTATATGTATAAATGACTCATTCTAGGTGAATTAAAACATAACAGTTAACTTATTTAAGAGATTAGTTACCAAAAGAAACAGTTTTTAATGATATATAAAATTGTTCTGACCTTTATGAAGTCCAATGTAACCCTATATAATAATAACTCCAATAAGTCTTTTTGGGGCCTGATGTCTGTTTAATTACAGAAGTATATTTAAAAGTACTACCAACACACTCATCAAAAGTACTGATTTTATCTAATGGCACCATAATGGTTTGAGGGGAAAAAATGTATCGATTGAGTATCTCGTAAGAGATATCAACCTTTTTAATGGGTGTCAATTGGAGCCAGAGATGTTATGGAACCAGCATCTATTACTGTTGTAACAATTTAATGCACTCCTGCATTGTTTTCCCCTTTGAGAGCAGTGATCGTGCCCATCTTTTATACACACATTTTATATTTACATTACATGCATAGTTTGTGTTTCACTTCAGGTACCGCAATTGCTTACACTAGCAGCTGCCACCGTTCTTGAAGGCACCCTTTTTTTTTTGGGGGGGGGGGAGGGTAGAGAGTTTTTAGTTGTTATCTTCTTCCTTTCGTTGTATTATCTCTTATTATTCATAATGCAGATCAAAACAGCAGTATGATGCCCTCTAGCAGGCTTGGTTAATTTGCAGAATAAACGAAACAACTTGTTTTCTGAGTTGGTAGTCATATTTGCATGCTTAATCTCAAACATGTGCCTTTTGGCTGGGTTTTTCAGGCTCTTTGTCTTCCATCAGAGAAGGGGCGGTGTGGGTGGTGAGATGTGTGTAGATCTTTATTGATGTCTCTCCTTGGTGCAGCTTGGTCTGATCATGTTAAGCCACACTGCCTCTGTGGAGTCGCTCCTTCCCCACTCCTCCCTCATCTGTCTAACTGTCATTGTTTCTTACAGTAGTTACAATTTTGCACTGCGTACACAGAAAAAAGCATAACCAGCAAACAAATTGCATAAATAGAACACGTGGGTGAATGCTACCTCACAGGTTACACTGAACTCTGCTTTCTGACATTTTTGTCTTCTTTTCAGTTTTTCAGAACCGCAGATCTTTCTATTTCTATGTCATTCTATGCTTGTGGTTAAAAGGTATGAGGCAGAGTGGGTCTGATCAATGCTTTAGAATATCCCCTTGAGAACAGACACACAGACAAGTTAAAACCTGGCCTTCAAAAGGCTGTGCTATTGATTGAAAAGCTTTCCAAAGTGTTTTTTATCTCTGGGACTATGTGAGGAAAATGCCGGCTGGTGTGCAGCCGGGTGCAGATGGCATGGCTGACCACAATTGGAGGGAAAGAAAAGGAGTCAGACACTTACCCCTGGCAGTGTTTTTTGTTCATGGAGGGCGTTCTGGGCCTTGATGGCTGACTCACGGGCGCAGTAGGTGAGAAATGCACAACCTGCAACAGAGGCACAGTACATAAAACCCTGATTAGAATATGATAAACATCTATGCAAACAAAAATTATTCACAAACATTATGAACATATGGATATGCATATGTAGTTTTAAAAAAAACTAAGAAATACTCTCAAAATAATGACCACTTAGCACAGATAGAGGAACCAAACGCTGCATGAATGATTACATTTTTGGAATAAAAAGTTCAGAATCAGGTGATAAAGAAAGACTCCAGGTGGAATATGGGCATATTTTTCTATTATTGCAAGAGGAAAAGAGATTAAAAAAATATGTACAGAGGATTATTTGGATGAACTGTCAGGCCTGTCCAGCCTCTTTATCCCGAGTGCCATGTCCTGTTCAAAACTTCTAACAGCCTGGCCAGTATCCTGACCCTGAATGGTTGTGACAACAGTAAAGATAAAAGAAGCTGGATAAAGCATTGAGGGGCCAGACAAAAAATAAATAAATAAATAAAAATCAGAACATACAACTCAGTAAAAGGTAGCAGGAGTAGAAACAGGACAGGACACAGTCTTTTAAACCTCTGAGTAATGTATAACTGCAACCTGTGAGGTGTGATGCCATGTACAGACACCCACATCTACATGTAAACATACAGTGGTAAGCAAAAGTTTAACCACCTTTGATAAAATATCTAAATAAAAGGAATAGTTCAGGAGATGTTTAGGACTAAAGACTGACAAAACTTCGTAAGAGAGCTTTTTTTAAAAATTCTCACAAAGAAAAGCTTCTTTGTGATCTTACATAAACCCACCTAATAATCCACAACTTCATGAGATGTAAGCTAAAGGTTTAGCCATCACCTTACAATCCACCTGCCTTAACATAAGAGTAAATGTACACAAAGACCTCAAAAAGGCAGTCAATGCAGGACAGCCCAATACTCTTGCAGGTCCAGAAGCATTCACAAAAAGAAAGGCAAACTCACTTAAACTGAAAGATACGTAGCTGACTACAAAAGCACTTAACAAGCTGTGATATTTCTCAATAGTTTTGTACTGACAATGACTGGCTCCTCTTTGGGTTGCTTTGTTCTTTGTTATTTTAAATCTAAAGGCTGGAAATAATAAAGAATCATTTCTAAAGGATTGGTATTGAAAAAATGAATCATCTTTAAGTCTTTGCCTTTTTAAAAAAGCTTTAACTCATTTAGTTGTCCCCAGTAAAAGAAATGATCTCTGTCTAGACTCACGCTCAGCGCCATCAAATGCTCGATAAAGAGAAGAGAAGAGAAGAGAAGAGAAGAGAAGAGAAGAGAAGAGAAGAGAAGAGAAGAGAAGAGAAGTGAAGAGAAGTGAAGAGAAGAGAAGACGCTGAAGCAAAGAGATGGGAGGAAACCAGATGGAGTACTGAGGCAATCATTTTCCCCCTGACTATCTAGATAAATAGATTTGCTTGTGTTCTATTAATGAGGTTCATATGGGTTAGCATGCATCATATTTCTGCCACTCTGAAGATGGTTTATTAGCAGCCATTGCATTCAGGATCTCATTTCATCAGCCAAATGTATTCAGTGGGTGGTGATGTATTAAGTGTCTTTACACGGACAATATTCCAATCCATTTTTCTTGTCTCATACAAGACCACTTTTATTCATCTATGCACCATATTTGTTGTGCCTGAGTACCCTATAGCTGCATCTCCACTGTTGCCCCAACAGGACTGAAGTGAATCAAAAAGTCATTGATCCACTGACTATACTGTTTTTTTTTAAGTGCACAAAATGTGTGTGTGTCTGTGTGTGTGTACTTGCAAGCCTATACATACAACATTGTACTCCTGTTATCTAAACTGCTTTCAGGTGTTTTTATCATGAATATTCTCCTTTTTTGTCTCGCTGCACACTGAAATGCATTTCAGTCTGAGAGAGACAGGCAGTAATGGAGTCTGTCCAGGGTCGGGACCTTTGAGGTCGCTGACTGTGGCACTGATCTCATTGTGCAGCCCTCCTCACAGCCTTCCATGTCCCAGCACCCCTAACCTAATGATTTCCAATTGCCACCAAGTAAATCACTCAATCCCTCACACTGCTGTCTAAGGCTCCATCGTTCCTGTGCATCAACAAGAAATACCAAGACTGTGGGATGCTGCGGTTTTGAGTTTGTTTGTTTTTTTAATGGGTGAGGGTAATAAGATGGAATGGCTCCATTTTGGTGGTTGTTTTTCTCTCTTTTTTTCTGCTCTCCCTGGGCTTGTTGTTGTTGGTTTACTTGACAAATACTGCCCTATCTCTGAATAAGAAACAACTATTTTGCATTACAATCACAAAGACGATTTATTTGTTAATGTGTAATGCATAGGGCATTGAGAATAAATTAATAACAACCACAACAGTGGGAAACAAAAGAGAAACATGAACTCCATTTAAATGTGATTCTGTGCTCTTTAATGTATGGCTTAATAAGAATTTGCAGGCCACGGGCGAAAAAGCTTTAACAACTCCATAATTGGAATCCAAACACGTACAAATTGCCAGTGCTGCATTGCATACCAAGAGCAAAAGTGTGTGCGTGTGTGAGTATGATGAAATTGTTTGAAACACAACAAAAAGCTGCTGTAATCAAAGCCTGCTGACACAGCAACGGGGGAAGCCTTCCCACAGTGAGCGATGATCCTCTGCATCATCTGACAAAAACGTAAAACAGCTTTATCTCACACAAAGATTCCTGGTCTAAAAAAAAAACTAAACTCCTTCTCTCTTTGCAGCCATGCCCTCTTCTTCTCTTGTCAAATTTGCCTCTTATGGAAACTCTATGTGTTTGGACTCCTATTTCTTAATGATAAATTTTCTAAATGTGCAATGTTTGTGCAGGAACATAAAGCCTGAGTCTCTAAAGCTCATCCATAGAATTGGCATGTAGTTAAAGGGCGTTATACTTTCTTTACTAGCAAGGCCTGTTTTTTGGCAAAACGATTTGTATCTGTGAAGCAGCTCAACACTTCAATGCCAAACACTCCAGCACATGTTAATATGTTCAAAATGAACTGAAAAAGCATATAAAGCTACAGTAATAACTCATATTTGTTTAGGAACTTCCAAACCGCTAGATAGCATTAGGCTATCACGTTCTCTTGTTTTGGAGCCAAACGTAAGCATTTTCAGACTTGTGGAGCTTGAGAGCTATACTTGAAACTTAATTTGGCAAAAATAAGTTCACTCTTTTTTCATCCTAATATTTATTTAAGTATGCAATTATTTCTAAAAATGACAACTACAATACAATGCAGAAGCACAGAATCTAGCTAACGGCACCATGACTTGAGAAAAAACATTAAAGAAGTTGACATGTTTTGAGTAAAAACGGTCGAGTTTACTTCCTCACTTGTTTCTGTTTCCTGCTGCTATTACAATGTACTAAAAACTTCCAGTTAGCCGCACACAGCTTGTTGTATGGCTTTTGTTTTTGCTGATGGTGCAAAATAACATTTTATAAAATACACTGATCAATATCTTTCAGACTCTAAATGATCATAATTCCATAACTGCTGGCTAAAAGAGGACAAAAACTGCTTAAATCCACTGTGATCCAGCTGCAAAAGAACTAATTACCAAGAAATAATGACCTTAGCAGCTGTTAATACCAACAGGAGCATGATCAGATTCATTTGCGGCCACCATCATGGTGACAGACTGCAGGTTGTGGTGTTGACGGCAGCAGCTTAACATGAATGTTGTTCTTCTAATCTGGCACTGAGCATAAATTGTGTACTGCAGAATTGTCAAAATGTCAATGCAAGTCCCAGAAGACTGAACCAGTTTAATCCACAACTTTCATATCCTCTTTACCATTTTCTCCACCTCCTTGCCCCAGAGGAGCCAAGCTACCCCAGTGTAATGAAAAAGTGTGAACTTGCTCTCACTGTGGCATTTCCTTGGCCAGAAAGTGTGAAGGTAGCAGAAACCGAGCCAGTCCTGGCACCGGTCTCGCTTGCTACCTCACACATCATTTGCACTTTTTGGAAAATGCTATCACGGTGAGTAGATTACTTGTTTACTTCATTTACTGCTATGTGGGGCTCTGGGGGGGGGGGGGGACTGATGGGCTTTCTGAGGGCTGGGAAACTGAAACACACATTACCAACAGTGATACAACCTGATGATGACCTGAATCATTGCCAGGCTCAGAGGCAAGAAGCTCAGTGGCACAAATTGACCATAAAAGGGATAACCAGTTTTGTCTCAGAGAAACTTTGAACTCATATAATCCCTCCTTAACTTTAAGAAAAACATTCTTGACTTGTTTACATACTCAAACAATAATGCTGGTGTTTAAAGTAATAAAGGATGGCCCAAGAAGTTTAATAAAGAGGAACAGCTGAAGGCAGAAATTTTCCGCAATGATCGCACTCATTGCTCTAGCAACAATATTTTTTCTGCCCTGGCCAAATGGGCTCATAATAATTACGTAATAAAAGCAGTAGCCTGGCAAAACTTGTAAACCTTAATTAAACCAGATAGTCATCTTAAAGGATGTCAGCATTGTGCTCACTCAACATACACGGGTTCTGAATCCAACCACACCACACACGTTTTATCAATCACCTCCTCCTTTCACCACGGCTGCACCGGATTCCAAAATCTTCACTATTTTTTCTCTCTCAACAGTACCCCTGCCATTATCCTATCACCTTGAGCAATAAGCTGAGGGAGGATGAGCGCTGCAGAGTGCTGAGGAGCATCAGTGTCTATCATGAGGGCAAGAAATAGTCCCTGCACCCTCCCTGGTATCCTCTCTGACCCCTGAGCAGGAGACCTCAGCCATTGATTTGTTGCTACTTGCTCACATAGACTACACTAGCCTCCGAGAATCAGCCAAACAGATCCATAGGCAGCTCATCCCAAAGGATAGGCTGTGTGTATTTACAGAACATATATACATACATATTTATTTATATATATATATACACTATATACTGTGTGGCATACAATGCTTAATTAGTGTGACATATGCAATAAATCTGTTCTAAAGACACTGAACATGTTTGAGGATCAATACTGGGGCAGAGAGGCCATCATAACCACACATTTAGATAGGCTTTGACGCCTTCACATTCAAAATTTATTGCATGGTGCTGCAGTTAAATAGTTCTCTCAGGGCACAAGTGGTGCTTCATATAAAATCCAGCTGTAGAGCATTTCTCTCAAAAGCTGACGTGTGTACTTATGACTACATACAGTAAGAGAGAAAGGTTAAAACTGTGCTGTAAGGGATAAGGCTGTTAGACAGCCAATCTAGTTTAGGTAGGTGACATAATGAATTACTACAAGCTTCCTATCCCAAGGTTGCCCAGAACCCCTTCAACATGTGATTTGATAACATTTATGATGCAGCACTTAGGCACCTTCTACTGTTCTGCAGCATTTTAAAGTCAGCCTTTACCTTTGTAGACTATCTGCTCATACCTCTTTGCTATTAAAGCAATGACCTAATCTATAAAGACATCTAGTGCTCTGCATCCCTGATGAGCAGGCTAATTGACACTGCTAATGGATGGAGTTTCACAGGGCTGTAAATAATGTGTAGGTTCACACTTACTGCCTCCTGCTGTGTTACTTCTGGGAGGTCAACAAGAGTTTACCTGCCAAGTGCCGTCTCTCCAACCGGTCGTTCCTCCTTCCCTCCAGTCTGCCCCGGCCGAGGGATTTACAGAAATCAATAAAAGTTTCTCTGAGCCCCCTGCCTGATTCAAAGTCAGAAAACTGCATCTCCGCCTCTTCATGAAGTGGAACAACCACTTAGAAAAACAAACAGGATTACAGGAGAGAAAATAATAAAATCACTTCCACCTGACTCACCATTTGCTCTTCCTGTTCACAGCATAGCACAAAAAGGTGCAGTCTGTTGGACTGACACAGACTCGTCATCTAATGTATCTGTACGGCATATTTGATATAATTTACTAAACAATATCTGTCTTCTTTCAGAGGTTGGAAAGCATTTCAAACTTTGAGACAGATCGATAGATCATAGCAAAGACACAATCTCAGATGATTGGCAGCTGCAAACTGACTGTGGTCTTAGACAAGGATCAGGTTCTCACTCCCTTTGATTTTACAAACTGAAAGTTACCTTTAAAGATACTGCTTCAAAGACACCAGAGGTTGCTTGGATGATTTGGTAGGAAAAAGGATGAGGAAAAAAGACATGTTCGGAGATGAGGTGGAGAGAAAAAAAAAAGGTTATGCCATAAACACACACAATCCTTATCAGTACACTTCTATACACAGTTAGCCTTAAGAGGAAACAATAATTAAACAAGGCTTTATAAACTTGGAGCAATGAGTCTCTACTTCTCCCAGTTCTCCTTTCAATTTCATGCAGCCTCAGAATATAAAATGATACGCTGTATTCCAGACACATATTTTCACTTTTACCCTGCAAGCCAAAAATATAACTTTGTGTCCCTGTCCCAGCTTTCTGCCATTATTTATTTATCTCATGTCACCACTGGAGCTGGAGAAGACTAATAATTATCAGTAATGGTGTGACTAACAAGCAGGCAGCAGGGTGTTAATTGCATTGACGTATATTTCCACGTAACCACATTCAGCCCAGAGGATATTAGAAATACTGATCTGCTAATGAAGAGGTGACAGATGTGTAGATAGATAGATAGATAGATAGATAGATAGATAGATAGATAGATAGATAGATAGATAGATAGATAGATAGATAGATAGATAGATAGATAGATAGATAGATAGATAGATAGATAGATAAAACAGACAAGAGAACCTGTCAGTCATTAATTACTTTAAGCAGTCTTTTTTAATTAAGTCAGATCTGCAGTCAAAATGTGAACCACAGATCAGATGCCATGTTGGAGCTCTTATAAAGTCCATATACTCTGCTCATTAAACCAAATTAACATTTGATCATCAAAAAGAAACACAAATTCCATCTCTCATCTCCATCCTTCCTCTACACTCTCTGGCAAACCATTTGCTCTCATCACACACAGAGAAAAAAATGTGGACGTGACACATCTCCAGTACAAAGCATCTAACCAGTTTGTGTCACTGGCAATACAGCACAGAGACGGTTGGCCACAGCGTCGCTCCGTCAGCGAGAAACATAGAGGAAGGAGTGATTGAAGGATGGCGGGAGTGATGGCTTAGCGATGGAAGGGATAGGAGATAGAGGGAGGTGGGCAAAGGCACTGGAAGCGACAGGGACACGGCTCTGCAGCCGCCCACAGATGCTCCCTCCATATGCACCCCCCCACCCTCCCACTACATACACACACACACACACACAAACACACATCTCGCTGCTTTCGTTTTGAGCTCAGTGTGGGAGCAGTTTTTTTGGAGGGAGGCTGGCAGGCAATCAGTGATGTCATGCCAGCAGTGCAGCAATGGCAGCTTAACCTATTTTTGGAAATACCACATAATTTCTATTTATAACCGCACTGAGCAGAATGTGTCTTCACACGTCCCTCACGGACCTCAGCATTTTTAGGAATCTTTAAATCCAAAAAGTGTCTTCCTTATGTTCTAAGGTTTATGTGACAGATAACAAGGTTACTAATGTTGTTATAACTCAAAGTTAAACTGGAAAAGTGGAGTGCTTTTTATGCTGTGAAAATACTAATATTTTCAGGATTATTTATTTTATTTTTCCAAGAAAATTTTATAAGCACTATTTGTATGTTTGATTAGTCAAAATATGAACTATACTATGAAAAATAATCTCAGTCAGACAGTATATTAGCATTGGCAGTTGCTGTTGCAGCATTTAAATTATGTATAACTAGTGATACTGGTGGGCTTTTCCCATGTCAACAGCTTTCAGGTGATTATTATATCTGCTAACCTTGCCCGGTGCTCCTCCCCCTCAACCCTCCATCCATCCCACCCTCCAGTGCCAAAACGCCACTCAGCCTGTTAGACTCATCCTCCATGTCCCAAGCTGAGCCCTCACTCCACTCTCTCAGAGCCTCTGGATAAAAGCTACCATTTGTTTCTGCATCTCTGACAAACACTTCATCTTTTCCTTTACACTTATCCATCTGTCCATACATCCATTGTTTTGTGCCGTGTGTCTGTCTGTCATTTTGCCTTGTAGGCCGCACTGCATACATGCACCATCCACCCTGTCCAATTCCTCTCCGTCACACTGGGCTGTATGACAGAGAAGAATTGGATGACAGTGCTGAGGAAGCTTTATGTTTGCATGCACTCTCAGGCAGATACATGTACAACATTTATGCATTGTTCATTTGCACCAACATCAAGGGCTCAACCGTTTGGCAATCAGAGAGATGTGACAGCTTGACGATCTGTGATTGTTTTTTGGCCAAAACATAAGGGTTAGCAAGTCCTCCAAGGGCACAGCAATATAAGGCAAGACAAATAACTTATTATTTTCTAGGCTTGTACAAGGCTTTATCGCATGAGTTCTCCTGAACCATTCCAAAATGGAGAGGGATTATCACAAAACATTGCATTAAAATCTCTTCTCTCCCATCTCCCTTGTTATTTCATTTTCCTTCTAAAATGAATCTGTGCCTAGTCAGGCTCAAATACAACATTAAAGAGCTCATGCTACTCTAACAGAAACTACCAACCCCCTCCCACCATGCTCCTTCCTTTTTTGTCCCCTCTTTGCCTTTATAACCCCTGTCATAAGAGTACACTCTGCTCTGTAGGCAACGGCACTCTATGCAAAGCTACCCTTTCAAAATAGATATGCTTCTATCACTCTATTTAGAGTAGGAAAGTAGTTGTGGCATTTGCAGAAGAAATAGACATGGGTGCCTTCTGCCAACCCTACTTTTAGAAAAGAAATATGACCACCCACACAATGCAAAAGAATAAATAAATAACTTAAAACACAATACAAAAGTTATCAAAAGCAGGATAAACTTTCATAACAATTTTGAATTATTCAAATTTACATTTAAATCTTGAATCATTTTCATCAATAAACCAACCAAAACTGAAAGCTTGTCATTGAAGATGTATTTCTTTCTTTCTTTGTTTTTTTAATAAACAGTTTCTAAATATTTAGGGTCTTACCTGCCAAAAGAAAGCAGTCAGTACAGTTTGGACAAGCCAAGCTGAAGTTACTTAGAGCAGGGACAGCAAAAAAATACATTTTCACCATCAGAAATTTCATAACAATTCAAACAAATGCTTCGTTAATGACTTCTACACTGTGCAATAATTGCAGTTAACAGGTATTTGCTTTGTAATGAAATTTTCTCAGGCAAAGAATATCTGTGTTGCTAAGCAACATTGATTCTCCAAACTGAGAGCACACAGTTATTTACAGCAAGTTAAGACACTGTGTACTTCCCTCAATCCGGCTTACATATATATTCCTTTGAAAAAACAACTAAATAAATTTGGAATATAAAGTGACAACTAAATGAACAGCACTGAAAAAGTAAATGTCCTCAATAAACTGGTGAAGTTCAACAACCATTTCTTGAACCTAATAGTACATAAACCTATGTCTGTCCCTGCTCCGGGCACCCATTAAGAGCAAACATATTCCACAAAGGTCATGGAATAACAGCACTTACAACACTGAAAGTATTACATACTGCAAGCAATAATAAATGTTGCATTGGAGCAGGAAATCAATCCATCTGAAAGGCTCTCCCAGGCAGGGATTAAGGGGGAAGAAAGTAGCGGAGATGGAATAAAAGTCAGGTGCGTCTGGTGTGAGGATGCTAACCTCCAACGAAGCGCTGCCTTGTCGGTATCCAAGATTACCAATCTCCTTGGGAAACCAACAGAAGTGAGCAGGGGGAGAAGGGGAGGCAGCACTCCTCATCCTGAAGTCAAGGCCCACAGCGCCTGTCAGTACCAGTTGAACTGCTGCATCTTTTATGAGGAAAGCTCTGTTGCTTATTACAATATTTACAGACGTTTAAAGATAGCAAAGCGAGTGTTTTTACTGCATTAGCTTGGCTCAGTGGCCTTTACTCACTAGCTCTTACAGTATTTTTTAATTTTTTTTATTTCAGATTTGTTCAATCAGATCATTGCACAAAACTGCAAGAAGACTGAGATCTGCTTCTACGCTGACTTGGTGTTCCCATTCTCATTTGAATGCACTTTTGAATTCATTCCTGCAAAACTTTTTTCAAATTGTTTCATTTTAACAGCAACCAGTACTGTCAAGAGGCCTTAGCTTCACTGCTACATATTTAGTTTGCATCATTACCACAGCATGTGTTGTGTATGTACCATCCGTGTCATATATACAGCTTTGTTTATGGTCTTTAAGTGAGTTTATCCCATCTGTTTCCTCTGGGGGGATAATGTCCTACAGCAGTGCCATGATCTTTGACACTTTCCATAAGGCACACTAAATACAAAGACATGTAAATGAGCTCGTATTCTCTATCAAAGAGGAGAAAGTAGCTTCAACAAAACAGAGATTAGTTTAATCAATGCCACAACCTTTAAGCTACATTGTTATATAAGGAAAATGTAGTCTGATAATAGCAAATCATTCTGCTTTTGGTGCATATCATAGGCCAACTATTCTAGTTTCCTCCCCTCTCTTCTCCTCAGCAAGAACACAACTCACAAATTCACCCTTTCCATCAGACTGGCTCAACGAGGGGGAGATAAAAACTAGAATAAATATTTCATCAAATTATTCTGTGATTTAATGTGCTTCTGCTTGGCTGGGATCTACGGCAATATCTCCATTTATAAATGCATTAACAGAATGATAGCCGACACAAGCTTAATATTGATATGAGGGCTGCCCTGGCCGGCAGATTGGAGCAGCATAGAGAGTGTTTGTCTGTCTGCTGTGTTAAATCACTTTTTTCTAGTCCTCTCTGATTTGACAGAGAGTTATAATCTGTCCAGAGACAATTACTTTCCATACACATATCCACAAAAAAAAGATAAGAAAATTGATGCAAATGAAAATAAAGAAAGAATACATCCAATATACATAAAAAAAAAGGCCATCAACGTATTTTTACATGTGCATAATTGTTAAAAGAGTGTGTTCTGTGTGTCCTAATTAAAGCTAAAGGGAGAAGTTTTCACGGTCTGTGATAAATTCAACATCAGGAAATTCCTCTACCAATTAATACCAGTTGGGCGACAATAATTGGCAGGCCATCGACAGCGTGGGCAGAATTAATCATTTGAAGAGGCAGACTAGACTGAATTTTTAATTGGGAGAGGCAGCCACTGTTTAGGGAGGCAACCAGCTGATCACCCAAGAGACTGCTGCTTCAGACAATGCACATTTGCTAATCCTCTTGAGTCAAGTTATTATGGCCATGCATTATTATCACGCTTTACAAACTAATTCCATGTTTTCCCCCATGGATTACCAAGAGAAAAAATAGTTGCATAAGAAATGAGGAAATAATAAACACACACAGCACAATGTGGATGAAATGAAAATCAAAATGACAGAATGCAAAACACTTAGTTTAATGAAAATGGTCCGAATAGTATGCATGTGTGTGTGTATGTGGATCCCGCTGCACTTCTATGCTTGTACTAGAGGGAATGTGCCTCTTTGAGGGTGCTGCCCCAGTGTTTCCATCAGGATGCATACCCCATAATCCCCTTCTGTTTAATAACATGATTTACTATAAAAGATCATTGACATATTAGAGTTTGATTAGGTATTGTTAATTGTGCAGTCAGGCATAATTACATTCTAAGACATTTAATTTGACTGAACTCTGCTTATCTAAAAGTAATTATTTGTTTGTAAGTTAATAAATGAGGGTAAATATTCACTTTGAGGAAGACATCTGAAAGGATTTTGGCATTATTTTTGTTTAAATCAGAGAAATAACTTCACCCGCCTGCAATAGCAATAAACCTTTCCCTTTGTTATCTGTCTCAAAATTGGATGTTGATGCAGTTGGTCAGTAGATAGAAATTCACAGATTTTTCCCTAAATTTCAGATGTTTTTTAAAAGGGGAATTTCTCTTCTTCTCTTTATTACAAGTCTCTTTTGAGTCTGTGTTTTGCATTTCAAACTGACAAGTGGCCCGAGGAGATGATCATACAGACTCTGAAACTCTCACTGAAGGCAAGCAGTACATCTCAATTACAGACCTAAAAACTAAAAGATTTATTCCCTGCGCTTTCTTCTCTACCCAAGAAGAAATTGCATGATCAACTAAAAATCAAACAAAACCTTTCAATTTTTACAATATCAGAAAAAAAAGTCTGTAATTAATCATCACACACACTTCACTTGAATAATATATACACATAACAAATATCTATTTATGCATATGGTATGGAAATATGTCTTTTTGTAAGTGTATGAGCCTTAATATTTTCTTTCTCCCCGAGGGATAGCAATCAGTCAGGAGTCTAATCATTATGTAAGACATTGCAATGATATTGTTGTGTGTGCATGCATACAACACTCACAGAATCAACAAATTTCCTAAAATAACAAATAAGTGAAACTAAAATAAATAAATCCTTCCTTTCTACTACAGCTGACAGCATCAACTCTTACAGCCTAATGCAACAAGAAGCAAAAATAAGCTATGCTTTAAGAGCAAGTCCACAAACTTCAGCTTTCTGTGACACAAAAATAGGGGTCTTAACATACACAGAGCATTCAGTAGCAGCTCTGGACAGCCTCTGATTTAGGAACAAAAGTTACTTTCATCCTTTGCAAATGACTACATACACAGCATGACAAGGTTTGGAGTGTTTGCAAACAGCATTTACATTACTGTTGTATCTCTTAATATGTTTTTCATATAGTGTATGCCACTGTGAGAAAATGACATCTGTGTTCCAATCATTACTTGCAAGTCGACATCTGACTTAAAACAGGAGGTGGGGCTAAAATTTAAAAAAAAAGTATTTTTTTCTCCAACAGTTCTGTAACAAAGTGAGTTTGTCCTGTGACTTCTGTGGGACTGTTTAGGTTTAGAGACAGAAAGATTAAATTTTATATTTAACCATAAAAACAATAATGCCATAATTCACTGTCTCTTTTTGGTTTATTATATTACAAACTACAGTCTGTTGACAATGTAACTGTAATTATAAAACTAATACTGAGAGTCATAACCATAATGACAGACAAATTTCAGTGACTGCCTTCAAGACCTTATGTTTTTGTAGAGCATGGCTGGGTGCTAACAACATAAAAGTTGGCTTAAAGTGTTGATTGGTGGTGATGATGACGATTATAATGGTGAGGATGATGACGTTTACACGCCATGTGTGGATGGGGGGGGGGGGGGGGGGGGGGGGGGGTATACGTACGCCTCCTGTGAAATGGTTTTCACACCCACGTAGCGATCTGCACACCTTATATCCCCGTTAACCAACTTCGTTAGGCCTATGGAAGATGGAAGTTGTCACTGTGGCCTATATATAGGGAACTGAGCGGATTTACACCATCTCCTCCCATCAGCCTTCCATTTCAGCAGAGGCAGCGCAGCATCACAATCTCCGTGGCGACGTCCGTCATCTTGTGACAGCTCGCGCGCCCCTTTGGAGACATTGTGGTATGAACAGATTTCGCTGTGCCGTCTTTTCTTTTTTCTTTTTTTTTCGCCCAGCCCGCTCCATTCCCACACTGAGGGATGTTAAAGAAAGCATATAAATGAATAAATTATGCCCCCCCCCCCCCCCCCCCCCCCCCCCCCCCCCCCCCCCCCCCCCCCCCCCCCACGCAAAAGATGGGACTGGCAGGGGAAGGGTCTTTAAAAATGCATCCTTTCCGAGCGCCTCTGCCCCACTTAGGAGCGTGTTAAGGAAATACTCTTCGATTACAATAGCATTTAACAAAAAATGTTCTCTAATGCTACACACATAATTGGGGAAATGTCCCCTTTTTTATTCTAGCATATTTCGAATATCTAATTCTTGGAATGGATGCAAATGCTCATTAGATCATTTCGCTGTCAAAAACGAAGAACTTCTGTTTTGCGTAAATCATGATAACCACATGGATGTTAAATTAAATGAAAACGATGAGAGTGACAAACTGGACTATATGCGGAGATTTAACTGGATTAAAAGGTTAAATTAAAAGTGAAAAATACTCGAATTTGAAAAGCCTAAACGCATCAGTTGAATACAGTTAACAGAGTAATAAGGAATTATTAAGATTCGTGTGGTCCTCGCGGCCATTTGAGCGTCGACACGTTACCTTTGTGCATGCCGGTGTATCGGTCCTTGAGAACTGTCAGTTCGTGGATTTTCCCAAACTGTTCAAACAGGGGTTTCAGGTCTTTTTCTTCCAAGTTCCGCGGTATCTGCCCGATAAACAGCTTAATGGCATCTTGGTCTTTCATGTTGCCGCTCTCCGGATGAATTGAAATGGGTTCTGACCCGTTCATGGGTTTCGGAAATGTGATCTGAGGGTACTGGTGCTGATGTGGGATAAGTAGTAGTGGTTGTTGGGTCGGTGGTGCCCCCGGTCCGGTGAAAACCAGGCTGGAGTGAGCGGGCTGGGACTGTTGTGGATGGTGCTGCCTTCTTGTTTCAGTCTGAGTGAATCTGGCCATTCTGAGCTGGGAGCAGAGTGGATAATAATGACAACACACACACACACACACTGTGAGAGAGCAAGCACTCAGCTGGAAACCAGGCTGACTTTCTATCCGACACACAACGCACCCGCACACACGGTAAAAGCAGAGTGGGGTGATATTGGCAGAGTAAGCGCACAGAGGCAATATCAGACACTCTGGAGCGACACCCAGTGGTGATAATCAAGAACAACTCAGAAAGAAGAATAGAAAGTATGGGCAATGGCCTGTTAAACACTTCTACACTTCTTTATGGGTTCAGATCAAAATTTAAAACAGATCACGTTTGTGAAATCAGTTGATTTTCAGGTAATGAAAGAACTTGTGTGTCTCATACCCTATGGTGGCAGTATAAGGTATAAGTGCATCTTTTACAGCTACAAATGTAAGTGTCAACATGCCTTCAGTTGAAAGTTTAATTACAAGTAAATGAACAGAGACAGATTGTGTTTCTGCAATTTGCTGACATATTTCCAGTCCATGATGTCACCGTAATTCAGGTCTGGTCAGTAAAATAAGAAACACTGTGCTAAAGAGATTTTGGATTATGCCCATTTCCTTCAGCTTAATTGGGAGTCTGAGTCTCAATTTTGTGATTAGAATTTGGAGATTTATTTTATTTAATGGAGCTTTCAACATTGCATGTTCAGTCTGAGCGAGTACAGGCATAGTTAAAAACATCAAACCTTCTCCTTTAGTAACCCCTTTCAGCTAACTGAGTAGCACAATACAACTGAGGTTGGAGGGCAGCATAAATGAGTAAGCAACTCATTTTTTTCAGATGCAGCTAAACTATGAAATTATGATGATAGTTAACGGGTGAAAATGTTACAGTAGTGCTTAAAGCCAGTAATCCATTTACAATTTACTATATCTCTGCTTATCTGCGCACATATTGAAATATATAACATTTAGCCCAGTTCCCAATTTTCAAATGTGGCAAAAGTGCATGTGTACCACTAGGATTAGCATTTTATTTGAAAATAAAATTAGTTAGTAATCAGTTGTGAGTGGGCAATCTTTTGATTTAATGAACAGACTAAATGTTCAACAAAATGTTTGTGACAGTGTATAATGACACCATTGATGAAAATATCTGAATTTATGAAGACCTAACACTTGTCAGGAAGAAAAAAGAAAAAAAATCTCCAGAGTTTGAACTGCAACAATCCAGTCAGACATGCAGACCCGACACTCAAGACAATCAATCAATAGAAATCACCCCATAATTAAGATAGCAAGGATATCTAATAATCTAAAATTTGCATTGGAAGATCTGCACAGTGGTGTGCATGGCTGGGCTGCAACAAAATATTGTTTAGTGGTCTAAGGTTTTAGTCAGAAAAAGCAAAAACAGCATCAGCAAACAAGAATATGCATTCACTTGACGAAGGTTATGAGAAATTAGTTACAAGTTCTTGGTAAACTATGAAAGTTTTGCTCTCTAATAATATAATTTTGTGTGTGCGTGTGTCAATTCACTACTAACAGCTATCCATCGTCCATTTTCTTCCCGCTTAGGTCATGAGGGTGGCATCAAAAACAGGAAAGTTTAGATTTTGTCTTTCCCCAACCACTTCTTCCAGCTCATCCAACCACTTCTTGTAGCTCATCCAGTCACTTCTTCCAGCTCAGCCACTTCTTCTAGCTCATCCAACCACTTCTTCTAGCTCATCCAACCACTTCTTCTAGCTCATCCAGTCACTTCTTCCAGCTCAGCCACTTCTTCCAGCTCATCCAACCACTTCTTCTAGCTCATCCAGTCACTTCTTCCAGCTCAGCCACTTCTTCTAGCTCATCCAACCACTTCTTCTAGCTCATCCAGCCACTTCTTCTAGCTCATCCAGTCACTTCTTCCAGCTCAGCCACTTCTTCCAGCTCATCCAACCACTTCTTCTAGCTCATCCAGTCACTTCTTCCAGCTCAGCCACTTCTTCTAGCTCATCCAACCACTTCTTCTAGCTCATCCAGCCACTTCTTCTAGCTCATCCAGCCACTTCTTCTAGCTCATCCAACCACTTCTTCTAGCTTATCCAGCTTATCCAGCCAGTACGTCCAGGGGGATCCCGAGGCGTTCCCATGCCATTCAAGGAACATAGTCCCTCCAGCGTGTGCAGGGCGTGTGGCTAGGATATTTTCAATAAACCTAAGTATTTACTTTTTCTCCCCATAGATCATGTAGTTTCTGAGTAACTCAATAGTTAGATCTTTGATCTATGTAACAGACTTATAGTTTGTAACCCTTTTGGGCTTGTTTTGACAACTGGAAGAACTACAATCATGGTACTGATTTATTTTCAGCTCCATGGCACTGCTATAAGGAATTTTGGTTTTTACATAAGAGGAGTCCTTTGTATCAAATTTAAAGTTGCAAATATTGAATTACCAGCACACCAAGTGGGTTAAAGGGACACTGAACACAGCTGAAGAGTCAGATCTTAATAATCTAATTGTTAAATGGGTGAAAATGTATTCTATCCATATTTGACAGCGCCCCCAGTTGGTGGGTATGACACATGAGTTTTTAAATAACAGCTTTCCGTAACAGTTGGTACAATGTCTTTATCCCTTTTTGTTGTTAAATTATTAGCCTTCAAATATGAACTTAGGTCAAGGGTCAAAGGGCAGTTTTTTATGATAAATGGACTGTACTTACATAGTGCCATTCTAGTCAGACGTTGACAACTCAAAGCACTTTTACTCTGAGTCACATTCACCCATTCACACACTCATACAGCCCTGCTTTTGTTGTATACTAAGTGCTTTTTAAATCTACACATTCAAACACAGGGATGTAGTTAGGGGAAGCCTGGAATCGATAGACTGACTTTCTGGTTGGGAGATGACTTCTCTTTTTTTCCTATTTACAGACGTCTCACAAGGTATTAAGTACAGTGTTCATACTGACATGTCATTCTCTGGTTGAAGACCTTTCCAGTGATGTGTTTGGTTTAATGAAAGAGTTTTTATTTTTTTCATGTCTTAATTTTATCGAGAGACCATCAGAGCCTTAGTTTCAGAGAGCACTTGCAAGACCTAGTATAAAGAAATTTAACTATTTGCTTTATTTCCTTCAATCTTTTGTGTGCTATATTCCAAAATGAGTCAGAGTTATTTTATTCAAAATGTAGGAGATTCATATAAGCTTAAAAGAAAGCATGAAATACTGGATTTAGGGTTGGTGTACATTCTATGGGTCAGAGTCAGGATAAGATCACAGATTATCAGCTAGAAGCACTCAGAGTGCAAACCTCTGCCAAGTCATAGGGCCATTCACCTGAGAAAAACCCCAAAAGGCCCAACAGCCAACCAAGTTAAGAACCCTATGCTAACACTTATGTATACTTCAGGCTGGTATTACTATCTATTTCCATCATCAGGATAGATGCCACATCTCATTTAGAATCCTTGACCCTGGAAACATACCCTGAGACACCAAGAAGAAGTAAATGGCTATAACACTCTTGAAGTTGTTAAAGAAATTTAGATTTTCTCTAATGGTGGCAATCTGAGTTAGCTGCAATCTGAGATAGCTGTTAATGTATTCTAACATCTACCATGATGACATCTTTCAATTTATTTATTTATTTAGCCAGTGATTCTGGGCATTATCTGCTTAGTTAGAAGCTCTAATGGCCTGCAGTGAATTATGTTTCCGGTGGGGTTGGTTTGTCTGCCTGTCTGTTAGCAATATAACTAAAAAAGTTATGGAAGGATTTTGATTAAATTTTCAGAAAATTTTCAAATGATTCTTTACAATTATGGGGATCATTTTGCCATTAGAGCTTCTAACTCAAAATAAAGCCTACAATCATTAGCAAAAAAAAAAAAAACAAACAAAAAAACAAACAAAAAAAAAACGACAATGGCTTGGCAGAGGTCTGCGCTCTCTGAGTATTTCTAGCTTGAAATGAAAAGCAGCCCATTGACGACAGACAACCCAAAATAGGATTTGAATGTATCATGCACGTAGCAGCATCCACAGCAACTACAGCATCTGCAATGATCTCACAAGACCTTAAACTTTAGAGAAAGACCTTAGAGAATGTTTGTAAATAAAAGTTTTTCTATTCAATAATCTAATTTGTTTAAGGTCTATTGGAAATGAGGAGCAGCCTTTTCATTGTTGTTTTCTGTTGTGTCTGGTGTGAAAAATATCAGTCATTGGATTGACTAAAGGAACCACAAACAAAAACCATAGTTAAGGCACTTACTGTAAATACATCTCAAATACCATGCAGGTTAAACTCCCAAAAAGAGAGTTTATTTGCATCATTTGCCTTCTTTTTGTAGATATTGTCACTCTACTTAGATTAAAATACTTCATGAAGCTACTAGAAAAAGAACAACTCCAGTAAAGTTAATGTGAATCATAGGTAGGCTTCCAACTCAGCCAGAAAGCATCCTTTAAATAAAACAGATCTACAAGACAGATTTCTAATTACAGCCTATTTAACAGTGGATTAAATGAAGTGATATACTGCCTGTGACAGCAGGCTCAAGGCTGCAAGGTGAATCAATACTGCAGGCTGCTGCTTCTGCTCCTCTGACTGGAGGAATGGCACCACAGGGGTGCCCCCTCAGAACTTTGACTTCCCAATATCTGCATCACTATGTGAAAGAACTGCCTTCAGCTGCATTTGCTGCCCTGAGTTCAGTGGTACACCTACAGAGCAAGGAAAGCCTCGCTTCCAAACGACCTGGTAGAAACAAAGTAGTCAACAAAGTTCAAGGTTGAGAAGTTAAGAAAAAGATATGAAGTGAATAGAGGAGATGGCTGTTTTCTTTGTGAGGGAACCAATGATCATTTCAGATCATTGAATTCTGCTCATAATATTTATTTTTGCAAGTTCAGTAAGTGCAGTGTCGAGGAAAGGCAGGGGTACACATTGACACTAAAAGTCAATAAAACAGCAGGTGGCATCTACACAGAAATGAGTCATTTTTATTGTAAATGTGTTCTTTTGAAATGTGAATATAATTCTTTAAAGCAGAGCAAAGCACCACCTAAGATGCAGTTGTTGAAAATGCTGTTTGTTTTCGAAGTATTACTTTATGCTCCACTCAATCATGCTAAAAATGTATCGATTAAAAGAGGCAGGGTTCCCGCTGAATGTGGCCGGCTATCTGAATGGGAACTGGCAGGGACAGGAGTCGAAGTCTTCAGCGGATGGCTCAGCATGTTAGCCCACTTACATCTGTGGTGAGGAAACAAACAGAGGCGCAGTGCAGCTCATATTGAGTAAGAGTGGTGAGCTGTCATGGCACTGGCTCAACAGCCTCTGAGGGAGGCCAAGTGGCTATTTTTAGGGATGTGGTCAACGCAGGGGGAGGGGTATTGAGAACTTCCACTTCATGGATTTTTATTGACCAAAGCCATTAGTGTTTCACCAAGCTGAAGGCAGAGACAAGAAATCAATAAAGGTCACACTATTAGTGCAAACTAAAAAGTTACATACAATTTAACTTGCTGACGTTTATCCTGCTGCTTGTTAACTGTCTGGACCCTGAGAGGGAGGCAGCTTGGCTTGATCTGTTCAGCTTGGAAAGTGTTTAAGGCCCTGAGGGAGACTCAAGCATCTGAGGGAATCATTTTGCATTCTCTATGCTTTCTATGTACAGTCCAGACAGATACACTGTCCGACACACATCAGTTGTCTAAATGCAACATTGCTCTCCACAGCGAGTAGCATGCAAACAATACAGAATGAGCTTACAGTGCATATGAGCATACGGTTTAAAATGGCATTTGCCATTTAGTTATCTGTAAACAGTGTGTGAACAAGGAGGCTGGCTTGAAAAAATGTGCAAAACTGTGCAGTAAGGAGTAAGCTCCTCTCTGCTCAGGCTGGCATGGTGAATTTCTGAAAGTGCACTGTGTTAATAAGCAGTATGAGTTTGAGATATCCCTTGGTGCCTAATTCACCATTGCACTCTGGTTGTGCATTTCAAAGCATGCTTGTTCAACTGTAATGTTTTTTTCAAGAAAATTAAGGTGTGACGTGATGATGGCATGTGATGCGGGGGCATTTTCATGGACCAGTGACTTAACAGACTGATGAGAAATGATAAGACCAGGCTGACATGTGGAGTTGGTTTCCTGCACCATCCTTTTCCATTCTTGGGTCCCAGGACAAAAAGCATTAAACTGTTTGATATTGATCAAGCTTTTCTAAAAGACAACTTGGCATGTCTTCCCTGTTATTAAAGCAGTAGAAGTATCCAATCATTTTACAACCCCAAAAAAGTTGGGATGTGTGAAAAAGTAAAATAAAAACGGAAAGCAATGAAGAAGAAGAAATCTTATAAATTCATGTTATTCTCATAAGAACATAAAGAACATTTAAGATCTTAAAATGTAAGCATTTTACCATTTGATGGAAAATATTAGCTTATTTTGACTTACCACTGATGCATTGCATGCGACAAATCTTTGTCATTTTTGTGATGTTTCTTTATGTACTATACATTTACCCATATATCAAAAGTCTCGTAGTTTCACTGTCAAGGGTACAAATATTGGGAGGGGGCAACATTTTCAGTTCAAAGTTGTTTCTGTTAAGTAGTAGAGCTGTAACCAAACAGTATGAAACTGTAGAGACAGTGAGAATGCATATTTTGTAAGCCTAACCATGTGTATTGTAATGTGTAATTCTTTACATCAAGTAAACCACTTACCTATACATACTAATATTTTCAGGATATGAACTTGCAATATTTTGCTTCAGAGTCAGGAGAGCTGAAAAAGAGAATAATAGAAACTGTATACTTTGAAGCATTTCTCATCATATTGTTCCATGGACCAACCTACACATTTCAAGAGCCGTCATGAGAACCCTTTGATACAAAAGGGTAGTTGACTTGTTCTAGATGTCAGCTGTCAATAAGAGATGAAGAAAGAAACAAAAACTGCTGTCAAGATCAAGGGAAGCTTCCTCAGCCATTAAAAGCCTAACAAACTGTTTAAAATTGCCAAGAGGACAATCTTACCTTGCTCCTGTGAATTGATGAAGCACACATTGCTGCATTCCAGACAGAAAAATCATACAAAAGGGATAGATGGGCAACACTGTCACTTACCTGAAAAGGAAGATTAAAAAAGACAAATACTGACATGTGATTGAATAAACTTTGGATTAAACAGAACAAGCACACCACAGTTTACTGCAGTAAAAAAAAAAAAAAAAAAAAAAAGCAGCATAGGGCAAAGTCTTTACATCCTATTGCATCCTGTATTTACATTCATATTGTACATAAATACACTATAGTACAAATTTTATGTTTGTATTCATGCTCATACTGCTTCTACTTGTTCTGGTAAAAAATTGTATTCACTTGCACTCATGAACTTTAGGTAAGTAGTGTTGTTGAAAAAAAAATGAAAAAATGGGTCAGGAAGACATCAGGATTGAACCTGGGCTGCTTGCATCTATAAGGTAGCAGCTAAGTCAGGTGAACTAAACACTGCACCCACAGGAGCATTCAGCAACAAACCACCTATCCTCATCTTGCTGTCCGGTATTTTTGCTTCTGAAAGTGTTACATTTCTAGGACAGTTTAGTAACCCAGCTGCTCTGATCTGTTGCCACCACTGTTGGCGAAACCCCTGACAGAAACAGCTGTTGAACTTTCCTGCGTGGGTGAAGTGATTACTCCTAGGTGAAGCTGCAGCTAGCTCAGGGTGAACTCCTCTCATTTTATCTAGCAGCAGTGAAGCAGAAACATGACAGCTGGAACTAGAAGAGCCGTGTGCTGTTATTGTGATCTTATTTTTGAAGCAAATGGCTTGACTTTGCATCTGATCAATCAGCGTCTGACATCTCGAGGCCTCGCTTTACTGTGCGACTCTCTAAATAAAGCTTCATGACATCATATGCATATCAACCACCTGTTGCACCAATTATACAATTATACACTTAGACTGACAGACATTCAAACAATATTGTGATTTACATACTAACATTTTTACATACCTATACATACTGATATAACATATACATTTTAAGCACACATACTGTACATGGAAAGATTAGTAGGAAGGTGTGCAGATTAGTGAATGTGTAAATATCAGGAGTGTTTGTTGGATAGTTTGTGTAGTGAGTGAAAGAATGAGGAAAGGTGAGACAAGAAGAATGGAAGCAGGACCACATAAAACTTGTACCCATGTTTTTTAACATACAAGTATGTATTAATTCTGTAGGTCAGAAAATACTAGTACAAAAAATACAAGTCAGAAAAAGCAAGTAAAAGTTCAAAATACAAGTACAAATCAGAAAATACAAGTATAACCAGTCATGGAGAGAGGAGGGCGAAGCTCTTCTGTGTCCACAACCGGAAAAGCAATGCTGAAACCCGTCTGACCAAGGCCAGCGCGATCAGAAGCTCCCTGCTCATCACAGGGACCCGCATAGCTTAAATGAGCAGAATTTACCTGTCACTGTATTTATTTTTGGGGTGTATGAAAGTTTTCAATGAGTGTGATATTCTCTGTAAGTTTTATCAGTAGCATCACATTGTCTGAGGTTGGAATTTTATATAAAAAAAAAGAGAGAGAGCTATTTTTTATTCACTTCATAAGTATATGTCAAAAGTTTTAACTGTTTATTTTTTAAGTGTTTTGTCAGTCACCGTGTGCGTCCTTGCACTGTATGACCAGCTGCAGCCAAAGCCATTTAATAAAAATTTTTAATTAAATTAAATATTGAATTTAATTTGGAATCATTTCCTCTGATTATTCTGTTCGCTTCCTTTTCTCCAGGTAAAGTGTAATATTGGAATTAAGGTGTAAAAATGTCTGCATAATGCAAGTGTGGCAAGACTAATGCAGCATAGTAAGAGACACCTAGATGACTAAGAGACCTTTAACTAGTACTTTACTAACAAGGACCACATCTTAACAACGTGAGTTTAAAGTTTTAATGAAAGAGACTTGGTGTGGGCATTCAGTCTCAGGATATTTTTGCCAACATCATCAACTGACTGAAAAATGGCGGCACCCTGTTGCACCCTGTTGCTACTGGCTTTGCTTGCTGGCTTTGCTTGCAAACAAACACTCCAAAGATAATTAACTAAGTTGGATATTTAACTAAATTGGATCTTTTAGCTACTTTAAAACTTGACTAAATCTTGAAACATGCCTCCGAAAAAGGAAGATATGGATGAAATCCTCAGCGCGCTGACCGGCGAGATGGTAAAAGTTACCGAGCAGCTAGCTAAGCTCACGGAGCTTGTCGGAGAAGTCAAACATCTCCGGGAAATAATAACAGAGAAGGACAAAACTATCAGTGCTCTGGAAAAAAGAGTGGACGACCTAGAACAATACAACAGGATGGAGGATGTGATTATAACGGGGCTTCGTGCCAGACCGAGATCCTTCGCCAGGGCTGTCACAAACGGGGGAAGTGTCCCAGAGGACGCGGGGATAGAAGAGCTAGAGTCACTGGAGCAGCAAGTTTTGATGTTCTTTCAAACAAAAGGAATACACATTGAAGAAAGGAATATCGTAGCATGCCATACCCTTCCGAGACGAGATAAGGAAAATCCAGCAATCATTATGCGCTTCGTCAATCGTAAATACAAGATAAATCTATTGCGCCAAGGGAGGAATCTGATTCAGATTATCTGAAAGGAACCAATGTATATATAAATGAACATCTCACACGGAAAACTGCAGACCTGGCCCGTGAAGCACGCATCCTGAAAAGAAGCAACAAAATCCGAGGGACGTGGACGAGGAACTGTAAAGTTTTTGTACAGTTGAATGGTGAGACTCCCGAGCAGAGAAAAGTGGTGCTGGTAAGAGATCTCCATGACATTGCACAGTTCAAGTAATGATTTTCTTCTCACAAGGTTATGAATCAAATTGACTTTATTTTTTTTTCTGAAATGATTTTTTTTTGTCATACAGACTTCTTACTTTTATTTAATGATTATGATGGTCTATTTTGTTCTATTATGGACATTATGAACATTTGTTTATTACACTTACATTCCTTATTCAATGACGCACTGCAAGTGGTGTGTGAATGCAATTGTCTAAAAACATGGCTGGACATGATAGTGTTTATTTAGATATATTGGATGATGTGGAAGAACAGGAGATGAATGTAAATTGTGATCTTAATGAAATGTGTACACAATATGAAAATATAGGCCTAAACATTGATTGTATCAACTATAAAATGAATGACCCTTTGTGTGACATAGACCCTGACGAAAATCTCTACAAAAATATTACTAATGAATGCAAATACTACACAGATGACCAATTTAAATGTATTAACACTGAGAGTGCCTTTACATTGATTCATTTTAATAGTAGAAGCTTACATAAAAACTATACAAAAATTAAGAATTATTTAATGCAGTTTAATCAATTTAGCGTCATTGCAGTTACTGAAACATGGTTAGAAGATGAAAAAGAATTCGATATAGAATTAGAAGGATATGAGCTTTATACGTTGAACAGGGAAAACAAAAGAGGTGGAGGGGTTGCTTTTTATATTGATGAAAATATGAAGTGTAAGGTGGTAAATAAAAAAACTATGTGTGTGGATGATCTTCTTGAATGCTTGACTGTGGAAATACAGGTTGAAAAATCTAAAAATATTCTGATTAGTTGTTTGTATAGGTCACCTGGTTCAAATCTTGATTTATTTAATAAAAAAATAGATGCTTTGTTAGGTAACACAAACAAGGTTCATATTGTATGTGGAGATTTCAACGTAAATATCCTTAACCCTCAAAATAATCTTAAAACAACAGATTTTATGTCTATTGTCTATAGTAATACTTTCATACCACTTATTGTGAAACCAACTCGAATAACAAAAGATACAGCCACACTCATTGACAATATATTTACAAATCAGTTGACAACATATATAACATCTGGATTACTAATAAATGACATCATGGATCATCTCCCCATCTTTAGTGTGTTTCATGACCTCCTCGGCAAACAAAACAGTACAACCAAACCATCTAACCTCAGAATGACAAGGCTTCTAACATCGGAAGCAATTGCTGCACTCAAGGCAGATTTAGACCAGCAGTCATGGGATGAGGTTTATTCTTCTAGTAATCCTGACGAGGCCTTTGAAACATTTAATTCAAAATTAATAACTCTATATGATAAACACTGCCTACAACGTATAATATCACAGAAAAAACAAAAAAGTAAACCATGGTTCACAAAGGGAATAATAAATGCTTGTAAAAAGAAAAATCAATTATACCGAAATTTCTTAAAATTCAGAACCAACGATAATGAACATAGATATAAGGTTTATAAAAATAGATTAATAAATATCATTAGAGCCAATGAAAAACACTATTATCATACACTATTAGAACAACAAAAGAATAATATTAAAGGTATATGGAATTTATTGAACTACATAATTAGAAATGGTAAGAAAAAACATAGTCTCCCCAACCATTTTGTTTGGGATGGTGCAATATTAAAAAATGCAAAGGAGATTGCAAATGCTTTTAATGACTTCTTCACCAATGTTGGCCCAAGTCTGGCAAATAAAATCCCACAAACTAGTAAATCGGATCCAGTTCAAATGTGCATAAATTCAAATCTAAATTCCTTTTTCTTAAACAGTACAAGTGAAATTGAAATAGAAAGCATTGTATCACAATTCAAAAATAAGAAATCCTCAGATTGTTTTGACATGGATATGGACCTGGTGAAGAATATCATTGGAGGCATAGTTTCTCCATATTGACTATATTTGCAATCTGTCCTTTTCAATGGGCACATTCCCAAACGGAATGAAAACTGCAAAGGTTATTCCAATCTATAAAGCCGGTGACAAGCATATCTTTAATAATTACAGACCCATATCTCTTCTACCTCAGCTATCTAAGATCCTAGAAAAATTGTTTGCTGTTAGGTTAGACAAGTTCATCGACAAACATAACATATTAAAGGAGCATCAGTGCGGCTTTAGGTCAAACAGGTCTACATCCATGGCTATTATGGAGCTTGTGGAATCTATATCCACAGCAATTGATAACAAGGAACACACGGTTGGTGTTTTTATTGACCTGTCCAAGGCATTCGACACTATTGACCATAATATACTTTTAAATAAGATGGAACGATATGGTGTCAGGGGTATAGCATTAGCATGGCTTAAAAGTTATCTCACAGGTAGGCACCAATATGTGCATATAAATAATGTCAATTCTGAACAAAGAGCAATAACACATGGAGTACCACAGGGCTCTGTTTTAGGGCCTAAACTGTTCATTATGTATATCAATGATGTTGGTGACATAATGGATCAGTTGAGCTGTTTACTCTTTGCAGATGATACCAGTCTTTATTGTTCAGGGAAGGATTTATCTAAACTTATGCATACCGTTGAAGAAGAGTTAAGAAAAATAAAACAATGGTTTGATTTAAACAGGCTCTCTATGAATTTAAATAAAACTAAATATATGATATTTGGTAATAAGAAGAATAATGGAGTAATTAGTATTAATATAGACAATGTAAACATTGAAAGAGTGACTGTAACAAAATTTTTGGGAGTGTATATTGATGAAAATCTGAATTGGAAAGAGCACCTACTTATTCTTCAGAACAAGCTTGCCAAAGTTGTCGCCACCTTGGGAAAGACTAAATATTATCTAAATCGAAACTCATTAAAACTTTTATATAATAGCTTATTTCTTCCATATATAAATTATGGCACAGAAATATGGGGCAATACCTACAAAACAAATACAGATCCGATTTTCCTACTACAAAAGAAGGCAATAAGAGTCATAGATAAGGCTGGTTATTATGCTCCCACAAATCCCATTTTTAGCCGACTGGAAATTCTAAAACTCACTGAACTTGTTGAATTTAGAACGGCAATAGTTATGTTCAAAGCATTTAATAATATTCTTCCTCCTTGTATACAGGGGCTCTTCACTCAAAGGGAAAGTCAATATAACCTAAGACAAAAAAATGTTTTTGTAACCGATAAGATAAGAACAAATATTAAGAGCCATTGCATATCTGTTCAAGGAGTAAGAATATGGAATCAACTGGGTGAGGAATTAAAACAATCCAGTTCTATTTATATTTTCAAAAGAAGATATAAAAAATATCTTCTTGACAAATATATATATCTGGAGCCCAATTAACTTATCTTATGAACCTCATCTTACAATACAACCCAATTGTTGTGTGTTTTAGAATTATATACGGTCTATTGAAGTGTCTGATGTTTCTAGTCAGCTTAAAAGATGTCTCTAACCTTTGCTGATACTTGAAAATACACATGTATCATACTATATTACCACTGCTGAAATGTGATGTTCTCTCTCATATATAAATGTTGCTGTAGTTCGATACTATTGCAGAAAAAAAAAAAAAAAAAAAAAGCCGCTACTTTTGGCAATAATACTGAATGTGCTGCTAGGGGTAGACATCTATAAGCATTCTGCTTCGGTCTACTCCATTTGGGCAAGTTTTGTGTTTATTATTATTTTTTCTTTTCCTTTTTTTGGATTATAAAGCTGATGTACTTGTCAAAATTTGTTTTTGCAAAACTCTGCTCAAATAAATAAATAAATAAAAAAATAAAAATATCAGTGACTCAAGGAATCAATCTCATGATGGTACCTCTAATATTTAAATAAATTAATAAAATGACGAGGGACATGAGATGGCTTTAACAGCAGAACCCACACACAACCAGCAAATGATGCACATCAGAAATAACAAAAGACTAAATGCTAAATAAAAGAAAGGCCAAACAGCTCCAAAAATAATCAAAGAAGCAACATTCTAGCCTGCACCAGAACAGCAGCAGCATTAGTAACCATTATGTCCTGCTAAGGCTAGTAAAACTCACCCCAAGCCTACTGTCCCAATTAAACATCGGTTGGTGCTCCTTTGTTGAGACTCTGGATAAAGGAACTTGCGTTGGTCTGGAAAGACCAACATAAATTGCCAAAGGGAAATAGACAGACTTTAACATCTCTGGGAACCATGTATGTGCAATAGAAACTGGAAACAGGGCACCTCTATATGTTTTATGGCAATCTCTATGTTTTCATTTTGAAAAAAAATTGTACTTCACTGTATTTCATACTAAATTTATGCAAGTTTAATGTGTGTGTGTGTATATACTGGATAACAGCAAGACAAAATATCACCATACAGTCAACAATGAAGATAAAAATATCCACAAAATACTGATGACAAATATAGTGATATGAGGGTGTCTGGGTGTAACAGAAGGAGACACTAAACAGGATGAAATGTCACTAGAAATCAGGTAGCAGGGCAAGGACGCAAAGGAAGAATCAGTGTAGCAGTGAAACAGACCACCATCTGCCATTATATGAAAAAAAAATTAATAAAAAAAAATCTGCCATTATATGATGCAGAATGACATGATTGGCTGAGAGTCTTATAATGATTATGTAAACATGGAAGACCTGTTCCACTACATAAGTCCAACATAACTGAATAATTACTTATTCAGAATATATAGGAGTGAATGTAGTCATAAAATGCTGTTTATATGGCAGTGTTTTAATCAGATTAATGTTGTAAATATCATTTCAAGTGAAGAAGAGCCCATTTTAAAGTTTAAAGTTTTACATGCTATACAATTATTTTTTATTATGTAAAGCACTTTGTGCAATTTTTTTGCATGAAAAGTACTTTATAAATAAAATTTGATTTTAATTAATAACATTCCAAAATGTCCAGAGAAGTAGCCAATGCTCCACAGCTTCCCAAGGGCTAATTGTCTGCTTGATGTCTAAGGCCTGTTATTAGTTTCCAGGTCAATGATTGCAGCTGACTGGCCCATCTTTGAAATCTTACTTACTTACAGTAAAAATGAAATACACATTAAACCACATTATTTCTGATTCTCAATTCAGGGAGATTCTCTCTGTCTTCTGCTTATCCCATATTTTTGCTTTTCTTTGTTCTGTTTAGTTGTGCAGTTGCATTTTAAAATACTTCATATCCTTCAGCAATTCCTTTTTCTGAACCCCCTGGAGGCAGTTCTGGTGACTTTTGAAACTAGCAAACACTGATGCATCCTCTTGGGAGTGATGTTTTTCTCCAGCTGCAGCAGTGTTGTCTTTGTAGTTTTGGTCACAGTGCACTGTGACAGAGACAGTGGTGCTTTTGGCTTTCTCTCTGAGTAATTGTCTTGCATGTGAATACTGCCAGTTTCCACACAGGATAGGGTTATTGTCTGACTATACTGTTGTTATAAAATCAGAGTTTCGTCAATAGCTTTAGCCAAATAATATGCTGTTTGGACTACATGGTCACACTTTAAGATGGCATCTTACACAAACTAATATAATTTGTGGGAGCAGTTCTTAAGGGAATTTAGCTGGGTTGAGGTGCAGCCGCCTAAGTGTGAGTGTGGAGATTTAGAGAAAGGCATGCATTACAACTGTCCTAATAAAATGCTGATGCTACAATCTTTTAACATGACTCCTCAGAGAATACATTTAAGAGTTTTGTTCACTGAGTTTATTTTTTTCTTTTTCTTTTTCTTTTTTACTCAGTAAGTGCTCATATATTCATCCAAGGAGGTCTGACACATAACTTCTGTCACAAGCATACATATTGTTTTTATATTGTATAAATTATATGTATGTACATACACACACACACACACACACACACACATATATATATATATATATAGAGAGAGAGAGAGAGGGGGGGGGGGGGGGGGGGGGGGGGGGTGATTACCATATCTTATAACACAGCCACACACATACAACAACACTACTAACCTAAAGTTCATGAGTGCAAGTGAATACAATTTTTTACCAGAACAAGTAGAAGCCCGTATGAGCATGAATACAAACACAAAGTTTGTACCATTGCGTATTTATGTACAATATGAAAGAATATCTTTAAATCGTATTTGGATACTAGTTGAAGTGTATCTAAATTTACACTTACACCACTTAACCACTAGATGGCATCAATGTTCTGCTTTCATTTCCTTTCTGTTACTGTCTGATTGAGTCTCAATAATATTGAGACAATATTGACAAATATAATGACAAATTATTGCCAGCAGCCTGAAAGCTGTGTCTTAAATCTTGGAATCTACCAGAAAGAAACTGTCAGCCTACAAGTGCAGCGTAGTTATCTTTGTCCTTAACTGATTGCACGTAAGCAGATAAAACTTTTTTAAATGCTTATATATCATATTACTAAAAGGCTTCTTAATTTGTATTAGTTATATGAGCATTGTCAGTCAATGCAAACTGAAGTCATGCATGCACTTACATGATACTAACATTGTGCTAAATAACTAAGGTTCTTTATTTCTCAAAGATCTGCTATGGTTGCTTACAAGTATAATTGGTTTATATGTACTTACTGTACTTACTGGAGGGCTTTGTAATTTTGTTGCACTTGTTGCAATGACAAATAAAGTTCTATTCTATTCTATTCTATTCTATTCTATTCTATACACTGCAGACAGGACAAAAAATACATTTATATAGTTGCCATTGTGTTCTTATATTTGCTCTTTCAAAGGTATAATATTCTATTTAATGCTGAAAGTGCCATGAAAAGTACTAATTTTACTATGAAATAGGAAGAATTAATTTCACCTACCAGTCCCCTTTACTTCTGCTTTTTTTTATTTCTTTGTTTTTTGTTTTGGATCATTTCCAACAGGTTTTACTCTAACCATTTCTAAATTGCTTTTACAGTTTCTCAATTTCTTTGGTGATTGATTTCATTTTCACTCAGTATTTGATATTACCATGTCTGTATTGCGTTTCCTTTTTTCATTTATGTTCAACTTTTATTATATATCTTTTGCTTTTGTTGTTACTTTACCTTTTGTGTTTTTTGGTGGTTGCTTCAGGCTTCCCCTTCTCTAAATTGCTTTTGCTATTTCTTTAATCTGTGTAATAAATTGAACTGTATGAAGATAAATCATTTTATTGTTCTTCCTTCCTCTGTCAGAACAGCATGGACAGCATGATGAACACAGCTTTACACAGTCTAGTGTGTGTATAGTGTGACACTGGTCACAGTTTTTTCTTTTTTTTTTTTTTTTTCTTTTTTTTTAGGAAGTTGGATTGTGAAATGTAGAAATATATTTATAATTAATTTCTTTATTGTTTAATTTATAGAGGGAAATACGTTGTGTGCTATGGTGGGGACATCGATGCTAACATCAATACTAGCGAGCTGTTTGCTGTTTACTACTCTATCTAATCTATATAGTAACTTTAATTGCTTCAGTTACTGCACATTTTCAATACATGATCTTTACATGCAGTTTTTATTTGCTGTGTTTCTGCTTAATCAAAAGTCTGGATACTTACTAGATCTGCTTTCACACACACATACATAGCATGAATACAAATGCCCACAACATTGTGTGGTAAATCCACTTTCGGTGGGGATTTCCCTCCCAATTAGTAAATTCTCCAGATCCTCAGTGGGTGAGAAAATGTGTGAATGTGTCAGCAAATACTTCAGAGAATCACAGCAAAGCTGATAATATATCTCTATAATCACAATGATCATTAAGTATTTTTCACATAAACTGCTGTCCCTGTCAGAATTACCAGAATTACATAATAAAGGGGAATGAAATACGATTCAGATCCGGCAAAATGTGTGTAGAAAAAAATAAATAAAAAATAAAAAAGATCCTGTAAGAAAATACAGGTTATTATTACCACAGAGGAACAAATTGTGAAAAAGAGCAAAGTTCCCACAAAACATCTGTTCTTAGCCTTACAAAACAGTTTTCTGGCCAGGGGCAGATACAAGTCATTGATAGATGCAATGTTTGAAACAATACAAAACTTTATCTTCAAACAATTCTTGAAGCGAAAAGCAGAAGTTCTATCAATGAAAAAAAATGCCAAAGTAAA
Source organism: Melanotaenia boesemani (assembly GCF_017639745.1). NCBI lineage: Eukaryota > Metazoa > Chordata > Actinopteri > Atheriniformes > Melanotaeniidae > Melanotaenia > Melanotaenia boesemani. The sequence goes on along the minus strand of NC_055695.1, from coordinate 23,552,892 downwards.
ACTAATACCTTAATTTTTTAAAAGTACAGGAGCAATAAAAGATGCTCTCCACTTTTATAAAGAAGGACACAATAACACAAAAGGTCTCAAGACATTTGACAGACACAGTTTCACTTGATTGCGACACTACTTGGTTAACAGCTGTGCAGAACATAGCGGTGGCACTTAACACTTAACACTGTTTGCTGGGGAGTAATAACCTGAGAGGAGCTTCTGACATTGTGAAACAGCCTCACCCCATTAACACACCGTTAGGCACTTCATTTTCAATGCTTTCTGACTGCCAACAGAGCATGAATGGATGTGAGAAGTGTGCACAAATATTGATTCAACAAAATAACCAAGTACACTGAAGTCAAAATTACACAATGAGCAAATAGCATATCTCCAGAGCCAAAGAGAAACACAACTAAGTGAGAGCTTCTGAAGCATAAAATACTCTGAAAGCAAAATAATTCAAACAAGCTGTGTTTAAATCTTTAATATAAATGACATCTGAATTCAAAAAGTCATTGTGATGCTACAGAACCTTATTAATGTCCATGCTGCTTCACTGATTTCTTGCACACATAAGTAATATTAAGTAATCGCTGTTCCATGCCTGCATTAAAAAACAAATAAAAAAATAAATACATCTCAACAAACCTTTATTAATATCACAACATGTACTGACATTTGGTCAACTTGGCATCAGTTTTCACTGCATGGCAAGGCAAGTTTATTTGTATAGCACATTTCATGTACAAGACAATTCAAAGTGCTTTACATAAAACATTAAAAGCATTACAGCAGGGTGCAGGAAGCAATAACAAGTGCATTAAAAATAAACTTTAAAACAAACAAAGGAAACTAAATAAAAACAGAAAGAAACAAGCTAAAATAAAATAGATAAAATCCAAAAACAAAGTTTTAGTGTGGGGAATTTAACTGCTGTTTTGATAAAAGGAAGCAAATAGGAAAATTTTTAACCCAGATTTAAAACTGCGAAGAGTTTCAGCAGACCTGCAGTTTTCTGGGAGTTTGTTCCACATGTGAGGAGCATAAAAGCTGAACGCTGCCTCTCCATGTTTAGTTCAGAGTCTGGGAACAGAAAGTAGACCTGACCCTGATGACCTGAGGGATCTGGTTGGTTCATGACCAGAAGATCTTGAATGTATCTTGTTTGTAAACCATTCAGTGCTTTGTAAACTGACAGCAGGATTTTGAAGTCGATTCAGGAAGCCAGTGTAAAGATCTGAGGACTGGAGTTACATGATCCACTTTCTTGGTCTTAGTGAGGACTCGAGCAGCAGCGTTCTGGACTAACTGCAGCTGTCTGATGGACTTTTTAGGGAGACCTGAGAGGACAGCATTACAGTAGTCCAGTCTACTAAAGATACATGCATGGACAAGTTTTTTCTAATTCCTGCTGAGTCATCAGTCCTTCAATCCTCAATATGTTCTTTAAGTGATAGTAGCCTGACTTCACAGCTGTCTTAATATGATTGCTATAATTCAGGTCTGAGTCCATGACAACTCCCATGGGGTGCTTCTTTACCATCACATTTTCAAGGCAATGGTAATGGCATAAGTAAGTGATTCATTGTCTGCTAATAGTAAATTATGGCAGGGAAATATGTAAAGCTGACTTGTCAATAAGTATTATGGACTGTGGCAGCCCAATGGTAGAAGAAGGGTAATTACTTGGTTCTCAAGTATGGGACTAACTTATATCTGATTTTGGGATTGGCTGTTTCGCACTTCCTTTGACCTCCAGGCATTATATTAACTGTATTCATCCTGCTACTTTATACTATGTAACATCACTGTAAGGCATTTAGGGTACTTGGTGGTTAAGGTTAGAAAAACATTAGCTTTAAAATACACAAATCTATTTTGTTAAAACAATTAACAATGGAAAACATTGACATCTTGATGCTTCCCGTGACTTTTCTGACTAGATAAGATTCAGTTTGCGGAGCCCATCTGTCACGGTGCTTCTGTTACTTTGACTACTTTAGATTTTAGAGCCTTAATAATAGTATAGGGACCTCACAGCTTTAAATGATAATCTCAGTGAACTTGTTTCATCTGGCCATCTATTTTCTCTGTTTCTCCTGCTCAGGCTCACAGTGGCCTTTCACAGCTCACATTGGTCACATTAGGACACACAGGCAATACAGGGCAATCCCGTTGAGACCTATGGGTAATTTTTGTATTTAAGAATCAGCTGACCTGCATTCTCTCTGAATCTGGAGCACCCCGAAAACATGCAGATAGAGGAAAAATATGCTCTAAGATACAGTAGATTAGTGTTATTGAGGTAAAGGTTCAGCTCTTCTTTGTGCTGAAGAAAAGTGCATTTGAATGAATTCATCCTAAAAGGATTTTACTTTCAGAGCCCAACTGAGAATAATGGAAGTATTTTATCCTTTTTTTGACTCATTATATAAAAATCTCTGTTATTTTTATTTAACTAAGTAGGACTATTAAAAATGGGAATTTATTCCAAGGGGCATAAAACAAATTAGCTGTAGAAGGTAGTACATTTCTATTTTATCAATCAATCGTAGTTGTACAAACAATATTAAACTACATTCAAAACAGCTTTATTGGCTAACATTCAATCTCTACCAGTTATTCTAGACATGTGAAGCAAATGAAAGTCTGAGCTCAAAGATCATTTTTTGTATTTTGTTTTTGAAATAGCAATTGGCAGAAAATTCTTGCAAATTTGCAGTCAGACTCCAGTAACATATACATTATTGAAGAATTCATTCAGATTCATTTGTTCCAGCCTTGAGCAAATTTTCCAGCCCTGTAGTGAAATTTAAAGCTATAAGTCACGTTAATGACTCCATGTCTGATATAATTTTTTGAATCAGCATAAAAAAAAAGAAATCTAAATCAAATTTTATTTATAAAGCAATTTCCATGAGAAAGCATATAAAGTGCTTTACATAATGAAAGCAACTCTTTCTGTCTCACTCAAACACACACACACATACACAAACAAAGCAGTGTTTTGCACAAACATGAACTTTATCCCCAAATTTCTGTCATAAATCATAAAACCAACATCAGAGAGAGAGAGAGAGAGAGAGAGAGAGAGCGAGAGAGAGAACTTTCCAACAGTCTGCAGGTCAGTGGTCCTCGTGGATGCCTCCATCCCTGAGTTAACTTATTATTAACTTTTTCCCACTGCATTATAAAATGTTCATGTTTTTTTCTTTTGATCGTTCAAGTTTTCTGAACATCAACAACATTATTGTTCTATGCATCATGCAGAGCTCAGATCAGTTATTCATGCAACTGTCATGCCAACTTTAACTCACACCAGAGAGTGAATGCAAATGAGTTTATTGTCATGTTGCTGGGTCTGATATGCTAATAGGCTCAGTCAGACCTTGAGGGGTACTCTGTGTGCTTCAAAGAATAAGCTGCCTTTGTTTTCTCTTGTCTTTACCTCCTGTCTTTAACTACCTAACCACAAAATAAGCCCCATAAATCTCAAATTGTACTATACATAATATATTATTAAGCTGAATGTTTGTAAGGTGTTGATGTTATAACAGATAATCTTCGTTGTTAAACATGCACTGACAAACCAATTACAATATTCATGTACACACAAGATGTTTACATTAGCAGGTCCACCAAATGCCAAATCTGTCAGCCAAACTTTTATATTATATCACCAGATAATTATCATTTTTTTTTTTATGTTTTTATGGATGTTTATTTCAAATAATGGCTGTCACCTGGGAGGTCTTGCAGAGTGATAGTTCTCGTTAGCTTGGCATTTACTGTAATGATTGGCGTTTGGTCTTCCACATCTAAATTCTCAGTATGATGTTGTTTTCACAGTCTCATTATCATATTTTTCCTCCTACTTTCACATAGGAATATATTGTCATCTGACCCTTATTTTGGATTTCCTGAATACTGTATGAAAGTAGGGCATTCAAATGGGGAATTAATGGCGCTTTACCAAAATGTCAAATGAACTCATCAACAACAGGCACTAAATAGTTCATTGACTATGCTTCTGTGCAGTGACAGTGACTGTCCCTGACTTTAAAAAAAACACCTAAGAGTTTAATTTTAATCACCTTACAGGCAGTGTGGTATTAAAGGAAGCAGTAGTTGTAGTAAGAGAAAGCCAAACACCGGCTGCATGTCACCTTTAAATTAATTGTTTCACAGTTCTGTCCGATTGATGACCTTCTAGTTTGAAAATTGTGTTTCCAAAGGTGCACATGAAGAAAAAGACATGGCTGATAACTGTGTGCTTTGCAATTATTAATTCCAACTCAGAACCCACTTCACACTCTGGTAGATTCACAAACCAACACAGTGAACCGAGAGTTTATTTTGTACTTTCAGTCAATAAAATCTGTGACCTGGATTCATGCAACTGAAGAAGCTGAAGTTAGTTTTCTTTTCATACTATTTTTTGCATTTTACTTCCTCGTTTCTTTTATTCTTACTGGATGCAGCTGGTTGGTGGAGAAATAGACCACTGGATTTTCAAACTGTCCTGTGTGAGAGAAATATATTCAAACTTTTGTTTTGCTTTTATTCTTAACTGAACTAAATAAAAAGATAAACAAAAAGAAATAACCAATAATAGTCCCAACTTTCAAGATGATAATGTGTAATTCAGGTTTAGATTGGACTGTTCACTAATCGTGGGGTCAGTATTTTTTTCTCTTTTTTGTGCTTCATGGCAAGAGTAATCATTTCCAGTTGCTCTGGTTTTGAGAAAGTTTTACTGAAATTAGAGAGGATTAAACAATTAAAGAAAAGGAAGAAAATACTTCCTTGGTTTATTTGCTTGGAGTGATTTGTTGTTGCAATTTTGTTTGCTTGTTTTTTCTTAATCGTTACAAGTTTAGATAGTTTTTATTATAAATGTCATTTCCCAAAATAATTGTGAATACAATGGGAATATTTATATATATATATATTTGTACAAGATGTCAATATTATATTTGTTGTTACCAGGTGAAGGTGTCAGGATTGGATATAAAAAGAGAATCTACCAAAGCTTTAGACTTTCCAAGATATGTCATGGCTCATTACTTTCTAGAATGTATCAGAAGATTATCAAAAAAAATGTAAGGAACTTAATTTTTTAACAGAATAATATTTTTAAAACATTTAGAAAGACTGGAGAAATGTTATAAAACAAAACCACTGTTCATTGTATGTGACCTTCAACACCTTAAGCAGCACTGCATGAGAAACATCCATGCTTTCATGATGACTACAGGGATCCCTCATAGGATTATGCAGGGACGTGGACAGACATTTAACAGGCTGCTGCTCTAACTTAAGAACTTGAATTTTCATGAAAGCATGCATCCTAGTGAAACCAGGAATTAGAACCAAGTAGGTATATATGTAGTTTTCTATGTAAAATATTTATTTGTAAAATAGTTAGCAACAAAATCACATATAATATTTTCTACACTAATTTTCGAGACTTATCCAAATTTAATCAGACATGTTTTACGTTTTATAAAGATACTGACCCTTTGCAGCTTCCCTCAGCTTTTTTTATGCATATCTGCTCTTATGTGTATAGGAATTGTATAGTAAAGTAATTATTTTAAAATTACCACATGAAGTTTAACAATAAGCAGGAGATTTTTACATCATATAATGAATTTACTGACTGTAAACAGAAACTTATCTAACACGACTCAGCAGTTTCATTTAATTAAAGTTCATAACAGAGCTGAAGATATCTTGCAGGTAACCTACCCATGTTATCCACGTGCTAGCTAGGGTTCATGTGGTAGCAAATATAAAGGGAGTACTGTGTGCTCTCACGCAAACCAAGCAAACTGTTTCATGTTGTTTAGAAGTACATACCATTTGTCATTTATCATTTCCACTACATGAAAATACTCACCTAGTGCTCTCTGTGAACAACAGCATTGCATGTTATTTATTTTATAGCTCTAAACCAGATTATGGTCTAAGCAGTTATGTTCTCCAGTTTATGTCCAGGTATGTTCATCAAAAAGTATTATGGATTACGTTTGGGTGTCATGGCAATTTAATTTGATCTAGTGTCGCCATTATAAGCTGCACATACCCAGTCTCAGGGGGGTGTAACTTGGGCAAAGGCAAATAAGCTGTTGCCTGGGCAACAAAAGCTCTTGCCTGTGTATGTTCTTGGGACTGGGAGTACCTCAAAAAACCATTGTCATTAAAAATTTAACTGCTGCATCTGACAATGTAATCAACATTATTTCAAAAGGAGAAAGCCACACATCAGCCCTAAACACTCAACTCAGATGGACAGGAACACACTGGACACGTGATCTGTAATCAGATGAATCCAAGTTTCAGCTGCCTTTGTTGGGGGGGCTAAAAGTGCTTTCTGGCACTTGCCAGGCCAGTATTGTAAATAAGAATCTGTTCTTAATGTTTTGTTTGGAAAAATAAAGGTAAAAAAAAAAAAAGATAAAAACTGGTGTGCCATATAAAGTACCAATAATGCAGAAGCTTTTGGGAATCAGAGATTATAACTAAGAAATATCTTTCTACACGTCTATATCATTTCACAATCCAGGCTTAAAAATTGTAAAGCTTTATAAGAAAGTTGTTTCGTGTGTTTTAGCATGATCTTTCACAAGAGCATGGTAAACTCCACCAATAAATACCAAACTGTGATAATATATCATTTTGTAACCCTAACCTCAAAGTTTTGAGCATCTAAAACTAACCATTGATTCAAATCCACAACATGTACTTTCAACTCCTAACCTTGACAATTAGAGAATGGGAACACAATAGAAAAGTAAGTAATCACATTAGTACAATAGAAGACATGAAGTGAAAGGGCTGTGGAAAAGATTTTACCATAAAAGATATGAATCAGCAACTTCTTATTTGAAAGGAGGGGATTTAATATGACACGCCAACCCCATAGTGTGTGCTTGACTGGCCTGCTGTCCATATCTGTTTCAAAATCTTATGTAACTAAGTATATATATTCATTCTCTCAGTCATCATACTGCTTAGTTCAGTTCAGAGTCACAGGGAAGCTGGAGCGAATCTCCCCCAGCCAAGGCTTGAACTACTGAAATTTCTGCTGTGAGGCCGCAGTGCTAACCACCACATCACTGTGCAGCCACATACTTAACTCAGTATAATGTCAGATAATTTCATCATCATTCATTGTCCATTCTGTTTCTTCTGAAGAAAATACTTTATTTCTTATGTTTATTTTAATTTTGACAGTGTATTAAAGCCAGTTGCTTATAAATACTGCAGGATTGTAAAAAAGTGGGATTACAAATTCTGCAGACTGTGAAAACACAAACTGAAGGACAAGAAAAATGTAGCTGACATTCTTTTGATACACGAAACACATCTTTCCCTGCATTATATGTGAAAGCTAAAACTAAATCTAGAGAGTAATTACAAAGTTTTTGCCCTTTGGAACTATTATACATCAGATAACAAGGCAATAACCATTATGTAATGTCCCTTTTATGAAAACTGACTGCACCAGATGACAGCCTTCACTCTTACAGTTACAGATGCAGTTCAGCTGCTCCTGCTGTTTCATAAATCCTCTATAATGAAGCTTCTACCAACCTACCCTCTGCTGTTGTTTGACAGCTGAGGTGGCTTTGCAAAGTTAATAATGAGAAGCGTATTTACCATGTCTATAATGCAGCTGAAAGCTCCAATTCCTAACAGCAAGTTCATGTTGCCAGGTCAAATAAGTTACCATCTTGAGGAGCAATATGACATCAGTAACTGATAAAATGATGGTTAAAGGTAGTGACTCATTGCATTTTTTTCTATATGGCAGCACAGAAAGGAGAAGAATAAAAGGAATAGTCTGACAATCTTACAAACACAGTCAACGTTGGGTGACATTTGTACCGTTTTCAAGTTTGTGTGTTAGGAAATGGACTGGAAACATGAATAGTACATAATACAAAACAAATGGGATCTCTCCAGAAGCACCTCAGAAACACATGTTTAATACTGTTTATCAAACTCAAACTCTGAAACAAATTTTCAATTAATCTTTTGCTCCGTGTTTATGTTAATGTTAATAGAAAACATGAAACTAACCAAATAATACAAAATTAAAAAGCCCAGAGTTGCTTAATTAACCTGCTGCTGTCATCCAGTCCCTGTTGCTGTTTTCCTGTATTGTCTCCTTTTTTTTCTAACATTGGAAGTTATCTACCTGACACAATATATTTATTTGACATTTTTTGTATTATGGAAGGTGATTTATTATGGAAGTTTACTTTGGGTTTAGATGATAAAACAGATTCACCCTTAAGCACATTATTTAGGTGTTAAAGGGAATGTCAGAGTTCTTTCCCAGTATTGTTTGGTTTTACCTCCACTATTTTTCTGGGTCCATTATTTTTTGAAGCCTCCATAACAGCCTGTGGCCATATAGCTTTCTATTTTATAATTTCATATCAGTTCATCCTGTCAAATATAAGTTTTCAATTAAAAAAAGAAAAGTTAGAGAAAATACTTCGAAAAGTAGTTCTTCCAACAAGAATGCAGGAGTATGTGTTGATGCATGACTCATGGAGGTGTCACATGGAGGTAGGACCCAGATGCAGGGCTGAGATGAGAGGCTAGCAGGTGAACTTAACTGAAGGTTTTATTATAAAAGTTACAAAAAGCACTGCCAAGACAAGAAGTACAACAAACTTTGAAAGACTGAGAAAGGGGCTTATCTTACAAACTGAAACAGGCACGACAAAATATGACTAAACATGAAAACTTCACAAACACAATAAATTGGCAATGAACAAAAAGCATACGCAGCATTTCAAAAGATTTGGAACAGGGTGATGTTTACCATCGTGTATATCCCCTTTTTCTGATAACAAGTCAGGATACTTGCTGGAGTTTTAGGAGAGGAATATCGTCCTATTCTGGTCTGATGCAGGATTCCAGCTGCTCAACAGTCCTTCATTGCTAGATTTTTCATATCATTATATGGTAAATATTTTGTATTAGTGAAAGACCTGTGACTGAAGGCACACCAGTTCAGCACCTGGACTCTTCTATTACAAGCTGCAGTATGTGGTTTGGCATTATCTTGCTGCAATATGCAAGGCCTTCCCTGAAAGAGTTGTAGTCTGGATGAGAGTAGATGTTGTTCTAAAACCTCCATGTACATTTTAGCTTTGATGGAGCCCACATCATAGACATTATTGCAACATCATACCATCAGAGTTGCAGGCTTTTGAACTGTTAGCGCATAACAACCTGGATGGTGCCTCTCCTCTTTAGTCTGCCTCTATGATTTCCAGTATAAATTTCAAATTTAGAATACCCTAACTACAGAAAGTAGCACATTTCACAGACCAGAGACGACGGCAGTGAATCTAGGTTGTGTTCACGCATGCTTACTTGCATGATAGGGAGCTTTAACCTGCATGTGTGGACTGCATGGTGAACACAGTGATTTCTGGAAGTGGACCTGAGTTTCTGCCCTAATATCCAGCAAAGAGTCATGTTTTTAATGCAGTTCTGTCTGAGGGCCTGAAGACCCAGTGATGACAGATTCTTCCTGAATCTCTGAATATTTTAATGGTATTGTACACTGTACATGGTGGGATCTTCAAAGTCTTTGCAACTTTACTCTGAAGAACATTTTTTCTGAAATTGTTCCACACTTTTAAGATGCAGTTTGTTACAGATTGGTGAAACTCTATCCATCTTTAAATTTCAGATGCTCTGCCTACCTTGTCAAAGGTGCTGTTGCTTGTTTGATTGCCAGTTGCTTTTCCAGCCTTTTGTCTTCTTTGTTTCCGCCATCAAATTCAAAATGAGTTAAGAGTTTCCATTTAATTATAAAATGTGTCAGGTTCAGCATCTGATATGTTGTTTATGTTCTATTGGGAATAAAATGCGGGTTTATAGGATTTGCAAATGACTGCATTCTGTTTTAATTTACACTTTACACAGTGTCTCAACATTTTTTAAATGGTGGTTGTACATTAATTGCTACATAGTTGAATGGATACAGTTTAAAAAAAACACTATTGTAGTGGTTTAATAATGTTTTCACTCTGTCACGTTTTAAGAAACAAATCCTAGTAACTTACTTTATAGCTTGTCTAATGTAAGGTTATTGTATTATGAATATATTCCAAAGGTCAGAGCTATCCTTATGTCAATGCACTATCAAAAAAAAAAAAAAGAAAAGGAAGCATCAGACTTTGGCCTTTTTGATGTCTCACATCTTACTAAGGATTTCTTGTCCACTGGCTCCAGACAGACCAGCTTTTGAGGCTAGTAAGTTGTGTACTCTTCGCTGCTCATTAGATTACTGCTATCTCTTCTCTTAGCCAATAACAAGAAAGCAAGCAGGTCAGCTGGGTGTGTTGTGTTGGAGTTTAAACTTTGGACCTGAGAAGAGGAGCTGAGAGATACAACGAAGACTTGTTAGGGAGACACAAAGAACTACTCCACAGCATAGAAGATCAAATATTTTGGATAGGACTCAGTTTTTCTGGGGGCTTCAACCGAGCAGGGAAACTATGGAGCACTACCAAGATCAGGTAAATGTTTTTAAATTTTGATTTTTCCTTTTAGTTCACAAAATGGAAGTCATTGTGGCAAAGGAAACAGGAAAGTCCCTCAGAACAAAGTTCAAGCTGGACTGTAAATGTAATGCTACATCCAGTTCTTAATTTATTAATCACAAATGCTTGCTTTTAGAGAGAGATAGAAAATACATAAGTCTTGGACTACAATTCAGAAAAACACACAACATAGGGTAAATAATGGAACACATATGGTAAAATACTTCAGATAAAATCATTGTGAAACTTGGTGGCAAAAGAAACCTGGATTTAGCTGCTGAAAATATGACAAGACAAAGGTAAAATACTATCATTTATCCTGTAATGTCTCATTCCAGGGCTGTGATTGCGCTGAATTGCTTGACTGGCTCTTTGATAAAAATGACGGAATTCTCCGTCACGAGCAAACAGGAAACCATGGCAACCATCACATCTGGCCATATGTGGAGCCTAATGTGCGTAAGGCTGTTGGTTCTCTAATGTCATTCAAAACTGCACCAGTACAGTCTTTTATTGTGTGCTTCTTTTATCATATGTCCCTGTACCGTAGCCTGTTCTCCATCTGTCACCATGTTAAGTCTCACAAAGACAGACTAATGATAGCACGTATGGTTCTCACCCAACAGATGCAGCAGACAGCTGAGCAGGCAGACGATGACTTTCTCAATGCCCTTCTGAGTGGAAATGATTCTGTGTCTGCCTCACCACTATGGTCTCCATCTCCTAGCGATAGTGGAATCAGTGAGGATCCTCCATCAGACCAGATGGACAGTCCTCAGCGCTCTGAAAGCCCCCCTGGGGACACCCAGTACTTTGGTACAAGACCTCAAACCAAGGCAGCCCTGGAAGCCAATGTTGAGCTCAGTAAGTGACATACTACCCAGGACCTGACAGAGAGAAATCAAAGGTCACAACCAATGATTATTTCCATTGGTTATAAATAAATGAGGGATTTAACTAGGATGTGTCTTTAAATAATTTAACCGACAATACACACACAAATATATATATATATATATATATATATAGATAGATAGATATAGATATATATATGAATCATCATGAAAGCAAAGGCTGCTTGTCATGACATCTTTAATATATCAATATGATGGTGTTTCTGCTTTTAATACCTAGTCTTATTTTACTATAATTTTTTTTTTTTTTTTTTTTTTTTACCTTAGTTTAATGTTTAATGAGTGTTTCATATCCCCCTGAATTCTCACTAGTTTGAGAAAAATCTGCATTAACTACTTTGTCTTATTAGGTTTATTGTCTGCATGTTCACTATGTTTATACCTGTGTTTGTACCTGTGTGGATGCAGATGGCTGGGAGCTCGGCTTCCCAATGGGCAAGACAAAGATTACACAGTGTCCTTCAGATGTACACAGACCATATCTGTCCTCTGGCTTCCCGCTGACAGTCAAAGATCTGCTACTCTCTGGCACACCAGAGCCGGTAAGTCTGTTCGGGTTGTGTTTGGCAGAGTCAGTAGGGATTGTATGGGTGATAAGGGGGAATAACAGCTATGTCTTACGGGTGTTTGCCTGCTTGATTTATATTCAGAACCTGTTTAGTTTAGATTTTCCATGATTGTGACTGTGTGCTTTGGTAATAACAAGTGAATGACTACACTCTGTAAAATCAGAAATTTACCCAATGGAAAGGTTTTTGGAATTGCAAATGTGAAATTCTTATTAATTAACTTTTTTTGTGGAAAGATGTGCTGAGCATGCAGCATGTCAGGTCTATCATCTGAAAGGAAAATTTGAAATTTGACCTTGCTGTTATGTGAAATCAGTGAATTGTATTTTATGAAGAGAGGGTTTCTTGTTCTAACAAATTCTAATAATCATTCAATTCACAAAGAAAGGATTGGTGTAATCAGGTCAGAATAATGTGTCGGTGCTTGTTAAAGCTGGCTTCATGTGGATTGGATTTAAGCTACCTATGAGTATTGATCCTAATCTTAGGTGCAGTTTAATAAAATGTAAGGGAGAGTGGCGGAATGCAGCTTACATTATCACACCATAATTGCTAATAAGTGGCCATGAAATGAAAGGGATGAATGTGCCTCAGTAGTCTACACTCATTAAACTACTGATGCTGGAGAAAGAGAGAGAGAGGGGGGGGGGGGGGGATTAGACAATAGGAAGAGACCAAATGTAATCAAACTGAGATTGTGATGTTTTCAATATTAGTATTCATATCTCATCAACAGCCCCCACAGCCATCACAAAAGTCAATTCAAGAATTGATTCTCAATGAGGATGAGAAGAAGCTTTTAGCAAAGGAGGGTGTCACGCTGCCCAGCCAGCTACCTCTTACAAAGGTAAATTGCTTTCACTTGAATACTGAAAAGATCTGTGAGCTGCTATAGGGTATATTATTCCCCACAGGTGCTTAAAATGTAAACTTTTACTCCTTTGTCAATCAGTATGAAGAAAGGATCCTGAAGAAAATACGCAGAAAGATTCGCAACAAGCAGTCTGCCCAAGAGAGCAGGAAGAAGAAGAAGGAGTATATTGATGGGCTAGAGAGCAGGTATGATCTTAACTTAACAATGATGTTAGTGAAAAACACTATCTAAATCATAAAGCATTTTCCTAATTATATTCCCATTTTACCCTAAAGGCACCCCATGGCAGTTCATTTCAGCACACCACGAATGTCGCTTTGTGTGACAGTGATTTTATTCTGACCTTTGTCATAATACATCCCTTCTTTTCCCATGTTAAGGCTTGGATATGCAGTAATTGCCTGGCAGCGCTGGGTAAAACATTCATAACCTTTTGGCTTATTGTAATTCAAGTGGTCTGACAGAGAAAAGTAGACCTCTGCACCTCCTATAATCTATGTATCCAGGCTTGAGAAATGTAACCTGGGACAATTACAGGTCATTGCTGACCAGATCAGGTAAGCAACAATTCCTGGCAAGTAGTAAGATACAGGATTTGAGTCTTGGTAAGGGCCTGATTGCTTTTCTTAAAAGCTGGATTCAGAGAAGGAAGAGCAGCTCTGCAGGAGTAGTCAACACAAAGCTGGTCAGTCCAATTTCTTAAATTGGACACAAATGTTTGTAAAACCAAAGCTAAATTTGTAAAAGAAAAAAAAAATCTAGCAGTTTTGTTTAATTATTTATTTTTTAATGTAAACTGGACAAAAAAAATTAAAAGGATTTTTACTATTATGAGCTCATTCTTATTCCCATAAATAAATACGTTCATTGCACATAGTTGAACTAAATTATGCTCCTGTGTCTAATGTTGAATAGTTTTGGACTTGTCTGCAATTCTCTGCTAGATTGTGACTTACTTTCTGAATCACTGAGCACTGACAGACTGTAGGCAATGTTGGCAATACCGTTGGCTTTTTTTTCAGACTCAGTTTTCAGTCCCACACAGCAAATATTGTGCAGTGTTTGTACCCACAGTCAGTATGTCCAGATATGCAGGGAATTTGACATTGTTTTTGTCTTTCTTTGTTCTGTAGTATACAAGAAAGATTTACAGAACTAAGAAAAAAACACTAATACTAAAACGTACATAAAATGCTAAAAAATAGAAAGAAGTACATATGAAATTAATACAAATATAGACCGAAGGATAAAAGAATAACAAAGAATTATGAAATATTATGAACTTAGTTGCTCCACAGCAGAAAATGTTGCAGTTTTACAAGTGAGGCAAAAAAATGACACAACTTAAATATCTTTCATATTCAGTTTCTGGTGTATATTTAGTTTAAAAAAATTAATATATGTTGACTTCTTCAAATGTCTTTCTATGTTTGTAAGTTTTTACATCTCACTAATTGACTATAAATAGTGACATTTACATTTTAAGTATTGATACCTGACCTGGGGAAACATTGCTGCACCAATGGCATCTCTGACCACCACCAAGCATTCAAACATTCTTACACTTTTACAACACTTTCACTTGTGAATGGTTTGGGTTAGAGATAAATGATCTCCTATAGATAGTTAGGCTTGGATAGTACATAGTTAGGGGATTGCACAAATTGAATGAGCTTACAGATTGTACCATTCACAAGTCACAATTCGCATCATGTTACGTGGACACTAGTGTACAGAAAACATCTATATATTGCCATTTCACACATTTCAAAACACAAACTGTGACATTTTCAGTTTTTGACTGATTAAAAAAATGTTCATTGCTGAGCTAAATATCATCTTAATAACAGGGCTTTAATGAAAAGTCTGTACATGAAATAATTTGATCTCTGACGGATTTCATCTGGTGCTGCTTCTGCTGTTATTCCTTCTAGGATGGCTGCTTGCAGTGTGCACAATCAAGAGCTACAGAGAAAAGTGTCCCAGCTGGAGAAATGCAACATGTCAGTGGTTTAAAAATGAAATTTCTCTTTACTTTCATTCACCCTGTTCTGTAATCATGTGGCAATTTGTTATGTCATTTCTTCTACTCAGAAACTGCCACTGATATTTTGCCTTTTCTTACTTCACATCTTTTTAATCCAGTTATTTCTGTCTCTCGGTTCTCTTTGACTTCCTTTTCCCCTCCGTTCCTCTTTGCAGGTCACTGATGGAGCAGCTGCGCAGGCTGCAGGCTCTTGTCATGAATTCATCAAACAAGCCAGCTCAGACTGGGACATGTGTTCTGGTACGTGTGTTTGTAATGTGTGTGTGCCAGAACCAGATAAACTGCTCAGACACATCTTTTGATTGACTTGAAAGCCAAAATGATACAAGTTAAATTACCCATTAAATAAGGGATCATTTATAAAGCTACAAGAAGGACTAATCATCAAACAGCATACAAAAAGAAGCACTCACAAATAGAAATACAAGATCATAATAAAACTGCTCTGTGCAGTAGAATAATGGGCTAAATCTACTGCAAAGACAGCATGGCAATGTTTACCACTTCGCCTCAACATTGGAAACAGGGAGGAAATTCATACATATTCGATCTATATGTTCAGCTAAGCAAAAAACATATTTCCTTTTTCAAATTCTGTGTTCTTTGCATTTTATCTTTAGGTGCTCTTGCTGTCCTTCTCCCTAATCCTGTTCCCCAGTCTCAAGCCTTTCTCTGACAGTAAGGTCAGCCAAGACGACTTCAGTCCAGTCAGAAGTAGGTAACCTTCAGCACCACAAAGTTCATTGCGGCCACCGGCCAAGTAATCCAGCTCCTCTGTGTCACAGCAGTGAAGGTTGTTAGAACTGCAGGCACACCCACAGCTGGAAAGGCTAAGCTAGAGCCTCACAGCCTGCATGGCATGTCTAAAAGTTTGCAGTGAAACGAAATGAATTGCTAAGGAAATACTTTATCTAAAGCAAAATACACAATAAGTTAATAAAGTTGTGTGTATGTGGTGGTTTTGGCCCAGGGGGAGGAGGAGTGGAAGTGATTAGTGGCCTAACACAGCCTAAACACAGGGTTTAGGCTGTGTTACATAGAGGCTACATTTCAAGTTTTAAGAAGTTTTTAAAGTCTTTAATGTCTTCTGGTTCTAACAGTATTTGCTCATAAATGCTTCCATGAATACACACTCGCACACTCGTAGACACACTTGTCATCCACAGTTCCAGCTTATATGGTAAAAAAATAATAATAAGCAGAGCTTCATGCCCACAGAGGCTTGACCTTATTTATTTTTTTTTCTCTCTGTGTCTTCTTTTCCCTTCAGTCCAGTCACGGTCCTTGCAGAACCTTCAGGCTTCACGTGTGCTGCATGTCACTGACTCCCCATTTTCCACCGACGATGAATCCGAGCTTCTGCAGCAGCATTTCTCCAGAGAGCAGGGATTGGAAGATATTACTATGCTGATGGAGAAGCTAGATGTACAACAAGAACAGTCTAGTGTGGAGTCCACACCTCTAAACAGCAGTCAGGAAGACAGTCTCAGTCATTTCCATGTAGACCCAATTACCGGTCACATAGCTGCTGTGACTTTAATTCCCCAGCGCTCTGCCACTCTACGACCACATGCAGATGACATGTAAGGGATACAAAGAGATTAATCCCATGAATCAGTCCTACTAATGTAGGGAGTAGGGAACTATCAGGGAGTGTTGTTTACACAAACAGGGAAATTAACTTTTGATTATTCCTGTTTTATCTTCAATGCATTAGCATTCTTTTCCACATTTGTCATACTGTTTTTTTTTTTTATTGTTTGTTTTGTTTTGTTTTGTTTTGTTGGTTTTGTTTTGTTTTGTTTTGTTTTTTAGAAAATGGCTTGTTCACCAAGAAGTGTGGATACTTTTACTTCTGTCCTTGTTAAGAAAATGTCAACATTAATTAGCAATCTAGTGAGTTAAAACCTGGGCAAATAGAGCTTTGATGGTTTGTACAATTTTTATTCAAATGGCTAATTTAGAAAAAGTAGGGTTGGATTGTTGTTTTGTTGTGTTTTTTTTTTTTTTTTAAGCATGCCTTCTCTGTAAGATTTGATTACAACTGTCTAGATTCATTCATGGATGAAATAAGGTGTCACAAGACTATTTGTAATACCGTGAACTGTTATGATGTTTCTGTTAACAATCAAAAAGCCAGTCAAAGCACATGGGCGACAACTCACTTGACAATTTTGCTAATCCTAAAACTCTGCTAGATCATCAGAGCCCCCGAGTGTTGTTGCTTATATTGTCAGCAGTATCTCAGGAACAGTGGTGTGTCACTCTCTGAGGTCAATTTTGATCGATAGCTTATCCTTTTGGTGATCTACAGAAGTTTTCCAGGCAATAATATCCCATCCTTGAGGTTTACAATCCATTCTATATGTTAAATCCATGATGAGTGATCCACAATAACATAATTTTTTATCATTTTTTTGTAATAAAAAAAGAGATTGTTATCACTACAATGTTGATAAGACAAATTAAATTATGATGATGTCACTTCCTGTCAAACCTTTGACCATTTGATAGCTTAAATTGACGTAATGTCTAATTAGAAGCAGCCAAAGATCAACAAGTGAAAAGAAAAAGTTATATTTCTGTCTAAAATAATAAATAAATAATGGCCCTTCATGGCTGGAATAAAACCACAATTGCTACAGAAACCAGCTGAGCTGGATTTAGTTTTTGTAAGGATTGAGGGTAAATAGTAGCAAAAATAACCAAATAGCTAAAAACACCAGGAGGAAAAAGTGTAAATATGTAAATAGTTTCTGTTGTGTTTTTGTTTCAATGCCAATATTTTTTTCTCCTGAAAGCCAAGACTTTAGTAAATGATAAACAGATGAGAAAAGGCTTGGTCACTGTTGATCTGTGTGTTATTTCAACAAAGTACAGTTAGTAAAAAAAAAAAAAAAAAAACATCTGTCTTTTTCTTTTGGGTGGTCTTTATGGTATGGTCTATTGTTACATTAATTTTACATCATTTTAGCTTCATAATCTGACAACCAAAGCTGTCCTGAAAAAGAGTCTGTATGTTGATTCTGCCTATAGGGTTGAGGTTCTACATGCATTTTTACATAAAAAAAAAACCCAGGTAGACCAAAAACAGGAAAAATGGCTAGGAGTTGTTAGTGTTAAAAGATCCAGTTTCTAGAGAGGCAATCAAAGGGCAACTGAAGAAATTTTGATGTCAGTGTAGACGGGATTCACAGAGAGGAGAATAGAAAACTGGGCCAAAGGTGGGACAGATGACCTCTTATCTCATGAGTCAGACTTCGCACTCAGTGGCTGACATGTTGACATATTCACTTGTTGAAGGGAACCTGTTTCCAAGGCACTCACACATGTCTGGCTTGTCCTTGCTGACCACACAGTGATGAGATGAAAGTGTTCTTAACCTCACGGCTCAGTGAGGCTGGAACTGCTCAGGTTGACATTTTCATGGTCTGTGTAGTCTTCGCTTCAACGAAGGACTTGAGATTCAGCTCTTGTATCAAACAATGCATTGTATGACCTCTGGTTGACTTCATCGAATAATTTTTAAAAAACAAATCTAAAAAAATATCAATTTATGTGAAAATATTTTCAGGAAATTTAACTCCCTGAAAGTGAAAATTGACTAAACTAGTTTTAGAGCCAGGAGAGTATTAATTTCATAGCAACTAGACTGCAGAGTGGCGGGTCCTACAGCAATATGAGGATTTTGGAGAGATGTGTTGAATAACAATGACCTCTTTAACATTTAACATTACATACTGAGTTAAAATTGTAATATGAAAACAGAATCAACAGAAAGCTATTTCCTCATTCAATTAAGCTGCCCAAAAATTCTTATAAAAGACCACATTCAGATGTAAGAGAGGACTGAAGTGGCACAAAAGCCCAATGCCCTCTGGTCACAAATTAAAATTGCAGTGTGAAAAATTACAGACTTGCTGAGAGAAATGTAGGATAAAATTCAAACTTGTATTTTCTTTAAAAGAAAAATAAGATTTGCCATGTCTGTATTACCATAAAACAAGTTATTAGTTTGTTTGTTTGTTTGTTTTGTTTTGTTTTTCCCCAGACTTGCCCTCATTTAACTTCAGACATGTTACACCACCATATTTGGCTTTTATTATTTATGTAACTATGAATTATTGTATTATTTATGTAATTTATTTTTTCCTTGGAGATTTTTTTAATTTTATTCTTACAGCCACTGTAGTTTTCAAATTTAAAAAAGGCAGGGAGTGTTCAGTTTTTAATAGTCTGCAATGTATGTTTGCAAGGTAAACAATAATAGAAAACAGATTACTTGTAAGAGCTGAACTTAAATATCTCAGGTAAAAGTAATTATTTATGATAAGCCTCCAATATTGTTCATTGAAAAATGTGCAGATGGCTCAAAAAATTTAACACTTTATATATAAAACAGTTTGGAGACGTTTTTGTCACCGATTCTGTTCATAACTTTTATGGACAGAATTTCTATGCGCAGCCAAGGTGTTGAAAGGATCCGGTTATGTGGCCTCAGGATCGGGTCTCTGCTCTTTGCGGATGATGTGGTTCTGTTGGCATCATCAGGCCTTGATCTTCAGCTCTCGCTAGAGCGACTCGCAACCGAGTGTGAAGCGGCTGGGATGAGAACCAGCACCTTCAAATCAAAGACCATGGTCCCGGAGTGCTTTCTTTGGGTCAGAAATGAGGTCCTGCCCCAAATGGAGGAGCTGAAGTATCTCGGGGTTTCGTTCACGAGTGAGGGAAGGATGGAACGGGAGATCGACAGGCGGATCGGTGTGGCGTCTGCAGTGATGTAGACTCTGCATCGGTCTGTTGTGGCGAAGAAGGCGCTGAACCGAAAGGCAAAGCTCTCGATATACTGGTCGATTTGCATTCCTACCCTCAACTATGGTCATTCGCTGTGGGTGGTGACTGAAAAAAGATAGAGATCGAAATGAGTTTTCACTGCAGAGTGGCTGGGCTCTCCCTTAGAAATAGGGTGAGAAACTTGGTGATCCAGCAGGGCAGAGAAGACAGAGCTGGTCAGGATGCCTCCTGGAGGTTCCCTGGTAGGTTTGCCAACTTTCAGAAGTGAAAATTTGAGATGCCAACCACAGCTCCTGAGGGCCATGACCACCATGGCCCGACTCTCGTGGGGTGGGGAACCCACAGCAGTGGTGTGTTTTATTTTGTGCCAGTGTTTTAGTAAAGGGGTGATCAAAAATATTAGTTATACTTAAAGCTTAAAATGCTTTATTACCAATAAACACATTGATTAATGTGCAACACTTTTGCATATAAAGTGCTCTTAATTAGACTCAATAAAGCTGTAATAACATGCATCCCTATTTAACATACAAGAGGAAAATATATAACAAAATACCATATGCACACAACTTAGTTATTGCACAATCACTTAATTTAGTTAAAGAGATAGTGTATAATCTACCACACGGCAGTAGCACCAGTAACTAAAGCAGATCTGTTTGTGTGGAGTGTGCAACAATGAATTTTTAAAATATGAACTAGATGTGAGAGCTTAATGTAACTTTTAAAGTGATGTTTTTTTTAATGTTCGTTTTCTATGAACAACATTTATTTATTTATTAACTGTTTATCTATTAGTCTGACTTTTTCTTTAAATGTGTATATATATATATATATGTAATATGTGTAATAGCTGATACTACTGTATATTTTTAAATGATCATTCATTCGACTTTAAAAACTCACCCTCCTAAATTCGGGACATGGATCAATCATGACTTGATGTCCCATACCGGATCAGTCTCAGGAGAGGGTTGGGGGATGAAGAATTGGAACACTGGCGCTCTAAACTTCTGTGTTCTTACGGGCCTACAGTGTTGCTCTCTTCATGCATGATGTCTGATGTCAGACAGCCCACCGCGCACCACCGAAAACATGCGCCGACACATTTTATAATGCATCTTGTAAACATCTCCACTGACGCTGTTCAGCTAAGGACGAAAGCGTTTTCGCTTTTGGGGAAGTGGTAGAATATCGGGTGTAGAGGACGTTTTTAAAAAGTGCAGGTGTTGTGAGCAGCGTGGGTATGTGGCGTCTTTCTCAAGGCAACCGTGACCACAACACACTGGCAAATACAACGAGCAGCATTCAGAATAAGGGACAAGAGACATCCTGTACTGGATAATCCAGTTTACATAAAAATACGGGATGTTCCGGCTAATACGGGACAGTTGGCAACCCTACTCCCTGGTGAGGTGTTGTATGCATGTCCCACAGGTAGGAGTCCCCGGTGAAGGCCCAGAACACGCTGGAAGGACTACATCTCTCAGCTGGCCTGGGAACACCTCGGGATTCCCCAGGACAAGCTGGTGAATGTGTCCAGAGAGGGGGAAGTTTGGGCTTCCCTGCTTATGCAGCTGCCCCCATGACCCGACCCCGGATAAGCGGTAGAAAATGGATGGATGAATTGAGATGTTTTTTTCTGTTTTTTATTTTCCTGTATGAACATAACATTGTTTTAATATTGTTTTATCACATTTGCAAATTATTGCATCCTCTTCCTGTTTGTATTTAATACCTATATTTTTTGGACTTGCAGTTCGATGTTTAGCGCTGCTTCTAGCACAAAAATCATTATCATTATGAGTAGAAAAGAAGCTTCCTTCACTTATTTCAACCTTCTGTAAACAAAACAGATTATTCCATCATGTTCTACCTATGTACACTGTACATATTACTAGTGAATATTTTCTACTGTCAGAACACATCTCAAATACAGCATATCATGCTGCAAAGTATACGTCTGATTTGCATCTGCGGAGTACAGATCTAAATCTTTATACTTTTACTAAGAAGTCTCCAGTATTGTAAAAATATGTAAAAAATGGCACGTGTAATTGTTTTAGTGTCAATGCACAGAAAAATAAAAAGTTGAAGCTGAGAAAACAAATCAATACATTGTGTTTAATGACAGTTTCACAAACTTGACTGAGTTGGAACAAGACGATGGAGGAGAAGCCTGTTGCTTTCTGTCAATACCCAATTTTACCACATTGTCTCCTCCACATTATAAAATGCTGAGAGGCCGTATTTGTTTCAAATGTTAGTAGAAACTATTCAACCTGAATTGCATTCAATAAAAGATTGTATGAGAGAGTACTTGTTTTTCTTTCCTTATTTGAACGATGATAGAATTCTGTCTCTCACATGCAAAGCTGTCTTTTCTGTCTATGAATGGGTCATTTTGGAGCAGCTAACACTGTTTTTCCTACACAAGGTCAGGTTGCTTGTTTTATAAGCTAGGTTATTTCATAGCTTGTTCAATCATTAAGAAGAGTTTTTGCTGTTCGTTGTTATGGTTTGACCAAAAGCATTGAAATGGAATTTATAATAAGATCATTAGACTTTTTTAGACATAGACTCATAGTCATCCTTCAGTTTTTCATGTTACGCATGATTAATCAAACCTGAGGCTTCTGTTCCTCCAGCCTGGTAAAACTGATTATGTTTTTTAAACAGTAGAATTTGCAATGGGCTTGTTTTCTCTATCAGTTCATTTTAGTTGCCTATACTCTCTAAACTACTCAAATAAAGTAAATATGCTTCATTTTTTTTTCTATTGCAGTTATAATAAATGTCAAGCCCTTTTGCATACTTGTAAAAAATAAAGGTATGTTTGTATCCATTGACCTGGCTAAGTCATCGTCTTTTTACATCTGATCTCTGCCTGTCCCCTTTCCTCTTTTGTTTGACTGTTCTGCTTGGTCTTTAATCAGGGTGAAAGTCTCTCCACCATCAGCTTTTCTAATCAGAACCTTAACCCACCACTTTGATTAACTAGGTCCCAATGGTGCCGAAGGGGCTCTACACATCAGCTCCCACTGAGTATGGTTTGTGTCAATCAAAGTGACCCCTCGCCTTCTTTTTTAATCTACAAATGGGCTTTATTTTCTTTCAAGGTGTAATGCTTAATCAGATGGTGTGTTATTTTGTTTGTTGGCATATTCCTGAGACCCTCCAAACTTTTGTTTTAACAAAATTGCAGAGGATTTGAGAGGATGAGGCAGAAAGTGAAACAACTTACCACCTACTCTTTCTTAAATACTCATGATTTAATCAAGTTTTTTTACAAATTAGTTTAGTGAATGAGTGATGAAACATGTATTTTTTAAGATATGAATAGTTTCTTTGGTCTCCTGCTATGCAAAATGTGGTGAGGTAATAAAATTACCAAATTTAAACATTACACAATTTAATGTTTTAACATCAAACGGTACACTGGATTTATTAATTGTCATCGGTGAGAAATAAGTCCATAAAGTTCCATTTGTCTTTTACGCCATTTCTCATAATGCAGCAGGAAAACAGGTTAAGCAGAGTACAAGAATCTGCAAAAGTTGTTTACCATTCATTTTTCCTGAAAAAGCATTTTTACACTATCTAAAGTCTCAGCCCACATTCCTCTCAGCCAATCCCTGTGAGTGTTGAGCATGTGGACAGTGCATGCATTAAACCAGTTGAAGTAGTCTAAACAACATCTCCCCTCAATAAGACTGAAACTGGAGTCAGGCTGTAACCTAACACAACTGACTCAGCCTATGAAGTTCTGCATAATGACTCATTAATCTGAGTCAGGTGTGTTAGAGCAGGGAGACATTAGTCAGACTGGAGTCAGACTGGGTTCTGCATATGAATGTGATCTGTCTGGTGTTACTTTCAGATGAAGCTTAATATGTATGGTGCATTAATAGCAAGATAAATGTATATGAAAATGACCAAAATGAAAATTTGCCTACATTGCTGTGGAGTACACTTATTGTGCAGGTCTCTATTTATCCTAAAGGAAGAGTCTAAGTATTCTCAGAGGTTCCTCCAACACATGACATGAGTTATTATATAGCCTTTCACTGTTTAAACATGTTTGCAGTTCTACCGCAATCAGGAAAAGCGTCAGTCTTTGGTCTTCCTTTATCAGTTTTATATCTTTGCACTGACTGATTTGCTGGAATTTAAATAACAGAATCAACTGAGCCACAAGTTCCACAACAGACCAGAGATGGATGGTATCCACATCAAGTCTGTTTAAATTAGCCATCCAAAGTTTATAACACACACGCACTTTAACAGAAAACACCAAATCATTATATGATAAACAGCCGAAATAAGTGGCACTACAATCTTTTATCATTTTTCTGCACATCATCAGCGCCTGCAAAGATTCAATTTGTTGCCACAAAAATACCTGCAGATTAACTGCTTATGGTTGTATTTGTGTACATCTTTATATCTGTCTCCCAGCTTGTTTCAGGCTACTGGAGACAATTTGTGCAACCATCCATCATGTTTTTGCTGTTGTTTTAAAATGAGTGTGGTCCCATTTTGTAAACAGTGAGAGGAGCTGTCTCGAGTCAGACTGGCTTTAAGATTTAACTTGACAGACCAAAAATCACATCTAACATGAAGCAAGTACAAATGATCTCCAAATTAATATATCAGTTCTTTTCAGAGTGATTGTGTAAGAAATATCATCTGGAAGAAAAAGTAAAGAAGCTTTCTACACTTAATTGTTGGTACAGGTGCATGTTATATGTTATAGTTATATGTAGTAGGAAAAGATTTACCCTTGACAGTATATTTCACCAAGACATAGATTATGAAGGCACCAACACTCTGGCAATGTTTATGTGTCACTACAATTTCTGCTGCCTCTGATCACTGTGTCACAACTGCAAGCTGGGTGAGTACTGTCAAATGCTAGCAAGGCAGACAACTCACAGTGAGTAGGAAGCATTTTAAATCAGTGTTGGATCCAGCTGCCTCAATATGATGCTTGCAGTTTAGATGGAATGTTAATCTGGTGCAGCCCTTGACTTTATATGCTGTCAATAAGGAGAAGGTTTGATAAATATGTATATTTTATCATACAGGGATGGTTTTACTCTTCTGATTCCTCAATTTTGTGTTATTTAATTTCTTATTTCATGTCAAGATCACCTTTATGCCTGTGTGGTGGTTGTGGCTCAGGTATTAGAGTGGCTGTCTTCCAGTTGGAAGACCTTTGAGTTTATCCATAGCTCCTCCATGTTTGGAAGTGTCTTTGAGCCAGACACTGAATCCCTTATTACTCCTGACAAGCTCATCAGTGTGAAGAAAAAGTACCATGAAAATACAATGACAAGCACTGTATGAGTGTTTTGTGAATGGAAAATAGATTGTAAAGCACTTTGTAGAGTCCAGATGATGTTAAAAGGTGCTATAAGTGTGGATCATTTACCATTATTGCCCACTAAACTGTTACAGTATGTATATCATCCACATGTCAGGTTTCCGTTTTCTTGTGGGCAAGCAAACCATCATAATCAAAACAATGTTCCCATCAGTTCATTCAGCCAGAAAAAAATACATTTAAGTAGGAAAGTGAGAGGCACTGGTGCAGATGAGTCAACACAGATACACACACAAGCACACACTGCAAACAAATCGAGGTCTAAATAACCGGGCAGAATTCACATCAGAACTCCACTCAGCACTGAAACAGAAGCTGAATGTGTTTTGTTCCTTTTTTGTTTTTGTTTTTTTCAAACTCAATAACCGTATGTGTTGTGCTCTACTTCCATCCGTCTTTTAAATGCTAAAAGCAGAAAACAGTCAAAGACCTGGACACGTACACACTTGCCCATAAAACTAACTTACTTATCTTATCTTATCTTTATGTTCTTTTTTATATAATGATGCTCATTGTAGTTATTTGTTAATGCTCTGCAATATTCTTTTGCACAGAAAATGTCCTGCCAATAAACCAAGAAAACCTGAAACCAAACAAAGTATAAGCTTCACTGAGCCCCATTAACAATAGATTATACTTTCGTTTAAGTATTGTAGATGTTTTTTAAGAATAAATACAAGTAAATGTGCCTTTATGTGTTTTGAATAAAGGACAGACACAAACCTTGGGGAGAAAAGGGACAATGAGTCTAAAATTAAATGTATTTAAATGAATTAAATCACTTTTAGAGTGATATTGAAGATGATGTTTGATCTCCAATTTGTATACTTTGAGTAGAGACTAGGCCAACTATTAGCCTGGCAGATGACATGGAAACTTTTCTTGTCCTGCAGTGGAATACCAATCATTCACAAGGTTATCCTGAGTGTTTGCCTACAGCCAGCTGTGCAAACTGACACTCTCCAACAACTGATTTATATTCCATCAGTATTCAGTAAGTATGATGTATTGCCGTGCAGGACAAAATATTAAACAGTTAATTTATTCAAGCAGACATAACCTCAGGCACATTGACATAAAACATATCCATGCAACACATGTAATCCCTCTTTCTTTTTTAAAATGATTTTGTCACATAACTGACTGAACACAGAAAAGATTTCCAGTAATATTTGTATCACCAATAATAAAGAAAAAAATAGTATTGTTGTGGCATTTAGATACAATCCTGCTAGGTGTTTACTTACTTGCTGCATTCAAATTTGCTAAATCAATCAAGAGATTGGTTGAGTCATTTAACCTGTACTCTAACCTCACATGCACTTCCCTAAAGTGGAAAATGCAAGAACACAAGAAACTACTATCTTTGATTTCCTATGGTTATCTCTTTATACTTGAGACTGCTGCCGTCTTACCACAAGACACTTATCAAAAAGATTTAGCTAGATATTCCTGACTACCTCCACAGATGATCTCACCTTCTTATCTGGAGCTGCCCAGTGACATCAGTGTTTTTACACATGGTTTCATCGCTGTATCACTTTGCTCAGAAATGCAAAATACGACCACCTCAGTAGCTCTGTTTGCTTAAATGTCCTTTAAAGCATCAATATTGTAAAATCCCCCATGCTTGTTCTTGACTAAAGATTTACTCTATATCCATCCTGTTTTAATGTACACAAAAAGAGAATTGATTTGGATTGATATAGAGTAAATCTTACTCCTCTTTAGTCAAGAAGAAGCATCACAGCAAGAGGATATAGATGCCTCAGTCTGAATGGCCAAATTATTCCATTCCCATTTCTGTCCCTTATTTTTCCTACAGGGTGCTTTGGGGACAAAAAGCCAAAGAATGTGAATGAGAGCCAGGAAATAATAGGTTTTACATTAGCTTGCACTCTTAACTTTATATATATATGTATATATATATATGTGTGTGTGTGTGTGTGTGTGTGTGTGTGTGTGTGTGTGTGTGTGTGTGTGTGTGTGTGTGTGTATGTGTGTTTTATAAATATATAAACCAGATAAAAATATCTGGTTTCTAAGAGCACACTTATTCTTCCAAAAAACATTAAATGCGTAGAAGATTAAAACAGGCGTACTGTCACTTTCTGCAAATTTAGCGGTTTAAGAACTGTTAAGATGACAGGAAGTGGGTAGCAAAGGATTAAAAGTAGCTGCCCATCCCCCCCCCCCCCCCCCCCCCCCCCTTTTTTTTTTTTTTTTTTTTCTTGTGTTTTTTTTTTATTAATTGTTTAGAATTTTAAAGCTTGGGATAACTTTTGTAGAAACGACGGAAGAAAACGGGCGACAGCAGAAACATTAGTAGTTGTGGAAGTTTTTGAATAACAATGAATTTAGCCCCTCACTCAATCAGATATTGGGAGAAGGATGCTGCACGTTTCACCACTTGATGCCAGAAAAAGTCCATTTTGATTACAGTCATTTAGCACCCCACTGTGTGACCAAGGAGGCAAACAGTTATAAACTAGATAATCACAAAACAACAGACGGAATAATTAACTAAATATCTATTCTATTGGGGTTTATAGAAGTCGACTGTGTGTGTATTTTTTTAACCAAATATTTATTCTTCACGGATCACGCCTCTATTCTTGCATCAGTAATTAAGTTTTCTGAGAATAAACATATCTCATGGCGCTGTCCACGCCCTCGCGCTGCTCAGCGCATCATTCATATTCATTGAATGTATCGTCTAAATATAGCTCTATATAGCCCATGGGACTTCATTTGTCTCATACACACATGTTAAGCATGTAACAATGAACAAACCTTAAAATGTTTTTCTCTAATTATTTTTACTTTTTAAAGATACGTACAATATAATAACTTATAATAACTTATGTTGTGAATTTTTAGGAAATATTTACTTAATCTTCCCCTAATAATTTAATGTTTTTTTTAGACTGAATTCGGTAACTTTAGCGCTAACCAAACAGACGGATGCCTTAACAAGGTACAGTGTTTCATATCACTGCGCCACAGATATCCATCACTGAAGAGATATTTCCTCAAGATGAAGCCTCCTCTGTGTCGGAATTCAGAGCATTTCTCACATTTTTGAATGTTTAATGCGCACCTCTGTCTTCACCTCACCAAACGCTCCATTATATTCAGCGCGAACTTGATCAAGCTTCTTCTCTCACATCCACTGAAATTTTGGTGTGGCTGCTGTCGGAGACTGGATTTACTCTCTTCCAATCACTGGGCTGCTTAAGTGAGGGCAACGGGACCGCGCTTTGCGCGCTCACGCGGACGCTATAAACGGGATGTAGCGCGCTGAAAGAGTAGATTCGTGCAGAAATGAGAGGAGGATCATCAAAAGACGGCATCCAGGTTGCAGTAGGAAACAAGCTGACAGAGAAACAACGGGAATGCTGAAAATGACATCAAGACAAACTTTTTCCTGTGTGTTTTGTAGCACGTAGCAGCTGTCTGACATTGCACTTAAAGGTGATATGTGAGAAGAAGCGTCCATCATGCAGCTGAATGAGACTGAAGTTCAAACACTGGCTCCAGAGCCATGTGAACAAATGCTAAAGGAGGACAACACTGGAAACGGCAACGGGGGTTCCACCAGCAACCTGTCACTACACTGCTGGCTGCAGCTCCTCACAAGGGAATCTATCATGGAATTTCAAGGAGACAGTTCCAGTGTAGTGGTGCGTGTGATGATAGCGTGTGTGTACTCTATAGTCTG
Organism: Melanotaenia boesemani; assembly: GCF_017639745.1. Taxonomy (NCBI): domain Eukaryota; kingdom Metazoa; phylum Chordata; class Actinopteri; order Atheriniformes; family Melanotaeniidae; genus Melanotaenia; species Melanotaenia boesemani. The sequence goes on along the minus strand of NC_055695.1, from coordinate 23,524,013 downwards.
TGCACTGGGGTTGGTAGGAAACTCACTGGCTCTCTACCTGCTTCACTCACGTCACAGGCAGAAGCAATCATCCATTAACTGCTTTGTGATGGGACTGGCTATCACAGATCTGCAGTTTGTTCTGACTTTACCTTTCTGGGCGGTTGACACAGCCCTGGACTTCCGCTGGCCGTTTGGTCGTGTGATGTGCAAAATCATCAGCTCTGTCACCACCATGAACATGTATGCCAGTGTATTCTTCCTCACAGCTATGAGCGTGGCACGTTACTACTCTATTGCATCTGCCCTGAAGATGCACAGCCGGAGAGCAGCAGCCACCAGGGCCAAGTGGACAAGTCTTGGCATCTGGGCTATCTCCCTGCTGGCAACTTTACCTCATGCCATCTACTCCACCAGCGCTGAGGTGTCAGATGAGGAGCTTTGCCTGGTGCGCTTTCCAGACTCGGGCAGCTGGGATCCACAGCTTCTTTTGGGTTTATACCAGCTACAAAAGGTCCTGCTTGGTTTCCTAATTCCTTTGATTATAATTACAGTCTGCTATCTTCTTCTTCTGCGTGTCGTCCTCAGCAGGCGCATCGCAGGTGCAGCAGTCCCAGAAGTAAAGCAAGGCCGGCAAAGCCGCCGCTCCAAAGTGACCAAATCTATTGTCATTGTGGTTTTGTCCTTTTTTCTGTGTTGGCTTCCCAATCAGGCATTGACACTCTGGGGGGTGCTCATAAAGTTTGATCTTGTTCCCTTCAGCAAGGCTTTCTACAATGTACAGGCCTATGCCTTCCCACTAACTGTGTGCCTGGCACACACCAACAGCTGCCTCAACCCTGTACTCTACTGCCTGATTCGCCGGGAGTTTCGGGCAGGTCTCAAGGAACTTCTTATCCACGCCACCCCATCCTTCAGGAGCTTGACTCACCTGTTGCGTCGGAAAACCAAAGTGGCTGAAGCACCGCCTGTTTTGGTGCTGGTCCAAATGGATGTCTGACTGGGATGATGATGGAACAGAAGGAGAAAATAATTAAGTATACTGATTGCATTGATCTGGGTAGATTCCTATCTGCCTTGCCAAAACAGAAAATCAAATTTTTTTCTGATTGTTAAAACAACATAAATGGAGAGGGCAACAATGTGGGATTTGTCCAAGTTTCACTGTATTATTGAAGATTCACTCTGCAGCAAATCCTTTTGTTTACACAGTGGCTCTCTGTTTTATTATTCTTTGCGACATCACTGCTCTCCAGTAACGTGTACTGTAAATAGAAGAAGCACTCAGAGAAAATATAAGAAAAAAAATGACATTTTCTTGTGTCATGGCAAATTGCTGTGTTTGCTTTTTATTGCTGTTGTGTACAAATGTAAAAGATTAAATCTATACAAATGATAAAACAGCTAAGTAAATGTGTAGAAGTATTAGATAAAAAAAAGAATGGCAAAGATATCCATGTACTTCATGTTTTTGGACTCAAATGATAGGATAAAAATTGTTTAGTGTATTTATTGATGTATTGTTGTCTTGGGGAAACAACATCTTCTGGAAAATGTATGTAAAAAAGAAAGAATGAGCACTTTAATCCATTTACTTTGCTGTTTGAAGGCAAGACCAAATGAAAGGCCGGAGATGAGATAATATAACATACATAAAATCTATCCTTGAGGAAACCTTAGATGACTGAAAGAGATTTAAGTTTCTGTACAGCAAATCTGTGCTCACTGTTCTCACTGAAGGTGCACAGAAATTCTCAAATCTGCAGTATTTCGCACAGCTGCAGATGGTTAGATTGGACATGAATAATTTAGATTTGTAGAGCTTCTTCAAAACAGGCCATTCATTCATAAAAATGTGGTATTTCATGAGAAGCTCACCAACTGTCAAATTACATGTGTATTGCAAAAGCACAGAAGATGGTATAAAAATGTGCTTTTCAGTCATTTCTCTGTATTTATGTTATGTTTCCATAATCATAAACTTTAATCCAAGACTGCTTTCTATTTTCATTAAAAAAATTGACTGACAAGATACAAATCAAATGACTTTTAAATTACAAGCTCTCAACCTGATTTGGAATAATTGGGACAGATGAAGTCAGAATTCAGAGCACACACATGGTGAGATAAATAAAGCACCAGCGATGCAAGTGTTGTTGCAAGACAGTCCTGGCCGGAAGGCATTGGACAAAAACCTTCTAGCTGCCGCTCTGATCTTTTATTAATGAGATTTAATGCTCTCATTCTGTATTTGCGCAGCACCTTTTCAGTCAATAACAGCATCAGTGTTGTGCAAATAATCTATGAATGAAGATGCTCACATTCTTGCCGTTAACAGCAGCTGCAGGCTGAGTGAGGAGGAAGCTTTTCTTATTCCAACTGGATGAGTCGAAATGAAAGGATGATTTGATATTCCTTCTGCTGCAAACCTTTTGTGACAGGGTGCTCAAAATATTTAAACATAAAAACTAAATGAATATTATGCAGTGATATTTACATGGTTTAAAATGCTCTTTCAGAGAACTGTGCAAATTTAAGGTTATTTTGTACTCCTGTTATACTTACCCAATGTGTGTTGTCACTGTTGCACAGCCAATGCACTTCTGGGAAACAACAACTTGATATGCTTTATGAAATATTGTAATAAAAGCCATGAAACAAAAGATTGCCCCAGATATGGAGAACCAACAAAAGCTCCAGAGTCACTGTTTGAAAGTTTGTTTGTGACAAGGAAATTCATTTGCAGTTCATGTGGAGGCATGACCCCACCATTTAAGTATGATAAGGGTCATATAAAGAGATTATCTACATGATTTAAATGTAAAGAATATTTTTTGTTGAAAAATTACCAGAAACTAAATGAGATAAATACATAAAAAAAAAGAAAAAAACCTTGAATCAAGCAGAACTGAAGATAAAGGGCTTGATTTGATATCTGGGGGAAAATAACTCTATTTGCAATAGGTATTCTGCTGTCTATCATCCTTGAAGGTGACCTGGTATACACTATTCACAGCATGCAGGAAGAAGGGATCAGCTGAGGCTGTATCTCATTTCTGGTCCTTAGTGGGTAACCATAACCTTGTCATGCTGGAGCAGCATTGCTTTCATTGAATCAGCAACTTGAAGTGAAAACTGAAGTGAACTTTTATTGTCTCCTAGATATTTCTAATAGCCAAGCTCAGTTCTTTCTAGGTAATGTAGTGTTGAATGAACTCCAAATTAAATGGACCTTTATTCAAAAACAGTGGAAGCAGACAGTCTAAACTAGCTGTCCTGATTAGAAAATTTGATAATAAAATAAATGTGTCTTTTAAGCACTTGTTTTATTCAGTAGGTTTCTATCCCTGTTTCACAGCTAATCATCTCAAAAACTGCTCTGCTGCTTTTTTGTGCAGCTAAAATAACAACATAGAAAATCCCGTGTCACAGCAGTTCATGAAAAAGTCATGAAACAACTGTTGTATCACATTTAGCAGGCGACAAAATCTGCATTTCCAAGTCAAAGGGGGATGGATGGTGGTTGACGACTGTCAAGCCAAAGAAGGGATGGGAGATTGACTCCAATCCAAATCATTCACTCATCTTCCATACCTGCTTTATCCTGTTCCAGAGCCGAAATCCATCTCAGCGGCTGTCAGGTTAGAGCTTTTTTTTCTCAAACTGGGGCGCTCCCTCCCAAGTCCTATAATGTCATGGCATGATAGGGGTGAGGACACATGGGATTTTAAAAATGTCGTAGAGGACCTGATGTCTCGATGACTTGGGCTCTTGGAAACATTCTGGTCCACACTCCAGACCCATTGGTAGCAGTAATGCATCAAAAAACCTCAAGAAGAAGAAGAACTGCGGCACAATTGTGGAAACACAGCAGAGTTCATTATTCACTAACCAAACAGTCCCATACTGATCCACTGGTCGTAATTGGGCTTAAGGCAGTGCTCAGACTCTTTTTGGGCTACAAACAACAAACCGCACTGTCATGGTGATGAGACAGAGATAGACAAGACAGAAAGAGAAAGGGAGCGAGAGAGAAATGGAAACAGGTACCTGCAATGAAAGAAGGTGAATAGTTTGTTCATGGTGTTGAAGCAAATGTGTTAGAAGACATTATTACACCCCCCTTATGTCGATAAGCCACTCCAGTTTTTAAAGATGAAACTTTTAAAATAAAAAATGAATCCCTGCTTGGTTACGACACATAGGAAATGCAGCTAAATAAAAAGACATATTAGCCTATTATGGACTATGTTAAAATGGTCCATCTGAGCCACATAGTTGGTAAGCTGAATTAATTAAATCTCCAGCTGCAAGCAGAGTCCTGCAGCTGGAGGCTAAAAGCCTCGTTTCCACCAATGGGTGCAGGTTGGGTCAGGATGGGACAGTTAGGGTGTGGATATGGTTCATAAGCTGTAATCTTATTGCTTTTCACAGCCAACTGTAACCTTACTTGAACCTTACTTGGCGGAGAATCACTTGGATACGATAGAAGCCTCACTACGTAATAGCATGACGTCATCGCAGCGCTGCTGGAACCAAAACACGGCTCAGATACAAAGAAGTTGAATGGTGGCTGATGGCTTTATAACACCATTTTAAACAGAGATTTAATCAGCAAGCAAAGAAACTAAGTTGTTCTAAACATGGAAAAATGGGTCCCAACTCGCCCTGACCCACATGGACCAGCCACACACACTCATGATTATTATCATACGGCCCGTTACCCACTGTTATCTCCAAGCCAAATCTGGGCCCGGCCTGTTGATATATAACCCATGACCTGAACCGTGATGTGCACATAACACAGTAATGATCTTTGGAGGCGGTTTATTTTCAGCTGAATTTGCTCTTAGCATGTTTAATATATCTTGCATCACATTGCACTGAATTATAAAATCCCTCTGCAATATAGCTGCTCACAGCAACATTATTTTGAATCAAGTTTGCTTTGCAAAAATATCCACAGTCCCTGGCTTAAACGGTGTTCTTCGTTCCTGAATCACAAACCCATCTCCAAGAAAGATAACTCTGGCACTTGATACTTTGGAAAACTGTTAATGAAATACCCAAAACACAACACAGTTATTTAATATCTGTATTTAAAAAAGTATTACTGTCATCCACAATCTTCAGACAACTGTGAAATTTTGATTTTATATATATATATAAATATGATTGCACAGGGAACCAGCGCCCACCCATATCTCACAGCCATTTTGCCCACTCTATTGTCTGTCACCACTCCTTTGTCCCTTTTTGTTAATCACCATGGTCACTGCTGACTTCTGGTAGGTTTAAATTAAATTCCGTTTCTCAAATATGATCCATTTGCAGCATTTTTGTTTCATAGTCTTTCAGTGTCTGCCTGCCCTCTCGTCTTCTTGTCTAGCATTTGGGTTCTTCCTCTCCTCCTTCACCACAGATCATTACATTGAAATTTCTTTTTATTGTAGGATTGAGTTGTTTTCTTGCTATTCAAATCTACACACCCAAGGATTGAAAGCATATCAAAAAACAGTCTAACAACAAATACAATTCAAATTTTCCAAGGAATGACTGGGTGCCAAGGACTTCTACCTAAAACGTTTTACGAGACAAACATGACATTCTATTGTGATACATCACTTTAACATCTGAGCTGGGTGACATGAAAAATTAGCAAAAGGTGTTGCTTTTTCAAGAGTACTGATTTTTCTGTTTTGCGAGAGCTGTTATTTGTGTCTGTTTAGTCCATTTTGTACAAATGAAAATACTTTCTAGTGCTCTACACAAAAAAATGCAGTGTGTTTTGAATGGTTGGAAACATCTCTGCAATAACGAAAGAGAAGCTCATCATATAATTATATTCATGAAAATTCTTAAACAAAAATACAAGATTAAAAATCACACTTAACACTTCAAACAATCACTTTCCCGTACTTATCTGAGTTGATGTTTTTGATGTCCATCCCTTTTCTCATCACTGGAATCGAAGTTTCCTGAGACATACCTCCACCTTCCACCGCCCTTTCCTTCAACCTTCATCTCATCTCCTCAACTTCCTCCTTTCCCTCATATTTATTCTTTAATAATTTACTTTATATCAATTATTTTTTAAATAATACAACAGGAGAAACAAAATAAGAGGCTGGTAGTCTGGCTTGTAGTCCATCCATCTAGCCATTTTCTGTCCCCAAAACTGTTAGACAACAGGCGGCACCTGGACAAGTCACCAATCCATCGCAAGGCTCGTCATCCATTTTGCGAAAGACTGAAAGATGTGTTCACTAATATGAACGTGTCATGTTGCACAGCTTCCTGTCATTTCAGTGCTAATTTAGTTAAATACAGTTATGAGATTTTCACATGAAAATATGCACACAATTAGTCATGTGGAAAATATATACTTTGTGGCAGAACATTTCTTGCATTTGTGTGTTTTTCATACTGTTCAGTCAAGTAAGAGGATTGGGTGAATCTCCCTAAATATCTTACTCTTGTGCTTTGCTGCATCCATTTTGATTTTCATTAACAAGCTAGTAATTTGTTAACCTCTTTGCATATTCAACTGACTTCCTGGCATACAGTACAGTTTCTCTAAAATACAGAATGCAAATTCAAAAGACAGAGGTTTGCTTACCTACTAGAGATTATTGGGGATTTCCATAGGAATGAGTGAAGTGTGAGTTATTCTGCTTTAGAAACATAGACTTATGTGGAACAGATGCTACAGTGTTAGCACAGATCCCCTGCCCAGCTATCAACAAATAATCAAATACCTCATTTGATTCTTGATTATCCACTATCAATCAGTCAATCAATCAGGCAATTAATCTTTATTTATAGAGCACTTTTTCATGCAAAAATAAATGCAATGGAATTTGGTTTACATTAAAAGCAGTTACCAAACCTAGTATCAAGCCAGCATCTTAAATATTTATTTTTAATCATACCTGTTTGATGAAGATGTATATCCTCTACAGCAGCCATCCCAAAATAGCGGTCCACAGGCCAAATCTAGCCCGCGAGAGCAAAGTGTCCAGCCCATGCAGACCCAGTTACACTATATATAATAAACAACCATAAGGTGAAATAAAGCATGTATGGTTCTATTTTAGACACACCCCACACAGTACACTTGACCCATATTGCCCGTTTGTGCATGTACATGAAAGATCCAAGATCCACGCCTTCATCTTCAACTGTTACTATCTACCTAGCCGACCGCATTGGTAAGCGAAACATTACCAGTAAGTCACAATAAATAATGAACCAACAACAGCATAGCCTCTGTTAAGAAGCGCAAGGTTGACCAGGAAAACCGTCACTTCAAATCTGACTGGACAGAGGAGTTTTGTTTTATTTTACCCGACCATGCCAATGCAAAGCCAGCATGCTTAATATGCACTAAAAACTGTTTCTGTTAGCAAAGCTGAGAATCTAAAGTAGCATTAAACACTTTGCATGCTGTCAGCTTCAATGCCAACTACCCAACAAAATCAGATCAGCGTAAATCCAAAATAGCAACCATGCTAACATTATATAAGCAGTCCGTTTCTACTATGACTAAATCGACCTCGGCACAAGAGAGTGCCACAGCTGCATCACTGCAGGTTTCGTGGACCCTGACTAAAGCTAAAAAGCCCTTTGCTGATGCCAAGTTGATTAAAAAGTGTGCAGTTGAAATGGCAGCTGAAGTTTTGAGTCATGATGAGAAAAAGAAGAGAGCTGTTGTTGAGCTGTTAAAGCAGGTGCCACTGTCTGCAAACATGGCAACTAGAAAAGTAGAAGTTTTAGTGGAGGACTATTTTTCCTGTTTACTCACTGAGCTGAAAAAAGCAGAAGCCATGTCACTAGCCATAGATTCGTCCTGTGACCGAACTGATATGATATGGGGCAACTGGGTGTGTTTGTAAGATTTTTCGATGGGAAAACTTTCGGGAAGAAGTGCTTTGTTTGCTTCCTTTACCAGGGTGCACAACCAGAGAAATAGTCTTTATTGAGTTGACACAGTTCTTTGAAAAAAATGGCTTGGATTTAAGCAAAATCATGTAAGTGGTGATGGACGGAGTTCCATCAATGGTGGGACAACGCATGGGACAACATTGTGAAAAGCACAACATGCAGGAACATCCAGAGATGAGGATTTTGCATTGAATCTGGCAGAAAACTTTAAGGTTTGATTTGAAAGCTCCCCTAAACTTTCATTTGACGTCTTCCTCTTCCTGAGACAGCCATTCCCTGTTCCAGCTGATGGCCAGTGGGCTGCAGAGGCTAAAACGCTGGTGCCGTCTGTTGATGAGGCAGTACTTTAAATGGACGTCTTGGAGATGGCAACTTCTGAGCACAAGGATGTTTTTGGATCAACATGGTTCCACAAGCTCAATTCAAAAACACCAGAGCTGTTGCATATATATATATATATATATATATATATATATATATATATATATATATATATATATATATGTGAGTCATCATTTTCTTCAGTCTTGGACAGTGCCTCAGAATTGTGTCAACAAAATACAAGCCTAACATCAGAAAGATTGCCTCATCCTGTTGCTCTCACTTCTCTCACTGATTTGTGAGTAAATGTTAATTTTCACCTATTTTTGTCAATCAAAAAGAGTAAATGAATTAAATGAGACTTTTAAAAATTTCATACAACAATAAAATACAGAAAATAAATGAGAAAATTTAGAAAAATCCAATAAAACCAAATGACATTGTTTGCAACAAGAAAAGAAAATACTTGACATTAAGAGCCCGCTATTGTTTGTTACACAAATATTTTAAATGTGGTTAACTAATAATATTTTGTGTTGTTATGTTATTTAAAAAGGGACAAACTAATAGTCTCTCTCTGTCTGTCCTCTTTGTATTCCTAAGTGTGGGTGTGTCTGTGTTTGCAGGCTCTGATATCCTCCAGTCTGACTGTGTTCAGGCAGTCTTCCTTGGCTCATCTTTAGTTGGATGTAGCTGCAGAAATGCTGCTGACGGCTGTCTTTGGGGAAAGCTGAAAGCCATTTGGACATTTTGCTGTGGGGTACACTGTCTAACAATCAGCAACAATGTTACTGAATTTGGTATTCAGAAATATGTCATTTAGAAAAGTTTTAGTTTAGGAATATTATCAGTAATCTTTGCCTCAAATTTTTCCTCTTGTTCAAAACTTGCTGTAGTGCTGTTGTTTTTGGTTATTGATCAAACTGGTCATAATATTTTGATCAAAATATTTTCCAGGGCCATTCAAATAAATCCATCTTTGATACAGACTTATGTTCTTTGAAGTGTGCATTTTTTCTGTTGTGTGTCCCTCAACACGGGCTATGACTAATACTATATCTGCTACTACAACTAACTACCACTAGTACTATTAACCATGACAGTAATACAAGCCTACTTCTATTAATAACAGCAACAATTTCACCACATAAAACAATCTTTACTCATTCAATGGAAAAAAAAACTCCAAACAAAACAAAAAAAAACAGAGGTTGACCCTCAACTTGGCAACCTGGACATAATTTGGCCCTCGGTGAGAACTAATTGGGGGACTCTTCTCTACAGCCTGTTGGGCAAGCAAATAGTTCAGAGTCAGCCTCATTTCCACAGTCTTCTGGCCAACAGCCAAATGACCTATAATGAATCTAAGCATGCAAAGCTCATGAAGTTAATTTCAACAAGTGCCATGTAGACAGAATATGCTAAGCATTTAAAAGAAAGGATGGATGGTTCTTTTACTGCACCTGACCTGTCATATCCAACACACTATTCTTCTCTACTAGATGGTCATATACAGAAAAAAATATTGTAATTTACATTTATATTTAATCATTTAGTGGATCCTTCATTCTAAAGCAACTTTATAAGGAGGTACAAGTACAAGTAGTTAGGGAGTGAGCGCAGCCAGTCATAAGGAGAGTAAGTGAGTGAGTGTGTTTTGTCATCAAACCCTACTAACAGAGGGGGAAAACCACAAATATAAGTCTTCCTGTAAAACTGCTGAATACAGAAGGGATTTCATAACACAATTCATTCATTTTTGAGAAGTTAAGGTAAATTATAGGGTTAAAAAAGACTCTAATTTAAGAGCTGTTTGAGAACCAAAAGAGCCGGCTCTCTGAAAATCATCACTAACACACAGGCAGCAGCAGAATATATACTTTTACATTATTATAATTGATTATGTTTTGTTGCTGCATGGATGCAGAGTCGTCCATGTCCACATCTCGAGGTATTGTAGAAACGATTAAATTCAACACCCCTACAAGTAGTATGAGTATATACATGCAAAGTAAGCAAAGGTAAACTAAGTAAGAGGTGGTGGTCTCATAAGAAATTAGTCTTCAAGAGATTAATAAAGATAGAAAGGGATGTTCCTGCTCTCATAGCTTGTTCCGCCATTGTGGATCAGCAATTTCCACCTCTTTGGCTCCATAATACAGTTTCTTTCTATTCTATAATAGTCTTTGCAGGCATTACCTATAAAACTGAGCAAGAGGAAAAAGATCAAATGATGGATGAAATACCTGTGAAAATGTTGGAGCAACCCTTAAAGAATATTCTTGTTGGCTAAAAACGAGAGAAGCAGGTTTAAGTCAGCACCTATGGGAAAATGGAAGAACCTCTAAGCTTTAACAACAAAAGATCAACAAAAAATGAAAGTTGACTGTGGAGGACTCACGGGAGAGTAATGCCTTGAGCTTTTCATTTTTTAATAAGTGAAGTGTTGTGATCTTTTATGTTGCACTCTGTTTTCATTGCAAAAGAACTGCATGATTTTCTTGCACTTGAGAATGCAGTCACATCAGTTTCAAAGCATCAGCTTTATTTATCTTTCTCTCTATAGGAAAAATGCATGGAAGGGGGCTGCTACCACAAGAGTTTATGCTTTTTTAACCAAAAGCTAATAGACTTATCAGCACGCACTTATCGTAACTACCATTCATGTCAGGCTTTTTGATCAATATTCAGCTAAATTCTCCCTGTGAAAGGAAGTACTAGTAGAAGGTTGCATGACACCCTTGGTGATGACCTTTCTCATAGGACTAATGATAGCCTAACAACCCTTGCATCTGTAGCATATATAATTGACTCTCATTAGCACTGAAGGACAGACATAGAATTGACTTTCTTAACTATTAATGGGATATTTTTTAAAAAGCTTTAGACTTTAAACATGTTGACAAAAGCTCTTTATATACTTTACAAATTAAAAGTATCAAGAGTTTGCTACTGAACTTTGTAAACAGTCAACAATGTAACAACAGCAATGTAATTTAAATTCATCAACTATGACAAAGCAATTTTTTTTATGACAAAGTATTCAACAATTATACACTAAAAAGCACTTTGAGGTCCACCTATTTGATTACTTGTCAACACCATTAGTTAGTCGGCCAATCAAACAGCAGTAACTCAATACATCTAAGCATGTAAACATGTTTAAGATGACTTGCTGAAATTCAAACCGACCATCAGAATGGGGAAGAAAAGGGATTTAGGAGACTTTCCAAATCCAATCCAAAATTATTTATAAAGCTGGTTTAATAATAACAATGATTGACCAAAGTGTACATGAAAAATCTTAGACAAACTTTGAACATTGTATGGTTGCTGGTGCCAGAAGGGCTGTTCTGAGTATTTCAGAAACTGCTGATCCAATGGGATTTTTACACACCTTCATCTCTAGGGTTTGCAGAGAATGGTCTGGAAAAATAGATAATGTCTAGTGAGTGTCAGTCATCTGGAAAAAAATAAAGGTCTTGTCAGAGGTCAGAGAAAAATGGGCAGACTGGATTAATACAATGGAGAGTCAACAGTGAGTAAAATAACATCTCGTTACAACCAATATGTAAAGTACCACACAAAATGTCGAACCTTGAAGCAGATGGGTTACAGCAGCAGAAAACCACACCAGGTGCCACTCTTATTACCTAAAAACAGGAAACTTAGGTTATAATTCACACTGACTCACCAAAATATGGGCAGCAGATTATTGGAAAAATAATCTCCAAGTCTCTATTTCAGCTAGAAGATTAAGATGGTAGGGTAGGAATTTGACCATGACAGCGTGGATCTATTCTGGATTGTATCAACGGATCAGGATGGTGGCAGTGTTATTCTGGATTATTATGGAGGATATTTTCTCTATATACTTTGGACATCTTAACTTAGCATTGTTTAAAGTCCACAGCCTACCTGATTGTTGATGCTGACCAATTCCATCCTTTTGTGACCAGTGCATCCTTTTCAGATGGCTACTTCCAGCAGGAAAATGCCCCATGACATCAAGCTCAAATCATCTCAAACTGGTTTCTTGAGCAAGACAATGAGTTCACTGTACTGACCTCCGACACATGTCAACTCATACCGGGAGTGTGTCAGACATGGAGTGCCCACTAAGGCAGTCACAAAATCCAATAAGAAGTGGAGAATCTTGTGATTCTCCACTTCCAAGATAAACGTCTTGTTGTCCATAATGAAAAACAAAAACAACAAACAAACAAACCCTTAGAACCCCTGACCATTGATGACATAATATTGAAATAGTTCAGCTATCGCAAATCTGCACAGGGGCTTTTATTTAGAAAGTTCCTGAATGCTTTACACTGCTCCTGTGTCTGATTTGCTGTCTGGGCCAAAATGAACTGCTGAACTGGATGCGTTCTGGATGCACGCACGCACCCGGAGGTAACTGGTAATGTTCTATTCCCTAGCAAAAGAAGCTAATCTACTTGTTTAATTATTTATTTGTTTGTTTTATTTATTTTTTATCAAAAGGGTATTTAAATATCAGATTTACTGGTCAGTTTAGTCTATTGCAATGTTTGTCAGTAGTGACTGACATCACTAAGGTCTCTAAAGTTGATTTCTTTTTCTTTTTCAGAAACTTTCAGTGATGGTTAAAAAGGTAGTTGAATGAAGGGTTGAATATGAATTCAGTGTTTGTGTGATCTTTATTAAAAGTAGGTTTAAGGTCTTTTTTTTTTTTTTTTTTGACTTGTATGCTGACGACGCTGTGCTCTACAGAATACTCAAGGAATTTTTTGTGAGCCACATGGGGATGAAATCAATGTCATTATTAAGAATGTGAAAGATGAAATTAATTGGGAGAAAAGGTGGAGGAGGAATAGAAGTACCTTCAACTAAACAACAGACTAGATTGCATTTGCAACACAGAAGCATCACCAAGAATGGACAGAGGAGACTCTACTTCCAAAGGAAGCTAAGATAATTTAATGTCTGCACCAAGATGCTGCATATTTTCTATGAATCTATTGTGGAAAGTGCAATCAGCTTTGTAACCGTCTGTGGGGGCAGCAGCATCAGAGCCAGAGACTTAAAGAGACTGAACAAATTCATTAATAAGGCTGGTTCTGTGCTGTAGAATAACTCTGTAGCTGCTGAAGCTGATTATTCAGAACAGAATGCTGCTCAAGCTTCTGAAAATAACAGACAACTCTTTGTGTCCTCTAAACAACACAGTAAAGATACAACAGAGTGTGTTCAGTGTTAGGATTCGTCGAGAAGTCTAATGCAAGACAGAAAGGTACCGGAGATCATTCCTGCCAGCAGCCATCACCCTCCAAAACAAAGCAATATTCTTCTAGTTATTTATTATTATCATTGATTTTTTTTTTTACATTACAACATTGTAAATTTCCTCTGCTATAAATAAAGTATTTATTAATTTCTTTTTTGTTTTTAATTTTATTTCATTCTCAACATACAATATGTTTGTGCTTAAATGAAACAACTTGCAAGTGAAGCTGGTCTCTCATTCTGTGTAATTAGGAAAGTGGGTCATTAGCAGGAAACTGTTAAAAATGGCTGTAAATAAATTGGACTACAGCCACCATTAACTATAGTCAGATAAAGGTTTAACGCATAATGTTTTGCTCATGTTAATTTCCATTGCCTGAGCCCTTTATTTTCCTTTTTTGCTTCTTTGTCTCATTATTAAGAAAAATAAGAACTAAAAATTATATATATATATATATATATATATATATATATATATATATATATATATATATTATATATATATATATATATATATATATATATATATAATTTTTTTGTTATAATTATTATCCCTATATATTGATATTGGATCATTCTAATAATAATAATATTATTCACAGTTTTATAATAATTCAGTTATGAAAACCTGCACTTGACATTTGAGCTGTTTTTAATTCCAGTGCTACATTTCTCACATGTAGGTTTCTACCTCATCTCTGTTCAGTTATCTTTTAGTAGCACATTTTTTTCTGGTCAAAACCACTTGCACAGTCACGCACATACAATCATTGAATTCAATTTACTCTTCCAAAACAACAGATTGCACTTACCTTTCTGACTAGAAGATCTCGTGAGGCTGGACCTCTTCCCACTTTCCTGTTTTATTATAATAGCCTACCTTTCATTTTACAGTTCTCTTGTGGCCACAGTTGTTTGCTTTGGAGCTTCTGTGTCCACCATGTGCATTGCCTTAACTGTGATTTGAGGGAAAAGAAATAGCCTTGCTACATTTTTTATCAAGCAAACTAATTTTCCTCCTGCCCACAGCAAGAGCATGAAAGTTAAGATTATACAAATACACAGTTGTGGGGCTCTTATCAGAGTGGTAACCCAGATTCCAAATAGATATATTCTTTAATCTCACTGATATTGCACAGTAAATCTTCTCGTGCTTCATGAGATGGCTGATTCTTAGCATGTTTAAGTCATTTGAGTGTCTTGTCAGTGTTCTACCCTGCACAATGCCCAAATGCAAAAGCCATGCAGAGATAAAAACTATAGAATCCTGCATGGTTTTATTGTCCCTGAGGGGGAAACAAGCCATTGTCAAGCAACTTCTCTTTGAACCTGAAATCCCTGAAGATTAACAAAGGAGGTTGGGTTACCGTCTTGTTCACTGAGCATCCTGAAAATAGATCAGAAAATTCTTCAGGTAAGCCGGGGGTTACATTCACCAGAAAATCTCAGGTTCAACATTAAAGTCAACAAAAAAGATGAGAACCTCATCTGTAATCAGGCACACGGCTTTTAATGCCATTATGTGGATACTAATTTAAAACAGAAAAGGTGAAATCTGTGACAAAAGTGAATTGTCCAATCATTTTCAGTATATTCAAGAAAGGGAGAAAAAATTTAAGAACTGTTACATGTCCTAACAAAATAAGGCTATTTCCATAAAGCCGGATTTTGTTTTAAAATGCAGAGCTCTTGCTAAGTTGGCACCTATATAAAGGTGTCCTATTACGTTATTTTGACTTTTTTGAGCTTCCTACAGTGTTATAGTGTTGAATACTCATAGACAAGTGAGTGATGCCATTTTTATTACATAAATGCATCTTCTGCCAGGAACCTTGGTGTCATGGTAGACAACCAGCTGACCTTTAAGGTCCATGTTGCCTCTCTACAGCATCAGGAGCATCAGACCCTACCTGACTGAACAGACAGCTCCCGGTTCAGGCTCTGGTCATTTCACGCATTGACTATTGCAACTCCTTACTGGCTGGCCTGCCTGCATGCTCCGTTAAACCTCTGCAGATGATTCAGAATGCAGCAGTACGTCTGGTCTTCAACCAGCCCAAAAATGCACTCATGTCACTCCGCTGTTAATCGCTCTTCACTGGTTTCCAATTGCAGCAGGCATCAAATTCAAAGCTCTGCTTCTGGCTTACAAAACAATAACCCAAATGGCTCCTGTCTACTGTCACTCCTTAATACAGAGCTACACTCCTTCAATTACACTCTGCCAGTGAAAGACCCCTAGTGCTCCCACCACAACGTGGCGCAAAATCAGAAGCTAGACTCTTTTTTCTGTTGTTCCCCAGTGATGGAGCAATTTACCAAACTCTGTTCAAACCATAAAGTCCTTATCTACCTTTAAGAGCAAGCTAAAGACTCACCTGTTGACATTGTTTACTGAGTATTTATATTACTTTGGTTTGTTTACGAATTCTGGCTGTGTTTCTATGACAAAAACAGTGTGTGCTTCTGGCAACTGCTCCCAGCAGTTAAAAATAAATCTCCCAGCAGTTGACCAATCAGAGGCAGTCTGAATCAGGGGGAGGTGGGGCTCAGGGCGGAAGAGTCTCGTTCTGCTTGTTTGTGGCAGAGGCTGCTCTGAGGGCCTACGATATAAAATAAATAAAGGGGTTTGTGAAAAATGCTTGATTGATTCCTGCCCTCGTGAACTCGCATATTAAAATAAATTAGCCTGAAATGAGTATAATAGAGCCACTTTAAGCATTTAATAACCACATAAACTATTCAAAAACAAATCCTCATTCTCCTAATTGGATATTCATCATTATTATTTCACCTTATTTCCATTTTGACTAATCTCAGTTTGTGTTTTGTTTTTTTTAAATATGGTTTCATATTCAGATTTCAGTCACCATTTCAACTTGGTATCCACCCAAGTAAGGATATCTCTTGACGTTTATCTCCCGTTGAGTCCTCTGTTGGATTAAGTACAAACATGCTTTCTTTATCAAATATAAGCTTTATATGGCAGATGTATCTGATTCTGTGCCAAAACAGATTTGGAAAAAATGATATTTTTGTTTTAACTAACTATCCTTAAAGGTCCCATATTATGCAAAATTCACTTTTTAATGGTTTTGGAACAGTCATACTGGTCCCCCCGCATGTGTAGGAGACCCGTAAGTGTGAAACTCTTTCAGGCGCTCTCTCTCCCCCCTGCTCCACCTCTAGGGAAGTAAGCGCTGAAATGAGCTTGTTTGAAAGCGTGTACGTTATGACGTCATAAGGGACAATAACCACTCCCCACAGAGCGATGGACCCGTCTACAGGCTCTCAAAGCCCGCCCTCTAAAAATCACCTAGCGCCCAGTGTTTTTCCCTCTTCGGCAACCCTCGTTAGCGGACATGGCTAAGCGACAGAAGCACTGTTCTGTTTGTGGCTGCATAAATGAACACGAAAACGTTTTTTTTACTTCCATCCACTGAACCCACGAGGACTGAGTGGATTAATTTTATTTTTGGAGGAAATGTACCCGGAAAACTTCCAAAGGTTTTGCATGTCTGTGGCCAGCATTTCAAAGAGGACTGTTTCCACAACATGGGGGCATGGAAAGCAGGCTTCGCCAACCGTTTGAAGCTGAAGCCAGGTTCAATACCAACTGTCCGTGACACAGCTGGAGAGGTAAGAGCTGGCAGTTATTTTATCGTTTCGGCCTTATTAGTCTGATAGCTTGAAAATATATTAACCTGTCAATCACCTCATGACGGGCGATGCGATGGGCGGAGCCAACAGCTGAGCTGCTCCACCAGGGTTCCGCCCACCATAAACGGCACATTTCTGAAGCTGCTAAAAAGAGGGAGGTGAAGAGAAGCCGCTGCACTCAAACTGAGGGTCGATTTGTCCATACCATGGCGGAAATATTTCATTTAGATATTAATGAATGGTCTCAGATTGGGAATAAAGTGTATAATATGGGACCTTTAAAGCATATAATCATTTATGTAGTGTAGTAAGCTTATATTTTGGGAGATGCTGACATTTGCTTCCATGATGCTAATGTGTGTGACAATACTGGCTGATATTTAACTTCTGCAATCTTTATATTGTCCATATTCATTTAGTGGGATTGGCATTAGTTATAAAAGTTTTAGTTTGTGACAAGGCTGTTTAAAAAGGGCTCAAAGTTATTACAGATTAAGCCTGTGGACCAAGACAGCAGAGGGTGATGTTAAAACAGGTTTATTGACAACTTGAAGGATGAAGTGATGATTCTGATGGTGCAAGCAGGCAGAAAGGTAAATATTCCAGTTGTGGGCTTCAGACTTAAATGCTTCCCAAAATGGCTTTACTAAGCTGGTTGGTGCAGACATGGCTGGAAATGTTCCAAGGCACAGGTTTCTCCAGAGCAAAAGAGGATCAGTAAGGGCAGGCAACTGGGGAAAAACATGAACTCCTGTGATTATGTGGCCAGTGTCCCACTGAAGGTAGACCAGTCAATCTGGTGCTGAGTAATGATGAGACCAGGGTTGTATATTCTGCAGTCTGATGAGATTGATTAAGAACAGCTGTGACCAGAGAACCTGCCAGAGTAGGAAGGCAGCCATGCCCACGTCCAGCCTAACACAAACATACACACAGCAGGCAGAGACAGACACACTAGGGGAGGAAACACAAAGGGATAAACAAAACTGTAAACCCATGACACATTCTCAATAATAAGAAATTTCAAACAAATTTTGGTGCCTGGAAAAATGTCATGGAAAAGGAAGGAGAAGTCATTGTCTGGAAACAATAAGTTTCATTACAAAATTTTGTGATCATCCATCTCTCAATTCTCAAAATATTTAGCAAAAATCTAAAACTGTGAACATGTTGCTAGTACAAAGTCTTTCTTCTTCTATGAAGGTGGAATGACTTTTTCTGTACATTGATCAGATTAGGTTAAATGCTAAAACCCAATGACTTGCTGTCATTTCACAAACAGTTTTGAGTCACCGGCAACAGCAGTGATGATGAACTGAGCCACACTGGCTGCTCTTGTTTCTCTGACCTTTTCATGCTAATGATGATCTCGCCAAGTCTTGAGAAACAATAGATTAACTAAAATACCAGCCAGTGGTTTGAGCTTTATCTACTCTCCATTGCCATGTAATGAAGCCCAGGTCAATGCACAAAAAGCTGTAGATACATCAAACCAAAAAGGGACACGTATCCAGCCCCCCATGTCTGGGGCCATGGTTATCTCACTCTCCAGGCTAGGATGAGAAGGCAGGGGAGTGAGTGCAGATCCATCCCATATGCCTGAAGGTATGATTGTCAGCCATTAAACACAAATCCCTGACATCTTGTCATCCTGTTTTGACACTTCATAGATAGTGTAGAATGTGATTATGATGAAGAAACATTATTTATATAGCCTATTTTTAGCCATGGTAACAGCATAGCTTTGACACTACTTCAAATAAAAATCTCACCTTTGATGGAATGTTATGCAGTTTGTTCGTTTTCACCAGAAGATCCCAGTGTTTTCTTTTTGTGACACCATGAGGTTGAAAGTTTAAATTAGATTATTTTAAGTAGTGCTCTTTATTGTATATAATAATCCCACCTGCTTATCCGAAAGAAAGTCCATTTTATGCACCCAATGATATAAAGTATTAAAATCATTAACCCTTTAATGCCATAAGTATCATATTTGTTACAGTTTCTGAGACTTATAGCATCACTTTATGGTCAAAACTTTGCTCAGAACCCATTGTATACAGTCTGTTGATCCTGGGTGATATTTTACACTATAAAAATTAGGGTTACACAGTAAGAAACCATAAAAAAATACAAATTATTTTTGTTTTGGCTTCTTTATTTATTTTTTATTTATTTATTTATTTATTTTCATAATGTTGATGGGTCAAATAAAGACTTCATATTATTTGTCAGGTCAAACTTTAAAGGGTTAAGTTAGTCATTTTCAGATAGGATCTTAGCTATGTACCATCAACTTTATCTTGAAATCAGCAGTGGCTGGAAATCATTCTGCACACCTTAGTCATTGATATCACCCAAATGTACTGTTGTGTCATTTAATTGTCCATGTGCTGAAAAAGCTATCATCCTTATGTGCTGTGCCCTTGGGCAACAGGGAAGCTAAGAAATAGGAAAAACAATTACACTGTAATCACAACATGTATAACATCATGAACAGAAGTTAACTCCTGTTTTGAACACGCAGAAAACATGTTTATTTACTTATTTTAAGGCTTGAAATTGACACACAAAAGAAAAAAAGAGACAACATAAAGTATCTGAAAAACAGTAGGTAGAAATAAAGAAAACTTATTTTCCATAGCCTTTGCATAACAATACAATTATCAATTAACTACATATTTCTTTACCAGTCTCATTATACAAACTGCTACCAATACATTTAATGACCCCCCACCACCTGGATTACTAGATTACTGCAGACCTTATTGCCACTTAGGCTACGTTCTCATTGCAGGTCTTAATGCTCAAATCCAACTTTTTAATGAAATCCAATGTTTTTGCACAGTCATTCACATTATTGTTTCAATGAAACCGACATTACACTGAAGTGTGAACGTTATGTGACACGCAAGCACAGAGGATAACATGATGTCACGCTGTAGCTACGTAATGTTTATGGATGTAATGGATGCTTCACATCTGTTTATCAATTTAGAAGTACTTGCCTACTCTGAACAGACATGATCATGCCCAGCTGATGAATGAAAGAAGGAGACTGAGAATAAAGAAACCACAAATGTTAACAATGGCCTTTTGTGGAGCAGGGGCTCTTACTTCTGTTCAGAGACATATACAGACAATGCAGCTGAGTTTGTCTGTGCAGAGTCCCGCACGGGTCCAATTTTACCAACCCGGACCCCTTAGGATGATTACCAAACCCAACCCGTGGATATTTTGCAAAGAAATCTGGACCCAGCCCGACAATGTGGGATATAAAACGTGACTTTACAGGCACACTAACACATTCCAATTGTAAATACAACCCCGGCACTCTGCTCGATGCATTACTTTTCCTAATTCATTAATATACTTATAGTGAAAATGTTGCTTTGTCATTGTTTTCATTTACAATAAATTAATAAAAAGACAACAACACAATAAATATTGTGAAACAGCTGGATACGTATCAGATCTAGGAACACGTATAAAAATTGGCCTGCGTCAAATAAAAGAGAAAAAATAGGATTTGTGCCTTTCAGACCATAATTAAAAACTCTGATATGAGTCACATATGGGCAAAAAAATCAGAATTGAGCTGCAGTCTGAACGGAGCCTCAGTGTTGAAGAGTAATTTAATTTAGATTTGATCAGCATCCACCATCAGAACAACTGTCCCTTCACCATTTTTTTCCCCAAACATTTTCTGTTAAAATTCTTTTGTAAATTTGTTCATATTTGTGTTTGTCGCTTAACTCCTTACTTATTTTGTTCCATAGATCCTCCCCATAAATTTAAAAATATGCATTCTCCTCTGTGTGGTGCGAACACAAAGTTTTTTTTTTTTTTTTTTTTTTTAGTTAGTTGACCTCTTAAATTGTAACTCCCCTCCTTGTCTTTAAACATTTTTAATGTTTCCTGGAAGTAAATGACATGACGAGCTTTATACCGTTTAACCAGATCCCCTAAATTTAATGTGTTTATGTACTTCCTAGAACCAACATTGTTTACTAATCTGATTGCTCTCTTTTGTAGTATATGTAATGGATGTTGGTTACTTTTATAAGTGTTATCAAAAACATCCACAGTATGACTCCGATATGGTAATATTAGAGATGAATACAGAAGAAACAGATACTCGTAATGAAGTCTTCTTTCCTTTCTGCTTTTTCCCTTCAGGTTTGCCATAGTGAATCATTGGCTTCCACCTGACCGTGGAGGTCGTAGGATGTATTTGCAAGTTCATTTGGCACATGTTTTAAGCCGAATGCCATTCCTGACGTAACCCTCTGCATTTTTCTGGGCTTGGGACCAGCCCTCAGAGAACATTGGCTCTTGCCCCTCTTGGGGCTGCAGATGCTGGGGATTGAACTTCTGATTCCAATTCAGGGTCTTGGGGAAGCTGCAGCCCACCCAAGAAATTAGGATATACCCTGGACAGGTCGCCAGTCTATCACAGTACCAACACAGAGAAACAAACAACCACGCTCACGCTCATTGCTAGGGAGAATTTAGTGACTAATTAACTTGCATGCATGTCTTTGGATGGTGGTAGGAAACCAGAGTACCCAGAGAAAACCGATGCATACACAAAGAGATCATGCAACTCCACACAGAAAGGACACCTTTCAAAACGCCCACCAGCTGAGGCTTGAGCCAGCAACCCTCTTGCTGTGAGGCCATTGTGCTTACCACATGCAGCCTTTAAACCTTACATTTAAAAAGTGACAAAGGATCAATGAATTTGTGCTGGAGATTGTGCTGGAGGCTTGTTGATTAGATGCAGTACTTTAAGGAAGTATCACCCCTTTTCTGTATCAACAATGTCGAAACTGAGGATGATTATTATAGAAGTATCATGTTTTTTTATCTTCTCTCTTTGAGTACATTCTCTCTCAGCATGAGTGGTTTGTGGCATCTGAGGAATGCTCATTTGTTCAGATGACGTAACTCTACATTTAATGGTTGAGCATATGAATACGGCATAACCCCACCTTTTAAAAAAGAAAGGTAAACATCAAAACTTATGAGCATTGGTAAAAATGTGTCCATATAGAACAGGTTCTGCTTTTAGAAGAAACTTAAAAAAAAAAAAAAAAGGAACAGACAAGGAACTTCCAGAGAACAAAATGATATCTAACAACTGCATGCTTGCAGTTGCATCACTTTAACAGGCCAACGGTATCAGTAGTGTACATGCAATAAGAAAAAAGCTCTTGAAAGGTATAAAGTCTTTGAAAAAGCCCCCATACTTTCAGAAAGCTCATGCCTCCACATGGAACTCGGGCCAGCTCTTCTGCAACAAAGTCCAGGGGCCAGATACAACTAGCTTTTATGTTAGGGTAACCAGATTTGAGTTTGTGAAAAAGAGGGCAAAAGCTGTTTTTTATTTGTTTTAGCTTTTTGGGGGGTTTTATATATATATATATATATATATATGTGTGTGTGTGTGTGGATGCAGTATGATAAAGAACTTAGTTCAAAGATTAAAAATTTAAAAAAATGAAGTTTAGGCCTACATGCATGAAAAAACAATAATGAGGAATTCAGTCCACTTTCAGTGTGGTGGAGAAGATCAGTTTTGACTATGTGTCTTTCTGTTCAGTGTTTGTTGTTTTAAAAAGCAATAACGTAAAATAAATAAAAACACACAAACAAGGAGACCTATGTCTTTATGTTGAATTGATGTAAGCTTTCAGCACCGTGCTTTGGATGTACTAAACTTCCCATGCATCATTATCAAGATGAAAAGGGTAATTTTTTCCATGGTAGTTTGTCCATGAATATACACTTCTGTTTTTCATATACACTCATATCCAAAACTCCTGAACAGCTTCCTCCCTAAGTCATCAAAGCCATCGGTTCAAAACATGAACCTCGTCTTCAGTTTCTTCTTAAGGTGTTTGTGCAAAATATCAAATAAAGTGAAGGAGTTGAAACCTCCCACCTGGAAAAGTTTGAATCGCTTTGCATCCCACACAGTGCAGAGCATATCCAAGACTATAAGGAAGGAGAGTGACTGGCAATTTCTTCACAGTCTCTGCACAAACACTAACTTACACCAGCCTCTCTGTGTTGTATGCACTGTGGCTACCTCCTCTCACCCTCTCTGTCCTTTTCCTGGGTGTCTGAGAGAGTGAATATCAGTAATAACTGAGTAGGTTGGTGTTTTGCTCAACTGACTGAGTGGCTGCCCCATGTACAAACGCTATAACTCTTTGGTGCAACTGGTCCATGTTTGAGTCCCAGCCTGGTGCCCTTTGCTGTAGATCATTCCCTGCTTTTGCTGACCCCCTTTCCTGTCCAGCTTCTGTTAAATAAAGGCCACTGCAACCCAAAAATCCTTTAATAAAAACAATAATAAGTGAGTGTGTGTCATGGGTGGAGGAGGAAGTTAACACAAATGCACAACTCGGAGGCAGGAGAAACACGGTATGTAGGAACAAAGTTTTAATTCAAAGAACAGACCTTAGGACAAACACATGGGAAACACAACAGATACATGACAAGAAAACTAAAATTTACTGGCAAGGTGAAAAAGAAACCAAGGGATATTGATACCTGCTTAATTGAGAAAGTGGGAAGGAGTAGTCCCTTCTTGGTTAGAATAGTGGGAAGAAGTACCTATTCTTTTTACTACTTTTTTACCACATTTTTCAAGGTTTTCTCCAACACAAGACAACTAACCCACAGGACAGTAAAACTAAACCAAAAGCACACAGACCATTAAAGTGTGGAGAGTGAAGTAAACATTTTTGAGGCTAACATAGTGCAAAATCCTGAACAGTTTTGAAATTCCAGACAGATGTATTTTTTTAGCTCTTAACAAAAGGACTAGTCCAGGTAAAAGAGGGCGCTTGGTCACCCTATTTTATGACTTAAACAGTATGCAGAAATGTGCAGATGCATTTCTTTCACCAGATTTATAAATATCAATAATTATAGACATATGAAAAAAAAAGACGATTTCCATTTAGATTTTTAGCCATGAATGGAAGCAGATGTGTCCTTGCTTGTCCATGGGCCTGTAAAAAAATTGTAACACAACAGCAAATAAGCTGATGAATGCCTCCATTTTCCTGAATGTAAAATTGAGGAACTCGTAGAGAAAAAGAAAGTTTTCATTTGGAGGCCTACATTCCACTGCAGGGTGGTGTGGGGTAAGCTGGGGCCTTGGAGTTTGCATGTTCTTAAAATTCACATGGTCTGTCTCTGTGTTGGCCCTGTGATGCAGTGGAAACATGTCCAGGATATACTCCATTTCTTGCCTAGTAACTGATGGATGATTTCTATTCTGGATTTATGAACAGAGCTAAAACTGCTGAATATAAACGTTATAGAAACAACAACTCTGCAAGTTAAATCCTGGAAAAGTTAAAACAAAATCACAGAGAAATGAGAGAAAATGTTAGCTCACTTAAATAGAAAGCAGGGGAGATGCAGGCAGATTAACAGTAACATTTCCACCAGGTAAACACATTACCTGACATGCCTGCTCCTTCCTCTTGGGTGGCTCCACATCTCCAGTGTACTGACAACCGGTTGCACTGCATTATCCAGGAATTAATTTATATAGTCTTTTTTTGTTTTGTATGACTGCAGTCTTGTCTGTAATCTGTTGATTTGCAGTGCAGTTTTCTGTGCAAGCAAACAAAGTATCTATCTATCTATCTATCTATCTATCTATCTATCTATCTATCTATCTATCTATCTATCTAAATTGACATGCAAGATGGCCATTAAAATTAAGAAAATTAATCACAGTTAAAATAAAAACAAAAAAAGACATTACATAAAAGTATTTATATGACACATAAGCGTGGTGTGTTTATCCTTGGGATGCGGTTCTTATCTCTCTTTCAGGCTGTGCATGATAGCTCTCTGTGCTTCATGTTCAGACACTGAGAATAACCAGATAAACCAGCTGCTGTGCAATGTACACTGCTGTGTGTTAACTGATGAGATCTCAAGTCCCCCGCTGAAGGCATGAAGCAAGAGGAAATCATATTGATATCAACTGAGATAAGATGCAGCATGACACTCTTTTACAGAAATGCTCCCATGACTTACTGTAATACCACATTTTGAATTTAAATTATTGAATTGAGAGACATCTCAGATATCTAGTAAGCTTTAACTATAAACATTGATTATTAGACTCTAGTTGATTGTATTAGATTAAAAATACTAAATATTTAGTCTTGATAAAGATGAGAAAGACAGCTTGTGAATACATCTAAATAGTGGGGAATTATAAATTTTAGAAATTCTATAATATCAAACCAGAAATTTAATACAGAATTTCACTGTACAGTAGCAGTGGATGTAACTGTCTCTATAATAGTAAAACAGATCTTGATCTTAGCGTCGCATTCCAGGATATCTGAAAACTGCCTGCATGCCACCATCTATTTTAAAATCCTGTCACGACCCATGAAAAGGCAGCAATTACAGAACAAGTTGAAAGTGACCTTTTATCTAAAAGCCTCTGAAGGAGTCTGTGTCCCTACAAATTCTTTAGTTATCAAGTCAACATCATACATTTTTTACCTTTAGCGGAGGTTTTGTTATTTTCAGGAGTTTACCCAAATAATCTACTTGAGAAGCCTCTCTGGAACAGCACTGAAATAGCAAGGCTTTCATTGAATAAGGCAGAAATTTCTGGTTTCTGATTTTGTAAATTGTTAAGGTCCTGATGATAAAGCAAATTATTTTTTACCAAAAATATCCTTCCACTTGGCCAAAGTTTAGCAGTCTCAATCTGACAAAACTTAAAACCTTTCCACAAACTATATGGAAATCAATTGGACATAAAAAGAAAAAAGGTATATGTCACGCAAGTTTACAAACATTGTATAAGATCCTAATCGTTTGTCCTGACTGTCAGCATCTATGTATCCAGTCTTCTCTTGGTCCCCCATCAGGTTAAATCTCATGAATCTCAGTGGGGTCTTTGGAGAAACATGCGATCTGTGATTGTTTACCATCTGAAGAACATGGAACATATCTCTTCGTCGTTGGACTACTATAATGGTCTTTCCATCTCTGTATCACAAATTAATCAAAATACACAAAGCAATAAAAAGGAGAAAGAATATTTATTTATGTATGTGTTTGTTTATTTGTTTGACTTTATTTATAGCCACAAAAAGACACTTTGTAAAAGGTAAATTAAAAAACACGACTGTTTATTTGTATTATTTTTAAACCCTGACTAAAGGGTTAGAGAAAGCATAAAGTATTTAAACATCAGACTTTAATTTGGTTTTTCTTTTCTTTAGTTTTTTACTTTGATTCTAGTAGCACATTTAGAAGACAAAGTGCAAAGCCATTTTCATCCCTGCACTGTTATTTGATTCAAACATGTTATTTGCTCTACATTGGTCACTGTCCAAATTACTCTACTCTCATAGTAGTATTATGAAGCTATCTGATTCTGTTTTTCTTCTTACACATTTGTAATTAATCTACTTTGCTGAAGTGACTGGAACTTCGTATAAATTTAAAATGAAAAAAGGAAAGGAAAAAGAAAAAAATTTATTAAAATGGTTGAAAGCAAGATTGTGACAACTGAATAATATATTTTGTAAAAAGATAAAGGCTAATTTGCAATTTAATGCATACAACCCTGGAATAATCAGATTAGAATGCAAAATGCTTTTTTTTTTTGTTTGTTTTACCAGGGCAGTGCATATTAACAACAGTAAACCTGTAATATGCCAGAATTAGCCATGGGCTTGTTTTCATCTGTAGTCCTGGTGGCCAGTAAAATAAACAATAGATGACAATAAAATACAACAGTAGTATTAAATCTGTGTTAGATCATTACAGAGTAGCAGCATCAGCAGAGAAACAATATGAGACAAAGTAATGAAGCTCAGTGAAATTAGTAATAAAAAGCAGCATAGTTATAAGCACATGCAGCAACCAAAGGTTTAGTAAAATTGTAAAAGCAGCAATATGAGTATCATGCATGTCAGGAAAGCAGGTTAAAACGTGTTAGATGCAAAATAAGAAGCATTAATATTAACGTACAATTACCGCTTACAAAGAAGTACAGGAAAAATTATTAAAACACAAGAAGGCAGCAGCAGAGGTTCAGTGCTGGCAAGTCTGATCAGTGATAAACCAACATTTTAAATGAGAGTGAAAGAGGTCATATGTATTAAAGTCTCGGATATTTGTTGGAATGGTGTTTCATTCCTGAGAAGCCCTAACACAGAAGGCTGACTGACTGAAGGCCCTTTTTCTATGTGGGATGATGCAGTCACCTCTGGACATACCTTTTTTTTTACTTTTTACTTTTACCTTACATGTGTGAGTTTGGCAGCTACCTCGGTTTTTGAGGCTCCGTGTTCATACAAAACTTTGTCATCAGCATACATTTGAATATTAATCTCCGAACACACCAGTGGCAGGTCATTAACATACATGCAGAATAGGACAGGGGCTACTATGCTGTCCTGCGGCAGGCCTGTTGACAGAGGGAGGGGCTCAGACTGATTATTATGAATATGAAAAATTTGTGATCATTGAGAAAAACAGGAGTTTATCCACTTTAATACATTGTCTGAAAGATTAAAAGGGGAATATTTAGCCAGTAGGATCTGATGGTTTACTGTATCAAATACCTTTCTAAGGTCAAGAAAGACTGCTCCTACAATGTTATTGCTGTCAAGTGATAACTTGATTTTATCAATGAAATCGCAATTAGTTGACTCAGTTGAGTGGTTAGGTCGAAATCAGATTTGTAGTGGACATCACAGGTAAAATATTTATAGGTCTGTAATTAGAGACATCTGTAGCTTTGGACGGTTTACGTTTTCTGATTTTCAGTGTTTGCTTCGGTGGCACATGTAAAAACAAGACTAGGTTCTGCTGATGGAGTCTTGCACATCTCAACATCTACCAGCTGGAAGGTCTGTGCAATGGCTGCAACAGTTTTGACAAAATATTGACTAAATGTTGCAGCTACTTCAGTTGAGTTTCTAATACTGTTTTCATTCACAGTTAGTTCAAAAGGTTTTCTTGGTTCATATTCTTGCCCCATTAATGTTTTTAGCTGGTCCCATACTAGCTTCAAGTTACTCCCTCACCTTTTTACTATTTATTTATTGATTTAATTATTTATTCATTACATTCTCATTACATAAACCTATTTTGTGTTTTAGTCATGTCAATTTGTATTTCAACAGTGTTCTACCGTGTTAGTGAGATGAAGTTCTTTATGCTGATACCATTTCTTCTAAAAACACTTAAAATGTTCTAGCATTTACAACATATGACCCAAGTTAATCTTGAGTCATACCAAGCAATTCAATGAAGCAATTCAAGTGGTTTTTATCCCATTCTTCATGCAAACACATCTTAAGGTGTGTAAGATATGGGTTTGTCATTGCTGTTTATTGCTTTAAAATTTTCCATAAATGAGGACAGGCAGTCCTTGATCTGTTCTTCAACTATCATGCCTTTGTAATGTTTGCAAAAGGTGAAATTTTCTATTATCCTGCTGGAAAAAAAATGCAATCTTGATTTGAAATCTCAGTGTTCTAATCTGCATTCATGCTGCCATCACAGTGGTGTAAATTACTTTTGCCAAAGGCAGAAATTCAACCCTATACTATCACAGCTTTCGCTGACAGTCTGGAGCTTCTTTTTGTGTTCCACAGTGCACTGTTTCCATATCCTCCTAAAAAGAAAATGTTTTTGAATTATGGATTGATTTTTCTTCTTATGCACTGCGTTAGTCCCAAATTAGTGATACGTAGTACATCTCTGATAAATATATATATATATATATATATATATATATATATATATATACATATATATATATATATTTACAGCAGTTAATAAACACCATTCAAATGGAAGAAAAATCTAAAATGCATCTCTTTTTATTCTATGTTAACATCTGTAAGCCATTGGTTATTTATAACGTCTTCAGGGTGCTTACTGCAGAATCAGAGCTTTGAAGTGGCTGTCAGAAGACAAGGACAATTTTGGAGGGGAACTATTTCATGCAGAGTAACGGAAAAGCAGCAAATGGATGCAATCTCACCTGGGACAGCAATTAGACTGAAAGACATGTTCAGAATGTTGTTGTTTCCTAAAATAATTCTTACAAACACAAGGGGAGGAAAAAACTAAGAGAATTGTAGGAAATAATTAATAGAAGCATATTTCCTGCTGAGTTCTGAAATCTCTAAGAGAATGAGCTGCAAACACACACACACTGCTAACAGCAATCCTCTGTACTGGAAATTACATGTCTCGTTGCATAATATTAAAATAATGATTGTGACTTGAGTTTCAGTTGCAAAAATTACACTCATCATGAAATATGCATAGACATCATCATCATCCTCATCATATCATCTTTCTGACCAATTATTAGAGCTATATCAAGTAATAATTTGTAATTATTATATTATTATTAGACAGATTTTTATTGGATTATCTCAATGTATTTTAATTTTGTTCAGAAGTGAGCTAGTCTCTGATCAAAATCACCAGATTCCCCGTCCACCCCTGCTTCATTCACTGATGACAAACAAAGCAAAAAAGAATTAATTATTTCAAGGAGGCACCGTCTGAGATCTAACGCTGCCAGACTCCATCAATGAATGGTCTGATGAATGTTTTTGGCAAATCAACAATTCAGTAGAAATATTTTGGTGCATTATGGTTATGTTCTTATTAAAGAAAGACTAAAAAAAAAATATTACTATGAATGTTATAAACATAAACATATAAATATTTTTGTGTCATTCTGTTAGTTTCATTCTGCCAAAAAGTTAACTGATGACTAATTTCTTCCTGTCCAAATGTTGCACATCCTGCCACACTTAGCAGCTGCATTTAATCTTATTTCCATAGAAGTGCTGGCTCTCTGACAAACTCACTCTGTTAGGGCTCTGTACAAGGGCGGTAATTTAAGCCTCCTTAGTATCATCAGATTGCTGCCATGTTTAGCCAATATCCTGTTAGTAGGGACACTTAATCAGTGGTTGTAATGGAGTCTAGGATCAGAGACATTATCATTTATCAACTGGAGATGTTCAGAGCTCAGTTGAGTCCACTTTTAGCCATCGCACCTCATGACAATTTCATCTGAAGAGGTTGTTGTGAATAATGAATTCATTACAAAAAAGAAAATAAAAAAAGGAAGAGAGCTATTACTCTAATCTATGATTACTCTCACTTAACCAGCTGTTACAAGTTCCATTATCTAAAGAGAAACACTGGCATCGTGGAAGCATGTCAAGCTAGTGATTTCATTTCTCTGAGTGCCTGGTAGGAGAAAATTTCATTTCTGTGCAAGTATAGCTTTGTACTGTATGTCATTTGCAATTCAAAGAAATGTACAGGGCCTTGGCAAGTCTTTATTAGAACTGGTTTTTATTCTGTCAAGAATGGTGCTTGCACAGATGCTGGCTGATTGGCTGTGTAAAAAATGTAAGCCTCTGGCTATGATAATGCTTGCGATCCATTGAACTATGCACATTTACCCTCGCTTCCAAAAGCACAAAAGAAGTTTGCATCAAAACGTGTGTGCAAGGACAAGGCTTATAACCTTTGCAACAAGTAAAAAGACCTTGTTTGCAACAATAAGAACTTTCAAAAAAGACACAAAAGATGAAGACAAAAGATGGGAAATGGAGAGCTGTGTCCTGAAAAACAATTTAAGTTGCATAAAGGAGTGAGATGCTGGGAGACATTGTTCGAAACAGCTGATTAAAAAGCTTTAATTGGAATAGTCCCAAAAAATATATTAATTTTATAACTAAGCTGTTATGTGGGTTTGCCATGATGAATCTATGACTGCTCCAAGGATAAACAACAAAAAGTCCCATTAGATACTTCACTTTTCCATGCTGCTGTTCATACAAGATGGATAAACATGAACAGTCAGTGAAGGTTAGCACTGATTAGTTATTATTAAGTCACAAGATTATATAAGCACTATCGCTTTAGTATTGAAGCTACTTGTAATTGTGGCATGTCGCTCTCTCTTTTCCATTTGTAAATGATGGTCGAGTGTTTAAGGAGTTGATAATGGAAGCTTTAGAGTTCCTTTCAGTAAAATTAAAAGAATTTGACAAACTCTTCATGGCAACCACTGAAAAACTTTGAGGTTATTTCAACTAGGAACCTTTGAAAGAGAATAATGCTATTCAGCTGCACTCCTGGTGCAGCAGGCAGGAAAGCAGAGTGAAATGGGTACAAAGGCTCATGGCAACAAGGACAGGAAATAATGACAAAAAACCTTAAACTGTGACATTATCTTGAATTTGATTTACTAAGTTAGATTTTCTTTTAAATTTACAATGAAACAAATTTTGTGTAAACTATTGAAATAAGCATGCTCTCATTTCAGTATGTTGGTAACTTGAAAACTTCCTTGAACTCCAACATTAGTGAAACTTAACTAAGTTTTATTTACTCTGTCTAAAAAGCTTAAACTTCCCTTCAACACTAGGTTCATATTACTCCAGCATATGAATCATCCTTATCTTGGCCTACTGGCAGAAAAACAAACATGCAATTTAAACCTCATGGTTGCTGCTTTTGTGTAGGTCTGTTTTTCTCAGGAGGCAAATATCTTTCTTTATTTGATGGTTCAGGCTTTCAGTCTATTGCATGGTTTATTGAACAGTCCATTACAAAATCATAATGGGAAATGCAACAAAGGCGTGAGAAGCACAAGTCATCCATTCAAAAGAGGGAGTTAAACTGGTCAGAGTGTAATCATCACCACAGGAACAAACTTCTGGGCAAAATGGAAATTGACTGAAAGGATCTTTTTAGGCAGAATTCTTCCTATGAAAGAAAAATGCAGAATCTTTTCTATAAAATACAGATAATTATAGATAATAAGGATGATTTAAGTTGGGTATAAAACCCAAGACCAAGAAAAAGTCTTTTAGATCCACATATAAAACTTAAAAGAATGTTGGCCATTTTGGATTTCTGACAGTTTTTTTTTTGTTTAAAAGACTCCTTGAACCGATCTAAGGGTGCACCGCAGAATTTAATACTCCCAGTTGTGTTTAGCCTGTTAACAAGATATGTAATCAGGCTCATTAATATGACTTATGGGGGCTTTTTGTTAAGTACTGCCCCTAACATTGCCAGGAGAGAAACAAAGATTGATGCCAGCATTTGCAGACTTTTTAATCTAGCCACTTGCAGAACTTTTAGTCATTCATACATTTGAAACCATGGGACGTAAGGTCAAGGTCCAAGCATAAGACATCAGATTTTCCCCTCACAAGTTACAGTATGTGCAATTTATAATATGGATGTATAATACGTCAAGTATAAGCCTAAAGCTTCCTAAAACTGGCGGAGACATGGACGGCGCTCTTAACCCCATACTCTCCAAATGAGCCTCTGTATACACCTCCCAAGCCTCCTCTACTAGTTTGGCCAAGCCCAGAAATGTGAGGAGGGTTGGTCTGGCTTCCAGCTGGGTCACCAGATCCATCGCCATCCGTATCCTCTCCAGGAGTCCGGGGGACTCGGCGAATGTGTCCACATACGTCTTCACTGACGTGAGAACTGCGCTGAAATCTTTTGGGAAAAGGAGGCTCGCCAGGTCTTCTTCAAGGATACGTTCTCTCCAGCACATTTTGTCAGTTCGAGTCGGACATTCTGTAATGCATGGATCCCTCAGAGCAGGGACGCCCCCAAGTGGTGGCCAGGGGTGGCCAGTGCCACCCTGAACAAAAAGCTGGCCACCCCACTGGCCACCCCAGAAAATATTCTATTTTTATTTATTTTTTTACTATTAACACGGCACAGCACACTTTGTTTATATTTGAATGTCAAACTATTTCAAAAGCTAATAAAAAAGTAAATAAAAAGTATTTTAATCAGGCATACAGAGGGCCTACTGAAAGGGCCCTAGAGCAAGGACACCGAAGCGGGAAGATCAAATAGCGATGTTGCCATTGGTAATAGAATGGACGCAATCAGCTCAAAAGGCTCGTCAGTAAGTATATGATAAAACCACAAGTACTTAAGTTTAATGGTTTTCTGCCAGCTGTTGGTGGGGTTTAAATAATTACAGGGATGATGGCTAGTACTAACATGTGGATGTAGATGACCTGGAATGAATGGCAATATAGTTCTGGTTACATGTGCTAATGCTACGAAGCTAACGTTAGCCAATGTTCAGCAAATCAAGCCATTCATAAGTTAACATTTGCACAGGTTAGGTAGTTAATAACATTATTAACCTTATCTTCGTTAGATGGAGAACATTTCTAACAACCTTGTCAACTTGTCTTTAATGATAGTTAACGTTAGAGTGTAGTGCTGTGATGACAAGAATTTCTCCTCTGGGGATGAATAGTAATAGTTAAAAACGATATCCTGATGTTGTAATCTGGGGGTTGTAGTAACACTCAGAGACTAAATCATCTTATAGAAACAGCAGGCTCTGTTTATTTGTATTTGATGAACAATATCTTTTACAGTAGAGGGCTCAGAACAGCTGGCTCCTGACCAGCCCAGGCCTCCAGGTAGTGGACCTGCTCATGGACTAGCAGGTGAGGATGATGTTTTCCTGGTGGTAGTTTAATTGATGTTTAGAAGATCAGTTCTGAAAGAAGGTCCTGTCATTATATTTTTTATGACTGCTTTTCGCTGTTATTCTAGACATGTCCCAGTCACGAGCAGATAGACCAAAACAGCCATATCTAAAGGTTTACCCTTTGGACTGTGTACAACAACAGGAGATGGGGCTTCAACTATGAGTAGTTCTCCATTCATAAGTGGTTGGAGTATAATAATTTCCATGTTTACTGCTTGTTGGTCACGCAGATCCCTGAGTGAGTGAGTGAGTGAGTGAGTGAGTTTTTGCCCTCTCTCTGCCATTTTGCCCCTGTAATTTTGTCTTTGGTCACAAATATCGATGAAATAAACACACGAGAATGTAAATAAATGCAAATTGATAATAAATGTACAATCCAATGGAGAGAAGAGTCAGTGTACTGATGTTCATTAAGGTTGTTTGAGTAGTTCAACGTTGTGGTCACCATATACATTAAGAGGAACAAGTCTGTTCAGATATGCCCAAAATGTCCCTCCCAACATGCCATTATGGGATAATATAATAATATTATATTATCCCAAATGGCATGCCCCCAGACCCCCTAGCTGAATTTGGTCCCCCACCCACACAACCAAGGCTGTAATAAATGAAAATAGCCGTCCCTAGGTAATGGCAGATAATTTCATTTAGTCTTTTTCAAGGAACACGTCTGATCAGGAGCTCTTATGTGCCATAAACTCAAACTGACCCATTTCATGTTTTTGTTCAGCAGACTACATGGACTTGTGTAGTTACGCATCATAGACTTAATAACCTTTGGCCACCCTGCTATTTCCTCTGGCCACCATATGGCCACCCCTAAAAAAAATCTCTGTGGGTATCCCTGCTTTAGAGACAAGTGCAGGTAAACAGATCTTTATTAAGACGGAGACAGATAAAGGATCTCACGGAAGCTGAACTAGGTGGAGCAGACGTGGAACCTCAGGGAACCTGAAAGGGATAGGGAAAGCGTCCATAGCGTGCATAGATTATGTCCGACAGGGAGTGACTGTGATGCTGGGGTATATAAGGGCTGATGGGTGAAAGGGAGACAGGTGTGGCTGATCTGTGACAGGTGTGAGCAATAAGGGGAGTGATTACTGAGGAAAGGCAGGAAAGGCTTGGGCAGACCAGGAGAGGACGTGACAGCAGGACTGCATCTCTTAGGGACTGAACTTGCCTCCCCTTGAACTTTTTAACTTAATTTATCTTAACATCTTCACACTGAACTTAGTCAAACTGCATTTGCGTACTTTTAAACAGGATCATATTTATATGATTTACTTACTTCACCTTATTTTTCATTTTCATGTAACAGATCTTAAAGCTTTCAGAAAGTGAACTGTAGCAGGACTGGCAAAGTCCAGATTAACCCAGTTTAAAGTGTGTTTGGGAAAGTCGTAAGAGAGGGAGAGCCAAAAGCTTACACAATAATTACCTGCTGAAATTGGACTGTCAATGTCCTGTCGCTAAATTTCCAACTGTTTCTGTTCTGCCTTACCAGTCAGACAAAGTGGATGTTTTTATTAACATATCCACTGTGTCGCTAGCTACATGCTTATCAGGGACTCGGGCTATCCGGTAGGTGCATACTGCACAGAGTGAGTGACTGATAAGTGACAGATTTACATGACCTATCACCTTCATATCACTTTCTTATTGGTTCAAAGCCAACATAAGGGGGAGGCTATTAGTTTAATATGTTTGTTTAATTGCCACAGTGTTCTCAATATATAGTCGTTTACTTATTCAAATATAAGCTATGACTTTATTTATTTATTTGTTTTTTCACAGACTCCTTCTTTGAGAATAGTAGGTTTGGAGTACCTTCGAATGCCTTCTAGTGGTTTGTTTGTTTGTTTGTTTGTTTGTTTGTTTGTTTGTTTGTTTGTTTGTTTGTTTGTTTGTTTGTTTGTTTGTTCTTTGTTTTTTGTTTGTTTGTTTTTTGTTTTGTCTTAGAATTTCATTCCCTCTGACTAGTGGGCAATGGGTAACAGCTCAGTGCCCCAGATATTTCAGTGTAGCTTTCCAGGTTTTTTTAGGTGGACTCTGAGGAACAGAAAAATCTAGCTTTCGGCCATTAACAAGCTATTTCAGGTTCCCGAACATTTTCAAATAGTATTAATCAATGCTATGTGGTTTAAAATTTTAGATACAATCAAGCATGACAGTGTAAGTTAGCTTTTACTAGGTAAAATAAGCTAACCTGCTATGATTGACACCCTACCTGTGTCCGCATTCAAGGTTTTGTTCAGATCCTGCATCTGTCTCACAGTGTTACACTCATCCTTGGATAGTGTATTCACACTAGCACTGTTTGGTCCATTAGGTTTGAACACCACAGTAAAAACAGAAATCCAAAGACTGCATAAAAGTGGTAATGTTCCATTATTTTTTTTCTTCATCCTGTTTTTTGTTGTTGTTGTTGTTGTTGTTGTTGTTGTTGTTGTTGTTGTTGTTGTTGTTTGTTTGTTTTTTGTTTGTTTTTGTTTTTTTTTTAGTTTTGTTTAGTTTTGTTTTTTTTTGGTCAGTGATTGTTTTGAAGAATTTAGCCTCTAGTGATCAGTTGTAACCAAACCAAAGGAAGGTCCAAACTTTTTCTAAGTGATAAATTAGTGGAAGATGATTGATAGATTAATGAATGATGCCTCACTGAGTCTCTCTTGACTCCATTGTCTAATCGGCATACTAATTAACACAAGCTTAACAGCTTAACAAAAGCTGTTATAACATATACTTTCATGTCTAACCAGGAATAGGCCATTATAACATGTGACAAATTTTTGTGTCACAATGTAAACCCAAAAACACTACCTGTACACACTTATTAAAATCATTTAGATATCAGTCCGTACTAAGGATGGGCATTTTAGGTTATTTTTGAAGTTGACTAGTCAGGCCTTACATAAACGATGAGTCGTTAATGTCGTGACATCATCATGACATCATCAATAATGAAATTTAAAAACCCCTAACCCCTTTTTTTGCCCCGGCACAAAACACTTCCAATAAACAGGTGGACAAACCAGGTAGTCGTCAACTGGATAACCATATACAGAAATATGTATTTAATGTCCTGTAACACTAAAACTGAAATGCACATAATGCTGACAACAGTATTGACACTGTCCCACTAACATAATCTATTATTTCCATGCATCCTGGCTTTGCACCCCAGTTGAGTAGTACAGGTCATGACATGAAAGAGCTGTTCAAGATTCTTGGTGTTAGCATCCCTCAATCACCCACTGTCATACTACTCCAATACCTATTATCACTGACCATAGCCCGACACCTCCAACTGTTTATCTTACTATCTTTAACCATTGCAAAACATAAATAAATAAAAAGCAAAAAAAGCATCTTACTGGAACTAAGATGCCTAATGCTGATGGACATATAGCATATATATATATATTTATGCGTATGTGTGTGTGTGTGTGTGTGTGTGTGTGTGTGTGTGTGTGTGTGTGTGTGTGTGTGTGTGTGTGTGTGTTCGGCTTTGGCTTTGGGGAAGCATATACGGAGGAAGATCATTCACAGCGCTTAAATATTCATGGGAGCGGCTGATTGTTGACAGCCAGTTCACATGTCTGCCATCTAGCAGTGGAAAATGGTAACAGCCTGTTGTTGGTGCTGACAGGGTTAAAACCAACTTTCATTGTAAAGATTTGTTTTACTTAACAGATGAAACCACAAAGTGTCTTAGGACAGACAAAATGCAGCTGATGATCAAGACTCACTGTTTGAATCATAAAAAAATAAAAGATAAAGTACAACTTGTTGGATAATGAGAGCCCAAAGTGTATCCATCATAACAAACAAAAGTGCTACACAAAGCAACATTGATGATATTGAGCTGTCAATCAAATATCACATGTTGAAGGGAAATATAACCTTCAATAAACCCTCTTACCTTATGACAAGTTGTGCTACAACTGCAAACAAAAAGTCATGGGGTGGAAAGCATAGCTGTCAGTTTAAATCTAAAGATGACACTCGGAGCAAAGGTCTAATAAATATTAACGAAGCAGAGGGAACTGATGAGAAAATGATATAGTGTCAATTAAATAAGATACCAATTTACAATAGCATTTTGTTTGCAAAGCATTCATTTAGTTTTATCTTATCATTTATTTTAGAAAGTTTTGATTGACTGTTTAAACATAGATCCGATTCCATATCTGACAATGGAAAGTCAGTTTGACAAACAATGGCTGATAAATTATGACCAAAAACAGTAGTTTTCATCATTAGGCTCCCTGTGAAAAAACCTAAAGAACAAAGTGCACATTGTAAACGATTGCTACAATATTAATTAACTTGGAAATTAAAATCCTCGGGGGCTAGCAGAAAGAGAGCACAATGTAGGAAATGAGATGCAGCAGGAAAAACTGAATGCAGACTGAATACAAGGATGAATACTATTCAAAAATCAGGTCAGTAAAATGTGATGGTTGTGTCACATTTGATGCCAACTGGCACAGTATCACATCAAAGACCCTTTTATTGTTAACAAAAGCTGGCTTAAAGTCAGCATGTCAGCAGCTTTCAGTTCACCATGAATAGTCAACCCAAGGGCTAAAGTAAACTTTTCTCCACATGAGGCTCAATCCAAAAGACATTTAAAGGTTTCATGTTATTCTTTACAATATGTATACTGGTCCCAACATGTGTGGATTTGTATAGATGTCGTCAAAGATACGTACCAGACGACGTACATCCCCATGAAAATGATCCTCTCTGTGTTAAGGAGACCTGGCTGTGGTTCCATCACCTTTATTGTTGAACTGTCCATAC
This sequence comes from Melanotaenia boesemani, assembly GCF_017639745.1. NCBI lineage: Eukaryota > Metazoa > Chordata > Actinopteri > Atheriniformes > Melanotaeniidae > Melanotaenia > Melanotaenia boesemani. Next base: position 23,485,447 of record NC_055695.1, on the reverse strand, counting down.
AGATGTGTTGTATTGAATAATTGGCAGAGTTGAACTTAATGAGCACGCAGATTAACTGATTTAATGATGAGGTTTTGTTGTTGTTGCTTGTTTGTTTTCTTATTGAAATACAAAATGAAGTGAAATGTTGTGATATTTGTTCACAGGGGGATGGCTGGTTATCCTGCCTGTGTAAAAAAAGACAAATTAGTATTTGCAGATTTTAAAAATGTTCTGAGTACTTATTTCTACTTTCTTTTGTAGTTTTATAACGTGTGTTAAAAGTTCATGCTCAGCAAAGTCAGGAGAGGTAAAAAAAAAAAGGGAGGGGGTATTGAGAATAATATAGTGTTCATTTGAATGAAGCCACAAAGTAGCTGTAATTAAATTATTTATGGGAATATGTATATATATATATATATATTCATACACATAAAATATATAAAATACAGTGCAACTGACAGACAAATTAACACCCTGACTGTAGTGATGGCCGAAAGAAGCTTCCTGAGGCTTTAGAGCCTCATCCCCATAGATTCATCTAAATGTGCATTACCCAAAGCTTCATTAAACACCACTCACACAGTCCTAATGTTATGCTGACCAGTTTACCTCCACCAAACCAATTCAGGGCTATGCCAGCTGCTATCAGGAGTTTTTGTTTGTTTGTTTGTTTGTTTTCTTTTTCTTAAGTTGGCCTTCAAAAATAAAGTCCCTCCCAAAGCACTTTCTTTCAGAGCTGCTCGGTGCAAACATGTGCTGCAACTTGACTGCGTTGCTTAACAACAGAAGATATGTATTTGTTTGTGTAATATGTTATGTTGAAAGTATAAAAATGTACTATATCTCTCTTTCTCTCTGAAAGAACTAGTGTTTTTTTTTTTTTTTTTGGTGTTTTTTTTGGAACTGGGTCTTTTTTAGCTTTTCTAATGTCACAGCCATTTTTATGTTTTTGAATTCAGTCACTTTACATCCATATACAAAACAAATGAGATAGAGAAATCTAAAACATGTTAGCCACCACTGTCTGCTAATTACAATCAGCATTTGCATGGAAAGACTTGGTTGCTATTATACAATCTCTTCCCCAATCCCTTATACACTGCGTATAAATGATCAAGCTGAGGAGGCCCAGTTGTAGAAGGATAACATGAAATCTATGATATGATGAATGGAAGCTAATACTGCACCTTGAGTCTTTGTTGCAAGTGTTTACTAATTCCACTTGACAGCATTTGTTTAAAAAAATGTGAAGCTTACGAATGCTAGACAATTTTCTTACTGGTAAAGTGAAAGATTTTTTTTTTATTTTAAATATTCATGTCAATCCAGATTTGCATAAAAATACAAGCTGTCATAGGAAGTTATTCCAATGACGCAGCTAGTGTGCACCTACATTTCCTCCCAGAGGATTTTCTCAAGGTTTATTGATTTGTTTCGTTTTGTTTTTCTTGACTGAAATATGGAATGATCTTAAATGAAAAAACCAACTGCCTAAGTGTGATATTAGCGTAATAAAAGGTATAATCAACACATTACACTTGTTTGAATCACAGTTCAAGAACTTACAGGTCATTCATGTAAGTAATTCACTTTTAAAAAAAATGCATTTTTTACCTTTATTTGTGAAAAAAATTAAAAGACAAAATAAGTGAAAAATGTCAGATAGAAATGACTGAAGCCTAAATCTTATCTGGGAACTGAAGTAGAGACAATTGTCATAAAAGAAAAATTCAAGGTGAAATCAGAATTCAAACTGTTCCAGCAGAAAACACTTGAGTGGACAAAAATACAAGACATGGGAAGGATGGACCTGGACAACTGTCCAGGATGTGTTAATGTTTAATTTGTTCTTTCTTACAGTTTATTTTTCCTCATTGGAGAGTTCACACTGACCTTAGACATTTGCTTTTGATTGCGCTCATACATCAATCACTAAATTAATTTAGCCTAAGAGACCCTCTGCCATCTTGTATGAATAGAAAATTCTAGGAGAAATCTTAATCTCCTATCAAGTGGTTCAGGTCGCCGTACATCAGCAACAAAGAGAGCACAGAGAAGCACTTTTTGTTGAAAAAAACAAGGTAGAAAGTCAGTTGGCAATCAAAATCAACTAGCATGACACGTTACTTCTGTTGAACAAAAGCTGCCTGTTTTCTATGGCCTCATACTGTGACATTGACTGAGGACAGCGTTACCCACAGGAGATGTTATAGTTGTTGACAAATCTATGAACAAACGCATCTGCTTGAAATCAAACTGTGATGTGTAACACTTGTGAAATGTTTCTATGCATACAAAAATGATCAGACTGCACCCCTGCTGGTTACCGCTTTGTTATGATAAGATGTGGAAAACCCTGCTGGCTGCTGTAAAGACTGCTTTGAACATTTCAACTCATTAAAAAGGGCCCATAATCCAAAATCCATAGATGAATTACAGTTCATCTCCCTGTTTGCAGGCTTACTGGAACAAAGAACCACTAATTATTTACTTAAAAGCATTTATAGCAGGTTTAAAATGCACTAAAGACAAATCCATTATTATCAGTTATTCCCATTTCAAAAAGCCTGTTTAGTCTTCTATTCCTTTGGATAATGGTCCAACCACAAAGGTCTTCTAGTTAAACTCAAAGCCAAAATAAACCAAGTAAAACCACACAGTTGTTCTTATTGATTTTAATACTTTGTCAGTCATTGATTTTAAATTTAACTCAATAGAATTTAAGGTTGGATCTCCTTGTTTAAATAAAAATAGGTACACACCACAACTCCTAGTAGGCTGTCTATTCTTCTGCTGCCGTCATTTCACGTGATAGATCATAAAACACATAATGATCTTATACTATGGAATGGATCACATGTTTAAATCTTAAGATGTATGATGCTTTTTTTTTTTTATGATGATCTATCTTCCGGTAATAATGCTGCAGTCTCTAAACAAGGAGCTGTGGAGTGTGTCTAGTGTTTTTCATGATTTATTAAATCTAATATGACTGCGAGCTGTAATGAACGTCAATAAAAAACCAACATACAAAAAAAATTAATAAATAAACAGCCAAAACTGCTCCAAGCTGCCAACAATCATCTCAGCCTCAGGAGGAGGTTCAGAGATGACAGAGCCTCCATCATCAGAGAAACTCTCTGACATCCTGCTAACACATTTAAGAAAAAGTGGAAACTGAGCTGTGTCATGTCACGTACACACCATCCACAGCTATGGGTCAGGAGGTGGACACGCCATCCACAGCTATGGGCCAGGTGGTGGACAAGGACGAGGTCAACACCGCAGCTGCAGCTGATCTGAGACATGTCGGACCTCAGCTGCAAAGGGACACCAGTCTGACCGCATACTGACCAATACTGAGCTGCAACCAGACAGTCGTTCGGAATATGCAGAGGGATTTAAGATAAAATGACGGACTCAGAAAAATCATACATTTAGAGATTTAAATCAAGTGTTTTGTTCTTAATTCTGCTGCATTCTCGGTTAGGATAAGTGCATTTCATGTCATGTGTAGATAAATGTGCACTTCAGCCAGCTCTCATTGATGTGTGTTAATGACTTCAGGTGACATAAACAGAGAAAACTAATCGGTTTACTTTACATTTAGGTTGTGGGATTTTATTAAAGTAGTAGGAAAATGAGGTTGAATGCGGTTTAATTTTGTTGATCAGGTGTAAATCATCAGACCTCAGAGTTCTTTTTCCAAGTCCATTTACAGTACAAGGTTTACACTAACATATTTCAGTGTATAAACAAGCATTTGAGTAATTTGTCGTCTCACACTGTCAAATGACAAGAGTTTGCTTGGGGGTAAACACAATCTCACGACAGGTTGAAAATTTGTGTGGCAGTGCACGCAGATCCACGTGCACGGTTGTTTGTAGTACATCTCGATTTGTGCGTGGAACATGCCGTACAGTAAATTTTGATGCATATGCAGTGTTTGTACACGAGGCCTCTAAATGCTGCTTATCTAACAGAAGAGCTGCATTGTGAAAGTCTTCTTGGTGGATTACTCCTCAAGCTTGTCTTGTGGCAGGCCTTCCTGGTCTTGATTTAAACAATTCAGATAGTTCGAACTCCCAGCAAACATTTTCAGGCAGAAGTTAAACCTTCCACTTTGAAGGATTAGTTAAAGAATCAACTCAGTCTTAGATTAGCTTTAATTATCACTCATGCAACTGGTTTAATTTAATCCAGAATAAGCCAAAACTACTAACTTTGAGAGGGCAAAGACAGACAAGCTAGAGGGCTTTATTAAACTGTTTGCCAACTCTCCCTCCATAATCTCCCAATTATACGAGACCCTACAAAACATGGCTCTCCCAAAATCGGATAATTTTAAGAAGGAACGGGAAGAAGAGCTTGGCTCCTTGATACCCCCTGAAGGTGTGGGAGGAAAGTTTAGAGCACATCCAAGAATGCTCCATTAATTCCCAACACTACCTAATCCAAGTTAAAATCCTATACGGGTTACACTACTCCAAGACTAAATTGCATAGAATGTTCCCTGGTTTGCCCAGTGTGTGTGACAAGTGGTTTATGGAGTCTGACTTGTCAAGTAGCTATGCACTTTACCCCAAATTACAAGAAGTCTGGTGTCACATTTTTCTTTTCTTTTTCTCCAGGATCCTGGAAATCCAGATAAATTCAGAGCTTGTTTTGATCATTTGGAAATATTTTATGAGCTTCAAGAACTGAATGCAATGCAGCAATCCCTTCTAGCATATAGCATTATAACTGCAAAAAAATGTATCTTACTTGTATGGGAAAAGAAAGAAATGCCCTCCTTCAAATACTGGCTTACAGAGCTGACAGATACTTTGCAGTGACAAGAGAATACATAGCCGGCCCTAGCTACTTTGGTGCCCTAGGCGAGATTATGGTTTGGCATTCCTCAGAATGGAGGTGGGCTTAAAAGAGTTACACAGAGAGTGGAACAGGGATGTATTGCTAGTACTGTCAGTTATGTACTTTTATATCTGTCTTGTCTTTTGCTTTCTGGTTCCTTTTTTCATGCGTGTATCTCTAGTTCTTTTCTGCAATCTTACCTTTAAAGTAGTATGTTATTGTCATTGAAAGTGTCATGTTAAAGGATGACTCTTGATAAACATGTTTGAAACTGAATAAACTAAAACTGGCACTTATTTAAACCAACACTCTGCAAGTGATTTTAAGTTAAATCCGCTTTAGCGGGCATTTTAGTCTGGGGCTCTGTCTCTGAAACAAAAGTTTTTCACCAATATGGCAATACCACATGAAAGCAGACGAACTATGAAAGACTAAAGAGCACTCGTAAAAAAGAAGCTTTCAGTGCAGTCACAGGTGAGTGATCAGTCAGACATCACTGGGGAGCCTTGTCCATGGGAAGCAAGTGCAAGAAAGAGAGAGAAAAAAACAGGAAAACCCACAAATCTCATCATATAAAGACAAATGCCATCATAGTCTGTATATATATATATATATATATATATATATATATATATATATATATATATATATATAAGAAAGAATAGCCAGTTGGTTTCAGACAGGACACTGATGTGGAGGTTTTTTAAAGTGCAGAACCACTGAAAGCTACTGATGCTGGTCTCTGGTAGACTATCATCCAAATAAAAAATACATTTCTCTCATTAAATACAAAATCTACTTCCTAATCTACTTCTCCAAAGTAGCTGTGGCATCATTCAGACTCTTCTGATCAGTATATTGGTGTTTTTTTTTGTTTTTTTTTTAATAAGGCAATGTTTTAATAGATATGAGTCCTAAAATAGTATATAGTATCATTCCTCAACTCACTTTATGATCCCCCAAAGACCAAGATTGCAGTTTTGGCAGTTTACAAAGCAGTGGATGAAGTTGTCTTCTATTTCCTACACAGTGTATTGTCTGAGTCTGTGTCCAAATGTCCTCCCTACTCCCTCGTTCACTACATAGGGCTGCTTACATAGCACATAGTGACTCATTCTCTTGGCAAATCGGACACAAAGCTGCCTATTTTTTCCTCGCCGCAAACCACATGACTACCGCCGTCACCACAGCAACCACAACCCGTGTCAAGATGTCATTCCAAATCCAATCCAAAGTTGTGTGTAAATATTTTTATTTTTATTCCTTATGTTGTATTTTATTCTTTGTTTGTCTGCTTATAGGTAATTTCCTGCAGCTCAATTTTTTTCGCCTCCTTGCGCCATGTTGAACTTCTGCCCGCAATGTATTGTGGTCTATATTGACCCGTCTAGTGACCATCGATGCTCACTACTTTTCAAGATACATTGTGGGTAATTTTGAGTGCCCTACTTTTTTCTTTCTGGACATTCGGACACTCCAACAAAATGGCGTGACCCCTATATAGGGCACTATGTAGGGAGTAGGGTGCACATTCAGACACAGCCTGAGTTTCTTGTATATTTAGATCCAGACAGGCAACTAACTAAGCAAAAACCATGTACCTGAGGAGAGCGTTGTATTAGTCAGTCAGTCATACATATAACAAAAGAAAAGCTGAGCGGTTCTTTATGTGACAGACTGTTCACAGAGGCACCATTCAAAGGGAATTGGAAATGCAGCAGTCAGAACACTCATGAATTGTGCTGTAGTATATCCAGATGTGTTTAGCATTAATTCTGCATGAAGAGTTGGTTCAGTTCAGGGAGCATTTCTTTGCTATATAAGTGCTACACATACAACTTGATGAGCAATAATAATAATAATTGATCGATGTGATTTTAAGAAAACAGTTTGACTAAAATGTTGTGTCTTTCTTAGTGACATTGAGCGATTAAATGTTGTTTGAAACACAAACTCTGAAGCAGCACAAACTACTTTAAAAATCCTCAAGAACACAACAGTATTTAATCAAACAGCTTAGAAAACCCAGGGATTACTACTGCTTTTATAGTATCCTCTTGACAGATTGCAGATTTAACGACAGAACTGTCCTTCCTGTCTGGAGAGGACAGTTCTGGGTTTTTTTGTTCAAAGACCATAAGCTACGGCTGTGTTGCGGAGGGATGGGTAGACTCAGAGACTGACTTTGACATCAAAAGCCAGAATTTGTGTCTCCGACTTAATCAGTTTTGGGTCCTCTTGGCCACAGATGATTGTTCCCTAACCTTGACTACAAAAGCAACTGCTTGTGTGTCTGTCTGTCACTGAAGTCCTTCATTATGTTGTGCTTTGTGTTTAAATAATTAGCCATCCTCTATTTTGTAGTTTGACTTGAGGATATTTAGTGCACGGTAGCAAAATAATGATATATTTATTGTTTATTTTCTGTATGAAATAACTGATGTTGAGACTCTAAGCCTGTATGTTGCCCAAACACTTTGCTAATGAATATTAACACTGACCAGCTCTGTCTTAAATACTATATAGTGAATGTACAAAAATAACTTAGATGGCAAACATAATAATCAGTTTTTTAGCATGTGAACAGATAATGCAGTTGTATCCTTTTAGTTTCCCACCTTGTTTTCCACAACATCTGTATCCACATAGCTGTTAACTTCACACCTGTACGCTGCATTCAGTGAACCCCAGAAAGTGGTAATTTAACATTTGCTCTAAGAGTGAAAAAAGGAAGAAAAAGAAACCATGGCTGCCACCAGGTTTGTGTTATTGTTTTGTCCTTAACAGAAATTAGACCTCAACAGTTACAGTACAGTGTTAAGAGTCTCCTTTATTATTATACTAGCTTCCAAGGAGCCAGACTGCCTTGCTTTTAATTTTTTGAAGTGATCCAGGCTTTCTGAAGGTCTTTCAAGGTTTTTTTTATTGGCTGCTTTTTTTTTCCTTTTTATTCTGGTCTTTGTACCTGATTATTTTCATGGTTATACGGGTTGGTGTATTTTCTTGAGCTGTAAAGAGAAATTAGCTAATAATCCTTGAACGATTAATTAAATCAAGATTTTTATTTATGATTCATTGAATAAAGATTTTTGTTTTATGTCAGCTGCCATAACCTAAAATGCAGACAAAGTTGTTGACAAAGATCCTCATTGAAATTCTGAATTCAAAACAAACAATATATATATTAGGATTCGCTGCCACATCATGTTTCTAGTCAAGCTTGCATTATTTTTGTTTGTTTTACGTCCTAGTTTCTGGGTTTTGTTATTGCTCCATGTGTGTTCTTGAACCAATGTAGACTGTTTTTGCTCTTTTTCTCCCACTTGCCAGTTTTTTTTCTCTCTATACTCCCTCGGTATGCAACATACCATACATAGCCTGGAAATAAACGTCTAGATTTAAGTTTGTTTGGGTGTTTGTCACAGTGAATTCCTCATAGTTTGGATGACGCTGTTACTGTTTCACACAAACTAAAATTGAGCTTGAAGAATTAATTATAGAAGAGCTGAAGGAAAAAATGACATTACAGACAAAAGATAGAACTCAGGGGAAATTCAACCTGCCTCTTTCTATATATAAATAAGTCCCAACAATTGTCGGATTAAATGATCTGTTTTAACTCACTGTTGGAAGCACTTGTCACACTGGCAGCAGAGCAGTATGCTCTTTATTGATTTATAACCAACACTCTGGCAAACTCCCTTTCATCAGATGAAAATTCTCTTTTGATGTTTCACTAAACACTGCAGGACTGTATTTGATTCATGGGCTAACAAATTATTTAATCCCTAAAAAACTAAATCTACTCACAAATTTCATCAATAGAAATTGAATCATCTATTTTCTAGACCCACTTGTCCTTTGAGTCATCTATAGGATCTACATCCACTCCTGCCTGACATTGGATGACTGGCAATTTAAACTGAGTTCACTTGAATGGTGTTGCATGACCGGTGCAATAATCTTGATTACATGCTCAAAGGAGCAGCACCTGAAGGACAATGGGATTATCAAAGCTGTCTTTAAACTCGCTAAAAGCTTTCTTGAGAAGTGTTTGCACACAGTTTTGTTGACCATAACTCCAAATCTTCTTCACCCTGCACAATCCTGCCCTTGCCTCTGGTTCCAGAACAAATAAAGTTTTCTGTCTCCTGGCTGTACTAAGTCTTCATCTCTCTGTTCATCAACCAGTCTGAAGATTGATAGCTCAAACTCTGGCTTCTTCAGACATCTTGAAGCTTTCTAAGGGGACATACCCACACCGTCAGTACTCACATTGATATGAGAGTCAATATTCTGTTACCTTAGATTAAAAAATTTAAGCTAAATCAGCACATTCACTGATGATTACTTTTAAATCTCCAGTGTTGGTGTATGAAGAAATGCACAGAGCTAATGTGATTAAACCTATCTTGTGTTCAAGCACCTTTTATTTGGATTTCTTTCAGCTCATTTACGTTTGTTTGGCTTATTTAGCTCAACTTTCATTTCAAAGGCTAGCATGTTATACAAGTGGAGTAAACGTGATTCTCATATAGTAGTAAATTATTAAAGCTTCTGATGATCATAACTCCATGCTTTTTTTGTAAGAGAATCCCTTTTGCAGAGTTGAATGTTAAATGGTGAGGAAGATGTGAGCTTTGACTTTCTTTATAAGGGGAAAAAAAGGAGAAAACGTGTACTGCTTGCTTCATTTATTATTGATGGTTTCTGCATGTTGTTTGCCGTAATATCAATACCTTGGAGGCTCCTGGGGCCTAAGTGCATGTAATCTTTGTATGAGCAATGTAGCAAATGCATTTTGAATCTTTTATTGGGGGGAGTGCAAAGTAGAGTCAGAGTGACCAGTTTAAAAAGCTTTTATTGTTCATTCATTGAGCTTTACTGTTTCCTTTATGTGTTGGTTCAATGGTTTAACTCTGAAGAACAAGAACCTGCACTCCATAGTTAAAACTTGTTAAAAAGATTATTGGAGTTAGTCAAAGAGATTTGTCTTCCCTCTGGAAGCTTCAGGTTATTAAGAAAGCAAAGAACATCATCAGTCTACAATAGTCTACATCTTTTATTCCTTTAGCTATCACACTTCTTAGCTGACATGGCAATTTTAAATTACATTTATTCTGTCATTGCTTTATTTTAGCTGAGCTAAAAGGTGTCTTAGCCTGTATCGGTATTTATTGTTTATTATTTAATGTATTTAATTGTCATGTCTTCCAATGACCTGATTATGTCTGACACATTGCACTTTGAATGCTGACTGGTGAGTGTGGTAAGCTGCAAATGAATTGCCCATACAGGATAAATAAAGTTCTCTGAATCTGAATCACATTGATTCAGGTTTTGTCTTGTAAGAGGCAGGAAAGATTTAGGCAGGAAAGCAGGGCGCCAGCAGCTACTATGGATAATTAACAGACACTGAAGACCTTTACAGCTCCCTGCATTTAGGGATTAGACTAAAGCAAATATGCAAGATATGGTATATTCCAGACAGCTTCCTGTCTCTTTCCATCACATCTCTATTCTTATTGTAAAGCCTAACAATGTTAGTTTCAACAATACGCTGCCAGAGACAGCAGCTGCAAGAGAACTCAGACTTTGCTGTCATTTCAATCCATAGTCAATTAATCAGACTGAGCTTCCTGCCATTTTCCCTTTCAGTCATTTAGTGTGAGTGCTTCAGATAATGAGAGCAGCAGCACAAGGGTAGGCAAGCAGATCAGGTGTTAAATGAGAAAATTTTACACACATTGCTTCCTGTCCACGAAGCTTATTAACACTGTCAAATTTGCTCCATGTATTACTGTTTGTGTGCTTTGTGCCGGCACATCTGCTTCCATGTTAGATCCAGCTGTTTTGTAATTCTGTTCACTTTTGAGTGGATTTTAACACAGCTTAGACTCCTTAAATTAATGGTGTTGAACATCCACTTACATCTGGTTACACCTTAGTTATTTATATATCTCGTGTAATCATCGAACGATGGAAAACTCAGTGCACCGGATGAAAACATACTTGAAGTTTTATTTGTTTAAAAGACCCCTTTCCTTTGTCTGCTCTCTGTCTGGAGGCTTTCTGACTTGTTTGTTTATTCACTGTTTTCTTAATCTGTCATCTCTTGTTGCACCCTAATTTTTCTGCAGGTCTCTCTGGAGAGCTAGTGCCATCTACTGTTCGTGTCACTGAACCAAGCCTTATTAACTAGACAGAAACGCAAATAAAATCACATTTTGTTGTTTTGGATACAAAAACAGCATCTGGAGCTGCTATAAGGAAATGTAAGACATGGACAGATATATTAAAGAAATCTAAAAGAAAATAAGAAGACAATAAACAATTAATCTTCTCGCAGGCAATATTGTAAAAGGATTTTTATCAAATTATATTGAACATCATTTTAAAATTGAATTAATGAAACACTTTCCTTGTCAGACAAACAAATGTATGAAGCAGCATACCCAACAATCATATTTATATAATAAAAAAACTGTGAAAAATGGATTTTAGCCTTAAAATGTTTAAAAACCTTTCACTGGATTGACTAATCATTCTATATACATATATTATTTAAAATATTCTGTATAGTTCTTATGTATCGTGTATGCACCTGGTGTACTATTACACAACAAACTGGAAACTTTTATATTTCCACAGACTATTCTTGAACAATCATTCATGCTCAATTATACCTAGTGAGTGTTTAAGACAGATATTATTTTAAGGTCAGCTTTCATGCAGCTCATTTTGTTGATTGTCTCTTTCAGCTTATGTGTGGCTCTGCTTAAAAACTTTGCAGGTGGAGAACCCCGTAATTATCAAATCAGCAAAAGGTGAGTTACTGTCTGGTTTATTTAGACTATCAATGCATTAAATTCACAATATTGTGTTTTGTTTGTTTGATGATTTGTTGTTTTGTTTTGTTGTTATTCAGAAATAAAATTCTTTCTCTTGATTTATAGGTTATTATTAGGAGGTAAATACTAAATTCAGATAAAAAATCATCCAGAAGACTTTCTTTTAACTTCTTGATAAGTGAGACATCCATACATTCAATAAGACCATAGTATTTATGCAGGTGAATACTCTATTGCATGCACCTACTGCTTGGCTCACCAGCAAAAATATTATAAGGCACAGTAGACGATTGATTGTGTTTTTGTGTGTTTTGTTTTTGCTGTTTGCTAAAACTGTGATGCCATCTGCTGGAAAGAAAAATAAGTTACATGACAAACATTCTTTCAGAGGAGAAAAATCTCACCACCTGAACAGGACAAAAAAAACTCTTTTTTTATGGGGGTATTTCCATATTTTTAATCAAGAGTGTAATTGTTCAATTTGTGAGCAAGATTTCTTGCTTTAATGCTCCAATATCATTTTGCTCTCTCGGAAAACTCTGCTCTAACACTCAAAAGTCCCTTCTTGCTCTCACATATATCGTTCTTCTTTTCAAAACTTTTCTCCTCTTCTCAAGTTTAATGCTGCAAGTTCAAAATCTCCTGCGCTCAAGCTTGGTCTCTTTCCCTCACTCTCAGACGCATTCTCTGCTCTTTTAAAACTTCTGTTCTTGGATATTTTTTCTTCTCTCTTGGGTTACTGTCTGTCAAACATCCTCCAGCCAAAAATGTTGATAGAGATAACTTGTCTGTCCCAAGTGGTGACAGAAGTTCTTCTTTGACTGGCTCAAGGGTCTACGATTAAAACCTTTAAAAAAATTTTTTTTAAACAAAGCGTCCAACTTTACAAAGAGAATCAGGGTGGCTTTCCTGGTCACAGAGCGGCTGTACAGTTCAAACAGAGGTATTTGGGGTGAGTTGATTATTTTACTGGGGGTGTTCTAGTTGGACAGGGGCGGATGTGACGTTTTCACGTCTACCGGAAGTAAACAAACTCCAGTTCCTGCTTCTTATCGTTTCGTCTGTAACCATACGGTCTACAGCATGGAACACTACATAATAACCATTTTCGCTTTGATTTTGATTATAGTTTTGAAGCAGCAGCTCGACACTAGCATACTACTTCACTTTGGTCAGCTGAGATAGGAAGCTGTGTCCCAATCCAGGGGGGCTCACATGTGACACAGCTAGAGTACCGTTACGGTCTTCACTTCAGGACAATGGAACGAGCATGCGCAGAACGACCGGAATTAATTTAAATAGGAATTAACTTATACACGATCGAGGAATTATTCTGATTTAAAATTGACCAGCTACTTAATTCTGATTTAATTTTAATTCGGAATGGCCATTTTTATTCTGAAATAGGTGTGTACGAGGTCATTTTAAAGTTTAAAACTGTCGTAAACGTGTCTGAACAACCAACTCTGTGTGAAGTGAAAAGCCTCCGAGTTTTAAAACTGCAGTACTGACTTTATTTGATAGTACCTTTGGGATAGGTAACACTTTAAAATGTTCAAAGAAGAAGACGTGCACAAATTTGAAGTATTTACCTGTGGTGATGTTATCACTGCACCTGAGGCTGCTGGTTGGACAAGATAAAATGATAACATGTCAATGTCTGGAAGATTTCTGGCCACTGACGGCCCATCTTTACCACTAGATGTCAGTAACGCAAACACGTTGTATCTTTTAATAATTTAGTTTCTGTTGATTTTTGTTTTGTTTTTTTATGTTTTGATGGTGGTATTTACCAGATTGGATGATAGTCTGAACAGTCAAGAGTAAAAGTCTCATTTATAAAGTGATCCTAAATACTGACAAAGGCTAAAATTCTGGAGAAAAATTATCAAAAAAAGGTTGTCCCACCTGGTATGTGTCAACATGAAAGAATTCTAATGATCTGATAGATAAATCGGATATTACAACAAGTTATCTAGATATAGCTAATTGTGTTCAAACTGTATTTCAAGCAGTATACTATGTGAACTGTGGATCACTACTTTGACATAAAATGATGTTTTAATATGATTTTGTTTCTCTTAATTTTCTTTTATATAAATCACATTAAATTGCTTCATGTATGTAATTGGCTACACAAATAAACTTACCTTGTCTCGCCTTAAAATACATTCAGTAATTAAATCTTTCAGAATTAAAATGATCTTTTCAGGCATTATTAAAATTTTATATCATCATTATCGTGTTATTGATGCTACTACAGTTCCTAGAGTGACTGACTCATCGGGCCTGTTGCACAAATCCAAGATATTTTAGTCATCCTGGCTCAATTTATCTGTGATCCACTTGCACAAAAGCGCGATAGTGGGAAGTGCTTATGTTATAAGTTACCATGGAAATTTATTATGTGGAGCTAGCCTGCTTCAGACCAGGCTAAGTTCCAGGGTATATTTAGTCTTATCCCCTAGATCAGTCAGCAGTCACCACAAAAGTAAACCAATAGTTATTCCACTGCCCCCTACACATTATCACATTCATTATCACATTAATCTACACCCAATGTCAAACACCTGTTATCATTAATTACAATAATTTTAGATAAATGATTTTAGATGACTTTGCACTGATTAGATAATTTACACTTTCCCATAGACTCTAAAACACACGTTCAGTTCAGTTCAAGTGTTTATTTTGAATATAAGTATGAGAAACAAAATGAAGTAAAAAAACAAAACCATTATGGAATGTAACAGTCAATACAAATACACAAAGAATTTAGTGATATTCCTTAATTAAATAAGGATAAAGCAATTAAACCATGAGCTCTGTTTAAAAATTAACAGTGGTTCCAGATTTTTTTGAGAAAGCATCCATTGGTGTTACACATATACACACATACACACATACCCACACACACACACACACACACACATAGATAGATAGATAGATAGATAGATAGATAGATAGATAGATAGATAGATAGATAGATAGATAGATAGATAGATAGATAGATAGATAGATAGATAGATAGATAGATAGATAGATAGATAGACCGTATCTCACAAAAGTGAGTATACCTGTCACATTTCTGAAAATATTTAATTATATCTTTCTATGTGTCCAGCTCGTTTAATTGAGTAAATCTACTTTCTCCTCAAAATAACTCAGCATGCAGCCATTAATGTCTAAAGCTGGCAACAAGAGCAAGTACACCCCTAAGTGAAAATGTGCAAATTGGACCCAATTAGCCATTTAGCTCCCCGGTGTTCAAGTTCAACATGGCAACTTATGGCAAAGAACTCTCTGAAGAGCTGAAAAAGAATAGTTGCTCTACATAAATATGGACTAGGCTATAAAAAGATTGCCAGCACCCTGAAACTGAACTGCAGCACGGTGGCTAAGACCATTCAGAGGTTTAACAGGACAGGCTCCACTCAGAACTAGCCTCACCATGGAAGACCGAAGACATGCTTGGCGTCATATCCAGAGGTTGTTTTTGGAAAATAGACGTGTGAGCGCTGCCAGCATTGCTGCTGAGGTTGAAGGGGTGGGGGGGTCAGCATGTCAGTGCTCAGACAATACGCTGCACACTGCATCAAATTGGTCTGCATGGCCATCGTCCCAGAAGGAAGCCTCTTCTAAAGACAATTCACAAGAAAGCCTGAAACAGTTTCCTAAAGACATGCAGACTAAGGACATGGATTACTAGAACCATGTCCTATGGTCTGATGAGACCAAGATAAACTTATTTGTTTCAGATGGTCTAAAGCGTGCGTGGTGGCAACCAGGTGAGCCGTACAAAGACAAGTGTGTCTTGCCTACAGTCAAGCATGGTGGTGGGAATGTCATGGTCTGGGGCTGCATGAGTGCTGCCAGCACTGGGGAGCTACACTCTATTGAAGGAACCATGAATGCCAGCACATACTGTGACTTAATGAAGCAGAGCACGATCCTCTGCCTTCGCAAACTGGCCCACAGAGCAGTATTCCAAAATGACAAAGACCCCAAAACACACCTCCAAGATAACCACTGCCTTGCTAAAGAAGCTGTGGGTAAAGGCGATGGACTGGCCAAGCATGTCTCCAGACCTGAACCCTATTGAGCATCTGTGGAGCCTCCTTAAAATGGAAGGTGGAGGAGCTGACATCCATGATGTCATCATGGAGGAGTGGAAGAGGATTCCAGTGACAGCTTGTGAAGCTCAGGTGAACTCCATGCCAAGAGGGTTAAAAGAGAGCTGGAAAATAATAGTGGTCACAAAAACTATTGACATTTTGGGCCCAATTTGGGCATTTTCATTTAGGGCTGTATTCACTTTTGTTGCCTGAACTTTAGAAATTAATGGCTGTGTGCTGAGTTATATTGAGGGGACAGTAGATTTACTTAATTAAACAAGCTGGACACAGACTACATCATTTCAGTGTCATTTCTGCAGTGTTGTCCAATGGAAAGATATCATTAAATATTTGCAGAAATGTGACGAGTGTATTCACTTTTGTGATATAGTATATATGTACATATATAAATATATGTACATATATATATATCACCAAGCTTGATAAATCTATCTCATTGCATCGCTCATCGCAGCTTGCTATTTGCGCAACTAATTGGACGCTCTTGTTTAGGATACTATTAACCCAGCTTAGCTATTTATACAGGGTATCTGAATCATGTTTTTGTGAAATAGGCCACTGTTGTGTAAAATGTAAAAAAGAAATATAATAGGATCACAATTATTTGCCAAGTGAGAGCAAAGAAAACCACGATTTGACACATTGTCAAAAACAACCATGTATATAAGTTTAAGATATAAGTTTGGCATGGTCATAGACCTATAAAAGCAACACGAATTGCTGAAACTGTTACCAACATAGACGTCATAAAAACACATCTTTTTGGCTACCAAATGAATAACGGGAAAGAAAGAAAACTAAAACTCGCAACAAACATAGTGGATTTATTTCTATTGTCATAATTACATGGTGTAATTAATTGCTTAATTTACTTAATTTTCCATAATAATCTTGTAAACCCTTCGTTAGTTTAAAGCAGCTACAGCGTAACTTTAGGTAATGTCAGTACGTGAAGACGTAGAAAACTTACGCACGGCATATAAAACCCGGCTTTCTGACGTCAGCGATCTCTTCCCTGCCTATGCCCTCGTGAGGTGGGCAGTGTAAAATTTCTTGTCTCTTCTCCACCAAGAGAATCCAAAACCATCTGTCAAAATGGTAAGTTTTTAGTATTTGTAGAAAAAGTTGTTGAAACGCTGAATACATAAGATTCGGTCAACCCTAATATTATTGCTGTGTTATAAGTGGTGAAAGAATACTTGCTGTTATGTTGTCTGATGTGTTAGAATCAAAATGGCAACCATTTTGTTATGTACGCTGCTAGCCCCAAAGGGCCTTCAAGTATTACATAAAACGATCCTACCCTTTTGTTGAGACTTGTTTTAAGTATACGTACGTTGCCTCTCCCCTATAAAAAATGTTTACACTGTTGATAAAATCTTGAGCAAATCTGGTGCCGGCTGTTTTGGCTAACATTTGGTACCATTTGAGTGATGTACTTTGACAGTGTCGGCTTCTGGTGCTAATGTTAGCTGCTACCTTTAAAATGTGTCTACCCTGTTATTAATCATGAATTAGTCAATGGAGACGAGTTACTTATCTGAACTAATCTGTGACGGGGCGATCTGAACTAATACAATTGGCGTTAAAAGTTAAATTTTCTTATAGGATAAACTTGCCGGTATTTTGGACATGCTCATGTTAGCATTAGCATAGTCTCAAAGTCTGTACACGTGGCCTATTCATGTCGACATATTATGCTGCTTGTCAGTGGCCGCTATCAGTAGTTTTATTATTTTTTAAAGAACATCCCGTTGAATGCCACGTCGCTAAGCCAATAAAATATTGTCAGGAGATAAAAATAATTATAACCTTAAACGAAGGGTTTTTTTTCTCCCTTGCTCTTTTCAGTCACAAGGTAGGCAGCAATAGCGTTATCTTGGGTTATGGCGGATGCCCAACGCCCAGGGTGAAACTGCTGAACATTTCAGTTTACCTTACGTCAGCAACAATTATAGAAGGCTTTGGAGACAGATGCAACTGGGCTAGAGTTGTCTTAGTTACTTGAAACAAAAGTACAAATATCGTGTATCGGGTTTCACAGTATTGCCTTAGACTCTAAACCTATGGCAGTGGCTGTCAATTGCCTTTATTTTTTAAAATATGTTTTTTTAAGTAGTGTTCTCATAGGTCTGCAGTTGCAAACAGTTCATTGGGTTAGACCATTTCTAAAGTCAGCTTCCCATTTTTATTTCTCTTTTGGGATGTTTATTTGCAGTTATATTTCTAAGTGTTTAGATTTTCAAAACTATGATCATTGGTGTGTTCGCTGTTCAGACTATGTAATGGCAATTTTGAAAGAAAGTATCCAGTGGTCTTATTTCTTGGATATTCAAATCTACCTATGTTTTCTCAGGTGAACTTTACCGTAGACCAGATCCGTGTCATCATGGACAAAAAGGCCAACATTCGTAACATGTCTGTGATTGCTCACGTGGACCATGGAAAGTCAACTTTGACGGATTCATTGGTGTCCAAAGCTGGCATCATTGCCTCTGCTCGTGCTGGAGAGACACGTTTCACAGACACACGCAAAGATGAACAGGAGCGCTGCATTACCATCAAGTCTACGTGAGTATTGTGTGATGTTTGTAAATGCTACCTTAACCTGCAATTCAGCACTACGACCAATTAAATGGTGACAAGTAAGATGGGTCTTTTATTTTATTTTTTTTTCTTTCCTTCCTTTAGAGGTTTCTGCAGTGTGTTCTTTCGCGCCCACAACCATTTGTTTCATAAAGTTACAATTTTTGTCTCCTTTTTTTTATATATATTCGATCTGCAAAACATGCACATAAGATTATATGCCTCTCGAAGAACTGATGCAAACATATGGTTTGTCATCCATATTACATTATGGCTAATTAGTTTGCACATTGACTTGTATGTTGCAACTTGGCCAAACAAAACTGACAGTAATGAAACTTAATCCTAGTTCTAAAGTTCATTCATATGAACCTGGGTGTTTTTGTTTTTTTGTGTGTGTTTTTTGAGAATATAGATGTACTTGGTCTGTACATAGCTGTAGCACTGACGGAAGTCTTGTACATGGCCTAAATATGATTTCTCAGGGGTAATGAAATGTGTTGTGTGCCAATTCGGCCAGATCTTAAGGAAAATAAACAGCAGCAAGTTTACACCCTATTTTTAAACTTTTATAACGGCCAGTAATGCTGCTGCATTGTGCTGAAAACATTTTGGGACATATCCACTCAGATCAGGGTAAAAGTAAATATGCTCTTTCATCTGTGGTGGAGTGATTTTAAGTTTTGTTTGCTGTCATGTTTGTGTGTGTGTGTGTGTGTGTGTGTGTGTGTGTATATATATATATATATATATATATATATATATATATATATATATATATATATATATCTCCCCACACACACTTTATTATGGAGAATATCAAACTATAAATCGGTTGATTTTGTGGAAAAGGTCAATTTTTGTCAAAGTGCAGCTGTTGCAAATGAACATCGACAGATTGGACATATATATTTTTTTCCCTTATCTGCAGAGCCATCTCCATGTACTACGAGTTGAGTGAAAATGACATGGCCTTCATCAAGCAGAGCAAGGAAGGCGCCGGTTTTCTGATCAACTTGATTGACTCTCCAGGGCATGTTGACTTCTCTTCTGAAGTGACTGCTGCTCTCCGTGTCACTGATGGAGCCCTGGTTGTGGTCGACTGTGTGTCTGGTAAGAACACACCTGAACTATGTATTAAAAGGCTTTTTGTGATTTCATAAGTCAGTCTTTACATCTTCACTTGAACAGTCCATGCCTACAAACACTGATGGATGGTAATAGTAACAAATGCAGTGTTCCCGGGTAGATTAGTCTGTGAATAAATTCTGTTGAATTACTGTTGTAAATACATATGACTTGCAGTTAGTTTGTCAATAGTACAGATATCCAGTGATGTCCGCACAAAGTAGGCAGCCTTATTCTTCATCCCCAGTGCGCTTGAAACATGGCACAATTTTTGAAGCATTTGTGTAGTAGTGTCCAAACTTCATACACCAAGCTGGTGAAGGATAATTCAGGGAAGGAATTGTAGGAATTAAGAATTGGATACTATAAAAGCAGGTGTATTCACACTAACAAAAGTAGAATGTCTTGGTAAATGGAGCGGTTTACACTGACAGCTGGCAAGTACTAAACTTGGGAAGTTTAGTGTTATAATGTTGCAAAATTGAATCCATTAGATGTACATAAATTACATTATTGTGCATCTGTACCAGGTGTGTGCGTGCAGACCGAGACCGTGCTCCGTCAGGCCATCTGTGAGCGTATCAAGCCAGTCCTGATGATGAACAAGATGGACCGTGCCTTGTTGGAGTTGCAGCTTGAACCTGAGGACCTGTACCAGACCTTCCAGCGTATTGTTGAGTCAGTCAATGTCATCATCTCCACTTATGGAGAGGATGAAAATGGACCAATGGGGAACATCATGGTAAGTGGGTGAACATTCTAAATGCTACACGCTTCTCGCTTCGTATTTCACAGCCCACTAGTTCTTACAATAAGACAGGTGTGTTTTCAAGTTCAACCCTTTGATAAAATTAATGTTTTAATGTGCCATCAGTCAGTTTTTCTAACGGATAATGCACACTTAATGTCGCTGTGGCTTTCTCCACCATTTTGGGGCCATTCGTCTACGGTTTAAGTCTACGCTGTCAGGTTTCTCACTAGTAAATTGTGTTAAACACGTCTTAAAATGTTCTTACTGTGATAAAGCTCACAAGAGAAGTAAAGTGTAGCTGTGTTCATGCAGCCATTTAACAAATGGATGGATTAAAACATGCGAGTCCCAAAACTGTCTGCTGCAAATACACCATCATACTGAAAATTTATGTTAAACATTTATTTTTCCAATATTTTGTTTCCAAAAATCAAATATTATTTATAAATGTGTGGATTTATTCCTAATATTTTAATATTTCCTGAGCTTTATAAAAAGAAGAGACCAGTGTGAATAAACAGGATTAATTCATTTAATACATTTTGCTTAAGTAAAATGATCAGTAAAAATATGAAAGCAGTCAAAAATATGGGGGAGTATATTTATTACTAGAACAACAAAATATAGAAAAAACTTTACTGGATCTGATGGCAGATCTTCTTTGAAACGTCTGAGGTGTGACCAGACCTGAAACACTGGGACTCTTAATCCGAGAACAACAAATTGATTACAAGCTGGTGGAGGAAAGTGATCTCATCTGCACATGGATGGTTCATCCAGATCAGTAATGCTTCATTTGAAATCACCTACTTATTGCTAATCCAGCCATTGACCCTTTCTACATGAATTATCAGGCGTACCAGCTCACCTGCGCTCTAATCCCCTTCATCTGGCTGACATGTTGTAAATGCAGCCATCTT